>NC_136474.1:39688314-40283314 GCF_902686455.1 Sciurus vulgaris
CGTACATGGGGCATAACTTATTCTAATTAGAATCCCATTCTTGTGGTTATACATGATGTGGTTTTTCATTGGTGGTGTATTCATAAATGAACATAGAAAGCTATGTCTGATTTATTCCACTGTCTTTCCTATTGCTTTCTACCCTACCCTTCATTCCCCCTTGTCTAATCCACTGAACTTTTATTCTCCACACCCTCCCTTGTTGTGTGTTAGCATTCAAGTATGTATCAGAGAGATTATTTGACCTTTGGATTTTTGGGATTGGCTTATTTCACTTAGTATGATAGTCTCCAGATCCTTCCATTTACTGGCAAATGTCATAAAGTAATTCTTTTAATGGCTGAGTGATATTCCATTATGTATATATATACAACATTTTCTTTATCCGTTCATCTGTTGAAGGGTACCTAGGTTTGTTCCATAGCTTAGCTATTATGACTTGAGTTGATATAAACATTTATATGGCTATATCATTGTAGTATGCAGATTTTAACTCCTTTGAATTGGTATAACTGGGTCAAATGGTGGTTCCATTCCTAGTTTTTTGAGGAATCCCCATACTGCTTTCCAGAGTGGTTGCACCAAATTTACAGTCCTACCAGCAATGTATGAGTATACCTTTCCCCCAACATTCTTGCTAAAATTTATCGTTGGCTCTATTCTTGATGGTTGCCATCCTAATGGGAGTGAGGTGAACTCTCAGTGCAGTTTTAATTTGCATTTCTCTAATCGCTAGAGATGTTGAACATTTTTTCATATATTTCTGACTATTCATATTTCTTCTTCTGTTAACTGCCTGTTTAGTTCCTTTGTCCATTTATTGATCAGGTTATTTATTTATTTATTTTTTGCTATTAAGTTTTCTGAGTTATTTACATATCCTGGAGAGTAATGCTCTGAGGTGCAGCTGGAAAAGATTTTCTCCTGTTCTGTAGGCTCTCTCTTCACACTCCCCCTTAAATCATGTCCTTAACAATAAGGTCTTCTCTGACCACTCTATCTACGAGTCCAATTTCTTTCTCCATGCTTTATCTACCGTCCCAGTTTATTTTCTTTTATAGTAATTGCTTTCTTTATGACCTATTTCCTCCCATTAGAAAACAAGCTCCACAAGAGAAGAAATTTTTAGAATTTTATTCTCCAGAAGTACATGACGTGGCTTATAAGAGGTGCTCATTTGGTACTAAAGGAATGGAGAAGTACATATTTGGATTTACAAATGTATTATTCAAAGTGAGGATGTTCATTGTAGGATTTAAATAACTCATCTGCACTGAAATGAATTGTATGCTGGATGAAGTGTTTTCACCAGTACACACCCTGGGTCTAGGCCAACTGAGGTATGAACGGAACTCAGCTTAGCATTACAACTGTTGACTGTCCCTATCATTTGTTGGTCTCCTAGGTTCTATGTTCTGCTCATTTTCTTGAACCTGGCAGATCCTATTTCTTTTACTGAAGACAATTAGAGAATGGTTTTTAAAAAAACATAATATTGAATTTCTGAAAATTTGTTGACAAAGTATATTATTCTAAACAGCCAAATAATTTTCATAGCTTTATGACATACCAATATGTGTATGTGTGCATGCATGGAGACACACACACACACATGACCTTTTGATTCAGCAACTTAATGTCATTAGCCAGTTCAGGGATAACATTCACATTTATTGATTAATAAAAATCCTCTCTTTGAGACTTAATCATACTTATTTGTCCTGTTTCAAATGAATTGTTAGAATAAAAAAATTTTAATATAACTTTTCTAATAACAACACAATTTCTTTATATAAAAATGTACTGAAATTAGAGAAAATCAAAGAAAATAAGGCTACCCATGATTTTACCCCTCAGAATAATACTTGCTAACACTTCAGAATACTTTAAGTCAGTCTTTTTTTATACATATTTATTTTAAACAAAATTTGGACTTCAGTGTACCAATTATTTCATGTTTTTTCCATATCACTAAGATTTGTTTAAGCTGAGTGTGGTGGCGCACACCTATAATCCCAGCAGCTTGGGAGGCTGAGGCAGGAGGATCTCAAGTTCAAAGCTAGCCTCAGCAAAAGCAAGGTGCTAAGAAACTTAGTGAGACCCCTAACTCTAAATAAAATACAAAATAGGGCTTAAGATGTGGCTCAGTGGTCAAGTGCCCCTGAGTTCAATCCCTAGTACCAAAAAACAAAACAAAACAAAAAAAAAAACAAAACAGAAAACAAAACCAAAAAAAAAAAAAACAGATTGTCTGAAAACTTAGGTTTTAATTAGTAATACTTAATCAAATGACTAAATAAACTCAAGGTACCATCATTTATTCATGGCACACTTTTAGTAATTATTTATCATCTAAATTTTTCACTGTCATACAATTCTATGGCAATCATGCTTACCTATAAATCTTACGGCATCTAACAATAAACTTAGAAAAATTCTAAGTGGTATTGATAAATTGCTATGCATATTTTAAAAATTAATGATGTGTACTATAAACTGTTTCCCTCCAACTTCTACTCTCACCAGAAAATATATGAAGATGCCCTTTTCACTGTAACCTGACTGGCTTTTAAAAGTACTTGTCAATGTAGTATGAAAAATAAAGAGTATTTTACTTTTAAAATTGCATCTGTTGCTTATTAATGAAATTGAAAAGCTTTAAATCCATATGTAGATCACTTGCATTTCCTATTCTATAAACTGATTGTCATGTCCTTTGCCCATTTTTGTATTAAAATCTTTGTGTACCATTCATGGATTTGAATGGATGACATTAAGAAGGTCATTAAAATGATCAGCCTGGATTTGCTGTTTTGTGCCCCTGCCGACTTTCTCCATTCACTCCAGTCTGCATTTGTTTTCTGCTTCCACTACAACAACTTAGTCTTGCTCATCCTTCAAGTCTCAGTTACCTCAGTCATCCTCTCTTTTGGTCCATCATAACCTCACTTTTCTCTAAACTCCATAGCAATTAACATTACCTCATCCTGTCTTTTAATGAGTTACATTTCAACATATATGAGATCCATGAACTAAGAAACTATTTCTGATATTCATAAGCCTAGCACAGAACCCCCATACAATCACTGGGCACTCCAAATACACCATAGTGCCAGAAAATTAGCATTGACTTTAAAAACATTTGCAGTATTTCCTTCACTGAAATGCATTTTCTCTAAGAATGAAAATGCTAATAAATAGAAATAACTGTTAGATAATAGCAATTCATTATGCATCTAGATGAGATTATTTCATATTATAGAGTATACGCTGACATTACTACCTGAGATGAACAAGTAAGTAATTATGTATGAAAGCTAGAAATGTGTAAATGGAAATATTTTTGGCAGACATGATATGCACTGAACATGTGTTATTGGTAGTGGATGTGTCAAATTATTTTTCTAACTCAAGCATAACATATCATTCCAAATTTAACTATATATGGATCACAGCAATTCAGCATATTGCTGTGCTCTAAAATGCCAAAATATTGAAAGTTACAAATTGCATGATCAATTAAACATACAATGAAGAAAGCAAAAGCAAAAAAGGAAAACCGAAGAACTTAGGGTAGTATATTGATAGTAAGAGAAAAGAGATGCCTGTTTGACACACATTTAAAAAATGAAATAATATAAATATAACCTCAGGTCATACACACATATGGAGAATATAGGGATGTTTGCTTGGAGAACCCACAAGGCAGCCTAATGGATTTCTGGGGTGGGGTATCATATGGTTAAATTTGCTGTATGTTCCATCTATAGTCAGATACAGAATTCACAGCAGTGAGAAATGACTATTTCTTTGCATATTAAGTGGACTATTTCTTAAACCATCCTACCAACTAAATGGCTTAATATTTCAGATTTAAACTTTAGGTCACATTCTTAATTTTTTTTATGATGATTATATTTTATTCTTCAGGCTAGAATGGCTAATTGTGGAGCCAAATACAGAAACTAAAATCATTTACTCACACAATATTTTTGTTAAAGTGTAAGAGAGACTCTATAAACAAAACCTAAGTATATAGCAGCAACTTAAACATTGAAATGTCATTTTATGTGTGCAAATGTACATGAAAAAAAATAGAACATGTCACATGCTGATAACTCAAACTCTTTCCACACTCTGACCAGAATAATCACAAATTCTGATATACCACAGTAAAATCACAAAGATGTAAATCCTCCAAAATATTTCATTTTATGCTGGAATGTATTAGTATTTTTTTGTTACCTTATAAGGATTACTTATGAAGAGGAGCTCTCAGTGCAGTCATTTTTTGTATCTAGTCTAAATGCAGTTTCTGACAACTCTTAAGTGAAGCAAAACACAGGAAAAATGGCCCTGCCAGCACACAACCTCCATTCTTACAGCTAATGGTGCCTCTGGTGGAGGCAGCTGCCACGCTGTGGGCCATTTCCCTTCATTTTCAAATCAGTGTTCTTCCTCAAATCTCTGACTGACATCAGGGTAGAGTCCTCATTTATTTTTTCCCTTTCATTTTTTGCATTTTCTAAGACAGTAATGTGCTATCAATTAAAAAAATAACTAACCAAAACATTTAACTAAATGACTAGAGATTTCAAAAGAAATCAGGGCCCGTTTTACTTCAAGATGTCAAGACTCAATTCACCTCCCATACAATTCAACGCACATCTAAAGAAGAGGATGAAATTCATCCAGAAGTATGGTAAGTGGTGATCAAAAAAAAAAAAAAAATGTGTCACATCAGGGAGGTAGGAAGGCTAGGCTGCTATTTATGAAACTGCAAGAAATAAGAGATGCATGAAAATAGCTGCAATTTGCCCCTTCCCCATCTCATTCCACTTGCTGCCAAAGCCGGCAATCCTTTTTAGATGCTTCAACATCAAGTGATTTACAGTTTTTGGGTTTATTTTTCTAAGAAATAGCAGAGAAAACCCTCTTGTTGGCATGAGGTGTGGTTTATTTCAGCACACGTGGAACATGTGCCTGTGGAGGATGCTGGGGAACAATGTTGGAGTGGATTTTGCACACCACGCCTTGATAGGGAAGGACTTAAGGGATTTGGCTTCCACTTTCCTTTAGTTTTCCTGATGGAGTATAACAAAAACTTTTCTGTAGGAAAGGAAGGTACAGGAAACTATCACACAGGAAAACTAATTTAGAAACCTGTCTTTTACTCACTTAGGAGAAATAAAGAATGAGAAGAATGAATATCTCTCCCCATATATGCATATACCGACATGAAATAATGACAGGGACATATTCTGAGAAATGCAATGTACAGCAATTCTATTTGTACCAACACCGTAGTGTATACTTAGTCACACCTACCTGATGTTGGTCAATCACTCCATGTTGCCTCTCCATGCAATCAAGACAGGCAGTAAAGAAAAAAGGTATGAGACTGCTACCAGCATAACAGGGCACAGTTTTATAGTCAACTTTTTGTTTTGTTTTTTTGTTTTGCAGTAGTAGGGATTAAACCCAGGGGTGCATTATCACTGAGTTACAGCTTAGCCCTTCTTATTTATTTATTCTGAGACAGGATCTCACTAAGTTGCCCAGGCTGGCCTGGAACTTGTGATCTTCCTTTCTCAGCTCCTGACAGCTAGGATTACAGGTGTATGCCATTGTACCTGGTTACAGTCAGCTTTTACAAAAATAAACAACTGGTAAATCATGGTATAGTAAATGCATAACCTAGTGACACACTCTTTTATCATCATCCAAGTATTATGTACTATATCTAACTGAATATGCTATACTTTTATCAGTCTGGTGGCACAGTAAGTTTATTCATAGCAGCATTGCCATGAACACAAGTAACACTTTGTACTATGACATCATGATGGCTACAATGTCACTATGCAATAGGAGTTTTTCAGTTCTATTAAATCTTATGGAATTACTGTCATATATGTAGTCCACTGTTGATCTAAACCTGTTTATGCAGTATATGACAAACACACAAAAATAAACTTACTTTACCAAGTCATTTCAGAGGCAAAAATATGACAATTTTCTCCTAATACTTTAGGATATATCATTGAAGAATAAGGAATTCTCTATTTAATTATGGTATTATTACTCAAGTAATATAACACAATACAAAAATATCATCCAATATATATTCATATAAAAATCTTCCCATAGTGATCTAATATTGGTGATTATATATATTCTATATATAATCATATATAATATACATACACACTCTAATATATATACACACAAACATAATTTCTTTCCATTTTTTTTTCTTTTTGTTATTGCTCAAGAATCAATAAAGGGCCATGCATTTAGTTGCTCCATTCTTTTAATCTCCATAATCTAGAAATGAAGTTCCCTTCATTTCTTCTTTTCACGGAATTGACTTTTTTTTTTTTTTTTTTTTTTTGGTACTGGGAATTTAAATCAGTGGCACTTGACCACTGAGCCACATTCCCAGTCCTATTTTGTATTTTATTTAGAGACAGGGTCTCACTGAGTTGCTTAGCGCCTCTCTTTTGTTGAGGCTGGCTTTGAGCTCTCAATGCCCCTGCCTCAGCTTCTTGAGTCACTGAGTGGCACTGACTTTTTTGAAGAAGCCAGTTATTATTTGTGACATATACCCAGAATTCACTCCATAGTAGTTATACCATGCTCTTCTGACTTCCAGTTGTTTTAAAGAGCAGAGGTCTGGCAATGTTACTGTACAACAGCAGTCACATCCCATTGCTGTCCAAGTCTAAGAATGATGCTCTCCTAGGAGCTATACCACAAAACTGAACCAGATGGGACCCCCTCCTGCATTTCCCAAGGATTATCTGCACCAGCAGCAACTAAACAAATATGCATTCAGCTTCATTCACTGTAAACTAGCAAATATACTCTATTCTTATAAACTAAAGTGCAAATTCATTGTTAGGGGTGATGAATGGGTATGTAACCACAGTCGTGAGTTATCTGAGCTGAGGTTCACTGGTGATTCCCTTCCCAAGAAAGGGGAATCCTGTGGGCACCCTGTGCACTGCAGGAGACCAACCAACCTGGGAGGCTGGAGGATTTCAGGTGAGAAGGAAGGCCTACTGGACTGTGTGAGTTCTATGTGTATTCTGTGAAGATAAGGCAATGGACTGGGAGGAGGGGAGACCAGTGCAACTGAGGCAGAGCTAAGAAGAAAAACACTAAAGAGGGTGATGGTCATGACTGTGAAGAAATAAAAAACCGTTAAGAGACAAGGAAGCTGGGGTAGTTGCTCAGTGGTAGAGCCCTTGCCTCACAAGTATGAGACACTGGGTCCAATCCTTAGCACCACATTAAAATAAGTAAATAAAATAAGGGCATTGTGTCCATCTACAACTAAAATAAAAAAAAAAAAAACAGACAAAGAAATAAGATGTAAGATAACATTCATGAAATATCTGCAGCATGCTAGGTAATTTTCAGTGAGTACCTTGCCAGTTTCTTCTCATTTTCAAAACTTACTTACTATAAAACAGGTTTGCATCATATTTTAACATGTGAGCATGAGGCACTGATACAGAAGAGTTGAAAAACTTGGATCTGACTTCTGGCTTGTCTATGTCCACTCTATGCCTTCAAAATAATAGTGGCATGACATCATCTTCTAATAATAATCTAGTGTGATGGACTCAAAGCTCTGCAAGTCTGAAGATCTCAACAGCAGGCCCATCATGTTCCCTGCCCTGAAATTCGAGCACTTGGGTAAAACTTAAATATCTGATTTAATATTCAGACTACTTTTCCAAAGTATTGTTGGTTTAGGTGTGTTGAGAGGAGGGATATTTGAAAAGAAATATGGAATAAAACATGTAAAGGAGAAGAAATCAATTTTATGGTTACCCCCTTTCAATAGCAAAACACGTTGAAAGAGATACCATATGTTTGAGGTTACCCATATTAAAAAAAAAAAAGTGTGGGTGCGGTAGACTGAATAACGTCCCTCTGAACTCACATGTCGAAATTTCATACCATATGTGGCTATATTTTGAGATGGGGACTCTAGGAGATAAAAGTAAGGTTCAATGATATCAGTAGGGCAGGTCTTAATCTAAGAGGACTGATGTCCTTAAAAGAAGATGGAGAGATCTCTCTCTTTGTGATGAGATGACACAGCAAGACAGTGGACATCTGCAACAAGAAAGAAGGCTCTCACAGGAAGTGACCAGCCAGTGCCTGAATATTACACTTTCACCCTCAACTGTGAAGAATTCATGTCTGCCGTTTAAGGCTCCCAGCCTGTGGTAGTTTGCTGTGGCAGTTTCAGCAGGCTAATCAAGGGGGAAGTAAAGTAAAAGCAGTAAAAACTTATTTTGGTGTGATATTCATACATGATTTTTAAAAGGACAAGCAATGACAGGGGCCATTGACAGATTTTAAGAAATGTTCACCTTAAAAAGCATAAGTCATCAGTATGTAAATAAAATAAATAATAATTTTCTTTAAATCTGGATTTTTCTGATCTCCATGCCATAGTATTATTAGTGAAATAAATTAACAGAAGGAAAAAATCTTATTTTATCTCTTAAATAGAATAACATATCTTACTGAATTATTTAAAATGATAATTTATGTGTTATGCTTATGTAAATGAATGTGTTTTACCTTTAAGGAATTATTCTCTGAAGTACTCAGGAGTAAACAGGCATTGTGTTTGTTGTTTTCTCACATATCATATACACACAAACAAATGTTACGTTTTAATACTTGAAGAATTTGGGTAAAATATGCATGGTTTTTTTGTACTATTTTTGTAATCTTTTTTGAGTTAGGAATTACTCGAAAATAAAAAAAGTTAAAGTAAAAAATAGAAGATTACAATTTATAGGTTGCACACACTAATGTTTTTGAACACCTGCAGTAGTTCAGAAAGCTACTTTAAGCTCAATGGTCTTCATTCAGGGCATGGGCTGCCCTGCAGTCTAGTGTACACTAAACTCCCAGCACAGGGGCTTCAACTTCCTCCCAATCAAGAAAAGTTTCCTGAATATGCCTACAGACCAGTAACTCATTGAATAGAGGCACAGCTGTCAAATCTCTCTTGGGGTATCTGCAGCAATATTTATCACATGGGACAAAATAATACACATAGATTATTCAACACATAGTAGGATTTTTGGCTTGTTTGGAATCAGGTTTTTGACTCAGGCAATTAGAACATAGTGCACTTCTCCTTTTAATATTATTCAATGATGCAGTTGCAAGAGTCTGAATGAATCCCAGGTAAGAGAACCACAGGTCAGAGAGGAAACAAAATGCAGTCTTTGATTATCTCTGCATTTGGCAAAAGCCTAAATGAATCCATCAATCACTACTCCCTCAGCAGGGGCAATGTGTAGGATTTATTTGGGCTCATTGTTTCTCTGTAGGACAGTTGGAAATGAAATACTTTCACTTCAATGAATCTTGTCCCTGTGATGTATTACTTATGTAAATAATAAATGAATCTTCCTAAGCAACTAAGCTGTAGGGGAAAACAGAAACCCATGCTATGTATTTTTCTGGAGGAAATCTAGAACATGACCTATCTTTTGTTACAGAACCACAGTGATCTTGCTTAGGAGTCTCCTACTCATATCATCAGAGTAGTGCCAGCAGATGCACATAGAATACTGCCTTTTGCATTTTTCTTCAGGCTAGCCTACCTCTTCTTCTTCACAGATGCCTGAGACACCTCAAGAATGACATAAGTTATCAGGACAGGCCCTGGTGTCAAACTGTCTGGGTTGTAAGTTTTGGAAATTCTGATCCCTACTTCTGTGACATTAGGCAAACTACTTAAACTCTCTCCACCAGGGTTTCCTATGCTGAAACATAAGGATGATACATGTTCTGTATCCCTTGGCATCAGAAGTGGTTTGGATTTTGGATTTTGAGATATTTGCATATGCATAAGGAAATACCTTGGGGGACAGGACTCAAATCTAAATGAAATCCATTTATGTTTTATGTACACCACATACAGAGAGCTGGAAGGTAATTTTAATATATCATGTTTAAACAATTTGAGCACGACATAAAGTTTCATACTGCAGAATTTTTCACTTGTGGTGTCAGGATGGCAAACAAAATGTTTTGATTTTGGAGCATTTCAGATTCTGGATTTTTGGATATGAAATACTTAACCTGTAGAAGGATATCCCTTATTCTGTTGTGGTGAGGATCAAATAAATTGACACATACTGGCAAAAGTAGTCCACCCTGAGAACCATGTCAGCACTCTAGGAATTTTAGTGTTATTATTATTATTATTATTATAAAAAAAAGAGGAGTAAGTAGGTGGGGGAGGGAGAAGATGAGCTCTCTACAGCTGGACAAGGTGGGATCTGACCTCTCCTCATCTGAAGGAGTTGGGGGGGACTGTCTCCTACTCTTCTAATCACCTTGGGGGAGAATGTGCCTGAGATCCTCCTTTGCCACCATCTCTACACAAATCTGGATATCTAATAATTGGTAACATGGACCAGCAAGCCCAGCCAGCCCAGTTAAATGTAGTAACTTTGTGCTTTATTTACTTCCTTCTGGCACCTGGCATTTTGAGGGGCTGATTTTAGCTTCTCACAGAGCAATGTTGTGTTCTGTATACCTAGATGCACACACCTATAAGGACACCGGCAATCTAACTGGTTGTAGCCATAGGACAAGAGGCAAAATGCTCCGCTCACCACTTGGAGTGACAGACACAACCCTCTGCTTTACTCTCTGTGTAGCAGGCCTTCCTCCTCCTCAGAATAGGCACTGAGCAGAGAACCAAGCACAAGTAAGTGTTCAGTCAATACCTGTTGTAGTGATTAACTCGATTGCTTTTTTTAATAAACAAGAAGTCATGGCAAAATTGTAGTATAGTGAAATGAAGACACAGATCTTTCTAGTTCACAATCTAACTCAGGTAATTATCTTCCAGCAAATATCCAGTCACTAAAAATTCCAGAAGCAGAGTACACACTTAGGAAAATATGGGTAAAGAGCAGGGATGACAGTTTTTATCCATCAGACTCTGAATGTTTTTCATTCCAGGGTCCTCGGTGGTCTCATGGAGGTTGGAATTCTTGGAATGAACTTCCAATGGTTGGTGAAGTCCCACGTGGAGTTCTAATGAGCATGTGTTTGGAAGTCAAATGCCTCAGCTCTATTTTCCTAGCATACAGTTAGAGGACATTACCTTGTTCAGCCAACCAGAACAGAAAAGCTAAACTTCATCTTTCACTGCGTCTGAACATTTGCCTGTTCGGATTGCTTACACACCACTCTGTAAGGCTTTTTGTGAGTGGCCTGAGAAAGAAAGCGCTGATGTTACTGAGAACTATATTAGTGAAGCCACAGGACGGCATGTGGCCTGATTAATCTTATGAACTCAGCATTAACATATTGCTGGAACATAATGCAGATTATAAATTTATGAATGTACAATACTGAATCCCATTAAACAGAAAAGCTTTCTCCTAAGCAACTTACTTCTATTTTTCCTAACTTTGTTCTGTGAACAGAAACTCAAGTTCCAAAGTAGTGACTCATAAAATGCCACAGTATAATAGAATCACATTTCTTTTTAGCTTTTTGATCTTTTCATTTTAAATAGGTCCTTCCAACAATTTAAGTGTTGAGGAACATATTAAAATTTACATATAATATAAATTTATAGCTAATAGTAACTGATTAGCCATTGTTTCATAGATGTTTAGTTTACTGACATAGCATCTATATAATATACTATTTTCCTCAAAATATATACTAAGTATGGTTTATTACCTAAAACAAAACATTATTATAATGTTAATTTACCTTATTACATACAACATTGGCCTATAGGTCATAAAGGAGACCATGACCACAAGCTGTTTAATGCTTTGCTGTTCAAATAGTCAACAAATATTCATGAACACTTAGTATGCACACAAACTATTCTACTCTCTCAAAACAAACCAGAATCACATACTATTCTTACCTCAAAGTACTTGGCATTTATTTGGCTTTCTACATAATATGCTCCCAGTTGACTACTTAGAGGTAATCAAAACTGAGTTAGTAATGACTCTCTGGGGTGCCTGTTCCTATAACCCCAGGGCAGGTATTTGCCCTAAGCATGATAACAACTTTCTGGGACTACTTTCATCCCACCACATACTTCTTGGAAGTTTGAGTTTCTGAGTGCCCTAGACTGCCCTGGAGTGACATGATGATTCAGAATAGCAGCTTCTAACCCAAGCTCATGACAAGGGAGGTGAGAAACATTTCCTGGCAGTATGAGAACATGTCAACATCACATATGATTTAGGAACATAGGTGCTGTGGTCCCTCCAAGTGGTAAACCGGTCTCCAAATTACTTTTTGATATCATCTAGTAGTCTTAAACATAGCTGCCATCCAGTGTGAAAAGTAATTTGAAAGTGAACTAAAGTGAGACTTTTCCTGACAAACCCTCTACTGGACACTAATCCTTAAAAGAGCTGAACATCCTAGGCAAGTGCTTCATGAAAACAGCACAGTTTCTGAGTTTGGCAGGACCAGAGTATGGGAGCATCATCTACCTGTACCACTGACAGAGCGCTTTCCTTCATGGAAGTAAAGCATTGCTCATTTCACTCCTTATTATGTCTAGTTCTCTAACAGTAACAGCAGTAAGGAACAGGGGAATAAAATTTCATAGGACAAAGAAAGAAGGCACCTGACAGCTTTGGTTAAAACTGCATAAAAACCTTTTATTGTCTGAAGGTATCCCAAGGCAGGCTTACACTTAATCCAACACTGTAGGTTGGATTAATATTACAGGATCTAATCCCAAAGTTAAGATATGCTGACAATCAAAGAATCCCATACGCTCCAAGACTTCTGTCTATATCCAACCTGAAGTATAGTTCACACTCTGATGGATGGCTAATTCGACCAAGCAGGTGCTCAACAGTGCTAGTTCTTGAAGACCTTTCTAAAAGATTACCATCACTTGGTCCCAGCACTCAGATGGTGAACACTAAGCAAATACAGTTTAAACATATTGAATCTGAAAATCCCAAATCCAAAATGCTCTCCAAAACCTCAAAATTTTTGAGTGCTGATAATGCTACAAGTATGGAAAATTCCACACCTGGCCTCATGTGATAGGCTGCAGTCAATATACAGGTGTGAAAAAAACATTGTATAAAATTGTCTTTGGGCTATGTGTGTAAGGAGTATACGAAACAAGTGGATTTCATGTTTACACTTGGGAACCATCCCCAAGACATCTCATTTTGTATATGCAAATAGTCCAAAGTCTGAAAAAAATCTGAAATCTGAAACAGTTCTGGTTCCATGCATTTTGAATGGGGGATGCTCACCCTACAGATGCAAGAATGTTGCCCACACTTTGGTGAGGATTCAGCTGTGTCCTTTCCAGTTTTTTCCCTCACATGATGTCAGGATTGATTTTATATTTCTTTTTCACTATCCTTTTGCCCATTCCAAATAGATGACACTGCATGCTGACTGAGTCTGTCCACAGCTGCCAAGCTTTTAAAAAAGGCAGCCATCACTGTAATAACCTGATACCAATTTCATGTGATGGAACCACAAAGCAAATATATACTTGAGCCCGAGGTCAAACTGGCTCATGGAGCCCATGTGAAAAACCTCTGAAATTGGCTTTCCCAGAACACAAAGAGGAATGAAATTCTACAAGTTGAGATTTTTGACTCAGTTCTACCCTGGCTACTTCCCAGGGCTACTTCCCAGTACCCTTGGCCAAAGTGTAGATAACAATACTGCAGTTCTTGAGAGGTTTTTGTGCAGAAATGTCCTCGCCAAGAGGCAATCTGCTCAAATATGGAGTCCTGCCCTTGGTGCGGTGGAACTCTCACGTGTGCTGAGAGGCATTTTCTCAAGAGATTCTTCTTTGACTTCTGAGATGGAAGATTTGTATGCTCAATCCTTACACTAATAAAATGGGCTCTTGCAGCTCAGATCTGACAAAACAGAAAAAAAAAACAGCTCCAGCCTCAGGATGATGAACACTCTATCACCCTAAGTGTATGGAATTCCCAAATAGGAGTGCACCAAAAAAATGCAGTATTTCAAAAGCAAGAAAAAAAAAATAAAAAAGCAGCACAAAAATGTCACTGAGAAGTAGATTTCCACATTTCTTTTGAACAGATAGGGTATGTTGGATAAATATAGCTGTTGCTGTGTTGTTTCCTGTTAATGTAACTTCTAGACTGCCTACACCATAAATCACTTTGGTCCTGCAATCACAACAAATAAATAAGGCCTTATGAATGAATATCCACAGCTATCAACGTTGGTGCAGGAAGCTCCTATTTTTAAAGGAGTCAATCTGTTTCCAAGCTGGAGTCCAGCATGTTCCTTGAGTTTCTCATATGAGGCCCTAGAGCAGCATCACTCAGTGGAAAACTTTCCATATGCAGAACTTTCTAGAAACAGACATAATAATGCTATTTTAAGATTTTTCTGTTCCACATATTTCCTGTAACTGCTCTGCTAGTCTCGGAACTTTGCTAGGCTAAAACAAGTGGCATGCTCAGCAGAGATTATCACATTTACTACGCTACCATCAAGCATACAGCTAGATTTGTTTTTGTGGTATTGAACCCTGGGCCTTGCATATGCCAGGCAAACATTCAATCACTGAGCTCCATTCCCAGAGCTTTTAAAATTTTTTTTTTGAGATAGGGTATTGATAAGTTGCTCAGGATAGTCTTGAAATTATGTTCCCCCTGTCTCAGCCTTTTGAGCAGCTGGGGTTATGGAAGTGTGCCACCCTACCAGCTTTACATTAGGTTTTGAAACTTGCAGAGGAGATGATGGGATGAGGATAGAAGCACTAAAAAGAGAACACGGCCCAGAAGTTTTAGTACCAAATCAAAGATCCCAAATAAAATTTACACCATGGTGTTCAGACACATACTCTAAGGGGGAAAAGATGGAGAGATGGATGCCTGGAAATAAAAGTTGGTTTCAAATGGGCTTTCAAGGCCACCTTCATAAGGGGGAGAATTTAATGGGAGTGTGACTAAACAGAGCACCACTAAGAGAACATATTCAATCTCAACAAAACATACCACATCAGATTAACATGACCTGGTGCTTCTCTTAATAGGGTATCCTTGAGAACTTGAAATTTTAAAAACAGTGTCTGAGGCAAGAAGATCACCTATGAGCCTAGCCTTGGCAACTTAGTGCGACTCTCCAAAAACAAAACAAAACCAAACAAAACAGAACAAGAAATGGTTGGGATGGAACTCAATAGTTAAGTACCCTGGGGTTCAATTCCCAATACCAAAACCAAAGCAAAACAGGGACAACAAAAATGTGTGTGTCTGAAAAATTAAAAAAAAAAAAAAAAAAAAAAACACACTGCATTTTAGTAAGACAGGCCTAGGAACGCTGTCACGTTGCAGAGTATGCTGTATGCCTAGGATGTCCCTCTTAGAGCCACCAGGCTTGAAATGGAGATAGGCAGCTCCCTGCCTCTACCCCAGAAGTTCTGGGTTTCTCAACACTTTTCTACATCTGAATCAAAGCAGGAGGTTGCCAGCTGCTCACTGGCTGCTGTATCCTACATGTTAGCCCCCAACAGTGAGAGTACCCTGAGTCTGCAATAGCTGACCTCTTGGGGAAAGCATCTGGCCAGGGGTTGCAGGAAGGCATTTTGTTCATTCCAGCTGACCACAACTCCCTGGAGAGAAGAAAATCCTTAGCTGCAATTTAATAATTTTTTAAGGGCCTTTGTGGGGAGTAGACATTTTGTTGACTTGACTGTTATCTTTGAAAGTATACAACGGGAAAGAAGAAAATAACACAAATGCAACTTATAAGCAGCTGAAGAAGATGCAGCCGTGCCACTGTATTCCTTGATCGCTTTCTTCCCTACCACTTTTCATCTTAAAGGTTCTCAGCTCCATGGTAAAGGCAAAGGCACATTCATCCTTCACCTAGAATCAGCCATTGTTTAATGTCTGCTTTCTCTGGCTCTTCTTCAATGTCTATGAAACTATCTTTCACACAGTTTAATGTTTTAGATATTGTTTCTATCTCTAAATCCTACTTCAACATGCAACTTCTAAATGATCAAAATACAGGGTGAGCAGCCCCAAACAAATACCTCACATCTCATATGCTCCAAAATCTGAAACTTTCTGACAGCTAACATGATACTCAACAATTTTTAGATTTTTGGAGCATTCATGACTTTGGATTTGGGGATTAGAAATATTCAAACAGTAAAGTCTATGGAAACATCCCCCTACTCCCCCCAAAACCAAAATCCCCTTCTTGTCCCAAGGGTTTTGAACAAAGATGTTCAACCTGTGATGTTATCACAAATAAGAAAAAATAATGATTCTATAACACCATTAATATAAGTCTATATTTAATATAACTGATTCTCTAAATCTTTTTTAATTTGCTTTTTATTTCTGTATCCAAGTTCAAACACTCAATTTGATTATTTTTCCAGTGGTTCTGGGTTATGAACCTAGGCACTCTCTACCATTGAGCTATATCTCCAATTCATTTTATTTTTTATTTTGAGACAAGGTCCCACTAAGGTGCCTAGGCTGGACTTAAACTTTAGCTACTCCTGCCTCAGCCTTCCACTCTGCTGGGATTATAGTCATGGGCCACCAAATCCAGATGTAAGCCTCCTTTAATCTACGAGAGTGCACTTCCTTTATATTTCTTTAATGACAATTTTTTAAAGTGTCTAGGCCAGCTGTACTGTAAAATATTTCATATTCCAGAAGTTTCTGCTTGTTTCCAGATTTAACATTTAGGTCTCAAGTACCACTTACATGATTCCATACCCTTCCAACTGCAACACATTAGGAGGGAGAAGATGCTTGGCTGTACCCTACTGACTTTGCCCAATTTGATAAGTTACTGACTACCAGATCTTTTCAGTGCAAAGGCTCAGTCTTCCTTAATAAGAAGATAATTAAGTAATCTGCAGGTGACACATTAAGGTCAGACTCACCCAACTGTTTTGACAAATAGTAATGATTCTTCTCATTAACTCTTATTTGTGAAATGATTTTCTAATCCTATCATTTCTACATTCATTTCCTGGTATTATTCTGTAAAGAAAAACATTTGCTTTGCCCTCTCTATATTTTTTAATATTTTAGATTTTTAAAAATTTACTTATCCCACATATCCCACCAAGAAAAGATTGGGAATATATTGTGACTATATTTTGAATTATGTTTAGAAGCTAGTTCAAATTACTTTTTCATTTGGGTGATACTTTTAAGTGCATTTTTTATTTTGAATTGACACAAAATAATTTTACATATATATGAGGTACAGAGAATGAAGTTTTAAAAATTCAGTATGTTATAATTAATTACTGTCATTATACTTTGGATGATCAAATTATCCCAAATTTGACCTGTGTGGGAGCCCTTTTCAGTTGGCTTTCACCTTAGTCTTAAAATACTGGTATATAATGCTACAGGTTCATGTGGGTTTTCTCTGCTCTAGTTCTGGAATTAGTCATTTCTCCAAGAAGCCCTGATTTCTGATATTAAGA
The DNA here is from genome assembly GCF_902686455.1 of Sciurus vulgaris. Taxonomy (NCBI): domain Eukaryota; kingdom Metazoa; phylum Chordata; class Mammalia; order Rodentia; family Sciuridae; genus Sciurus; species Sciurus vulgaris. Next base: position 39,705,833 of record NC_136474.1, read on the forward strand.
AGTGGTATTTAGAAAGTTTGATGCATGTGTAATGTATGCTTCATGTAACTGAAGTCTTGTGATTTCCCACTCATTTCAATGAATTGACCTTATGGAATTTTACACATTTATATATTTAAATCATGACTTTATACTAATATGACTTCGTATTGCTATTTCCAAATGAAATTTAAAATTACATTTTCCTTAGCTTATTTATATCTCTGTGCCTATAGTGAAAATTTTGATTCCTAATTACATTCATAATTGGCTTGTTTTACTATACGACGTGTAAAATAATTTTAGAAAAAGAATACCAACTCAAATAGTAAATCTACTGAAGTTTAAGATTTCACCATAATTATTTTGTTCTCAGAATATATCCCACTCAGAGAGCTTTAAAAGTAACTGAGGTTTCTTTTTAAAAAATTTGAATTGACATGTAACTGTATGTATATTACAGGATAGAGTGTGACATTTCAGTATATGTAAACAGTGTATCACAATCAGATCAGGGTAACCTGAACATCCATCACCTCAAACATATTCTGGGTGGTAACATTATCAATTTGTTACATAGTTCTCCTGTTTCCATCTACATCCAATCTTGGGGTTAGGTTGTTATTATTATTTATTATTGTATATTGTTATTATGTTATATATTATTAATATAATTAGGAATCAATTCATATTTAAAATTTTTTTTGTTATGTAAATATTTACAAAGTTCAAAAGTCAACATTACTCTAAATTAAACAGTAGGGTCAGAGTTTATTGTTCTTGTTTCTTCTACTGCATTCTCTTCCATCACTCATGCCCATAAGTACATAAGTGACCATTTTCAGGTGTTTGGGATTCATTTTTCTTGGGCTGTCTTTGTAAAAGTAATTTGGGTATGTGTGTGTGTGTGTGTGTGTGTATGTGTACATATACTTACTTATCTTCCCTTTCTTACACAATAGGCCTTACATCATATATAGTCATTTCTACCTTATATTTCAAAGGTCTTTTTCAAAATGGTGGTTTTAAGTCCCATTGTCCCATTCACATTCTTCTGTATAAGAGAGATGTTCTTCTGCCTATTCCCCTCTCTAGAAATCACCCCACTTCTACTCAGAGAAGTCTGTTTCCACCTCTTTTGAAGCTGTGCTTCATCTACAGTGAGTTCCACAGTTCTGAAGGACTTCCAGTAGAGCAGGATTCTATGTGTCTCGCCTATGTTGACAGTTAGCAACCTAACACAGGCAAGGATGCAGGTGAACTCAGTGGATATCCAGGAACAGCCAGGCAAATATGCATAACAGGCTCCTTGCGAATGTGGCCTCTTACCAATCCGCTAACCTTCCATTGCCCTCTCCTACTTTTCCCTTCTCCCAAACTCACTCTCCTCACCCCTCCTTCTAGGTAAATCATTCTTGGGCAAACAGGGAAATTACCAGAGGCACACCCAATTTCTTAGAAGACGTCCAGGTAATAAAATACTAATTAATCCTGTCTATGTGTGCCTATAATTGTGAAGGCACAGTCTATCCAATGAGACACTTCCTCCTCAATATTTTTTAAGAGAAAAACTAAGTCAGTTTTATTTTTCAAATGTGCCATGAGAAATTAGTTTTTTTATATTTTCCCACATCATACATTTTGTAAATTACCACTATTTTTGCTCAATAAAGTGATCATCTTGTGTATTACTTTTAACATCTATGTATTTGAAATCTAATTTATCTATTAAATTACTCATTTCATATGAAAATCCTATAGATAAGCAGGACAGCATGGGTTTATTATTTCCAAACAGGGTAGAACAAAACATAATACATTCAAATAAAATCTACTTAGTTACTCTCAAACACATTGTATTATATCTGTCTTTCTGAATGGCAAAGACTAAAACACCCGCTAGAAAAATCATGTTGGCAGCTGTAACAGCTATTCATTGAGAAAAATGGAATATAGTGAAGGAAATACTGTCATTTGCAATAACATGGACGAATCTGGAGGACATTAAGTGAAATACGCTAGACTCAGAAAGACAAATATCATATGATCTCACTTATATGCAGAATCTAAAAAAGTCCAACTCAAAGAAGTAGAAAGTATCAAGACTGCTGGGGCTGGGTGGGAAGAAGTGTGGTGAGGTGTTGGTCAATACGTACAAATTTTCAGTTAGGATGAAGAAATTCAAGAGACCTTTTGTATAGTATGGTGACTGAAGCTAACAATGTATTGTACACCTGAAATTTACGGAGAGTAAATGTTAAGTGTTCTGACCACAAATAAAATACAGATGTGAGGCAATGGATATGTGAATTAGCTTGACTTAGCCATTCCACAATGTTTGTATATTTCAGAAAATCATATTGTATACCATAAATAAAGTTTTTGTCATTTAAAAAAATTAAAAGTACTTTCTCTACAAATAAAAGCAAATGCAATCTCAGTTTTTTAAAGAGCTGGTATTGAATGTGTATCTGACTTTTACACTTTTAACTTAATTTTCCTTCTATTTTGACCAAAGAAAGCAAATTTTAATTTGAACTTATAAAAGCACAGATACAAATTTTGTTCAAGGACAGAAATGGTTCTTGCCAGGCTAGGAGTAGGAAATGTTCACTTGGGTCATATGATTAACTCAGTTGAAAGTACTGTTAAATTTAGAGCTCAAAAGATAAGCAGAAAATAAAACGAACTTTAAATAATGGTATTTTCTTGGGTGAAAAATGTATTAGAAACAAAACTGAAAGGAACATAAGAAATCATCTGGAATATTCTTTTTTAATGATATGTGAAGAAATTGAGATAGGTTATGTGACAGAACCTGGACCAGAACCTAAGAGTTTGACTCTTAGTGTGATCTTATGGCCTCTTGGATCACATTTGTTTGCCCATATCTTGCCAGGCAAATATGGTGACTGTGTGACAGTACAAGTTTGTTGTTCTTCCCCTAAGTATTCTTATTTACTTATTTTATTTTTATTTTGTGGTTTTGGGGATGGAACCCAGGGTCTCACACATGCTAGGTGTCTTAGTCAGCTTTTCTGATGTTGTGACTAAATGACCCAACAAACATAATTGAAGAGCAGGAAGAGTTTATTTGAGAGCTCACAGTTTCAGAGGTCTCAATCCATAGATAGCCAGTTCCATTCCTTAGGGCTCTAGGTGAAACAGGAACAACATGGCGGAAGAGTGTGGCAGAGGGAAGTGGCTTTCCTGGTGATCAGGAAGCAGAGAGAGAGAGACTCCAGGCTCCAGATACGAAATATATACCCCATAGCCACGCCCCAGTGAACCACTTCCTTTAGCCACACCCCACCTGTCTTCAGTTACCACTCAGTTATTCCCATCAGGAATTAGTTCACCAATTAGGGTAAAGCTATAACCCAATCATTTCTCCTCTAAACCTTGCATTGTCTTATGCATGAGCTTTTGGGGTACACCACAACTGAATCATAACACTAGGCATAATTTTATTTTTAAGTAAATAATTAAAAGTAAAAAAGTACAAAGGAAAATTAACAATCTCCTTAGAATTTACGAGAATAAATGTACATGCCGAAAAAACAAACTTACTAATGATCTTCTTGCAACTTACAGGATGATTTGTTAAAGTCTGGCTGACAAGTGAGTAAACTGATGGTCCCTCAGGTTAGGCATCCCTGGTGCTAACCTTCCCTGTGTGCACCAGGCCTGCTGAGGGAGACCTGCAGGCAGCAGCAACCCCTAAGCTCCTCATGCAGGTTACTACCTTCTCATCCATCCCATCCAGGGAATAAATAACATCAAAGACATGGATAAAACGTTCTTGAAAACTTCCATGTCATTATATCACTTTGAGTCAAGGATAAAAAATAAACTAGATTTAATTAGCAGCAGGAACATTTCTGCTTCTTCAAGGAGCAATGGGTGATGTAGTTCATGTCCACAGACAAGCACAGTGAACAGAGGAGGAGGCTCAGCAAGTCCCTCCCTTGACCACTCAGAAATTATGGTAACCACTTTTGCTGAGTTCTCCAGTAAGGGGATGTTTTCTCCATTTGCCTTTCAATTCTGAGATCTTTGAATGAGTAACACGCAGAAATAATTTATACTCGGCAAGCTTCAGAAAGGCATTTTCTGAAAAAGTGGTTGAATGTCGCCACTGTTTCCTTATTAACTCAGTTGCTTTTTGGTGTAACTTTTATGTTTGTTATAAGTTCACAGAATATTCATGCTTGTATATCATCCCTGGAGATTCTGAGTAGGGCTGGGGTGAAGTTTGAATCTACGTGAAAAACAAAACCAAAACCAAAATGGCATTCTGGGAGCTTCTGTTTCAAACCTCCTCGTTTTAAGAAAATTATATTTCATCCATTAAACTCATTATAGTGAAAATTAGAGAATTTCACAACAACGACCATCAACTTACTGGTATTTACTGTGAAATCATCTGCTGCTTACCAAATTTAAACAGAGAGCATCGTGCAATTATTGTCTTGCCATGGTTGAACATAAACAGTGTATGGAACCCACTGTGGTGTTAGGCTAGTATTTAAGATGGACATCTTTAATATCATGGTAATGTGCTGCTTGTTTTATACAGGAAGGCTGTGGCACCTGCTTCATTATAGAACAGCATTATTCATTTAAATCTTTCCTACAGAGTTGGCTTCAAAATTATTGGTTCGTTCAGTGTTATAGAATGCAAAAGAATGCAGACTGCTGCTACAATATAGCAAGAACAATTCCAGCTGTGCACATCTTTTGTATAAAGTGTGGGAGGACCCTTCCCTCTGACTGCATGGCATTCACATTTTATGCAGAACCACAGCTAGACTTATGCTGAATTACATACCTCTAGATTTTGTTTAAATTTTGTTTTACCTTTTCAAATGAGGCACTCCACTAAATGTTTCCTTTCTGCCTATTCCTAAATATCTGTGAAATAATTAATGTAAGCAAGTTTAATTTATTTTTCAGATTTAGGAACATAACATTTCTGACACAGTTTCTTCTGTTTATGAAATGAAATACATTTTTAGCTCAGGAAGGGAAAAGGTTGTGTGCTTTTATGAACGGTTGAAAAGAAAGGGGAAAAATATAAGACTTTAAAAACAAGCATTTAAAATTGCTATCTACAAACACCTCTCCAAAAGATAAATGCAATAAATCATGATGTATCATCTGATGTACCCAGTAGGGTTGCTCTTCTAGGGTAAGACAACTCAAAGAAGGTGCACACCATGGCAGCAGACCTGAAGTCTACAAACTATGCAGGTGGGCAAATATTCCACTCTGGGTACTGGAGGAGCTTTCTCAGTGCTGTGTGTATAGACCCTGTCACCATCAATTCTCTTGCACAGCTGCCTTGCTTCTACTCTCCAGTATCCAAGTCCTGTCAATTTCACCTCTTAATTATGTACACTTTTCTCCATCTCCATTTGCTGCCTCTGGGATCCCCGCTTCCTTTTCATTTGTCTCCCCATCCTCACTCCAATCTGCCCTCTACAGTGTCATTGGAGAACACTCTAAGGACACACACCTGACTTTTTCATGCCCTTACTTAAAACGAATACAGTTGTTTCCTCTTATTCACAGTGCGTACATTCTAAGATTCCCAGAGGATGCCCCAAATCATGAATACAGAACTCCATAAGTTATTTTTCCTATAACATGTACCTATGTACCTATGATAAAATTTAATTTATAAATTAGCACAATAAGAGAATAACAACTACTAGGAAATAGAACAATTATAACATTATAATAAATGTTAGGTGAATGGGGTGTCTCTTGAAATATCTCATTGAACTATGTACTCAATGTTCTTGTGATGATGTGAGATAACACAATGGCAGTGTGATGAGATGCAGTGAGGTGAACGAGAAGGCACTGTGACCTAATATTAGGCTTCTAGCAATGGCTACTTGAACACAAGTATTAGAACACTGATAGTTGATCTGATAATCAAGACAGCTGTTGAGCGACTTAGAGGTGAGTAGAATATACAGTGTGGATACACTGTGGAATGAGGAAGATGGTAGAGAGAAATTACAGCTCAATGCTTTGTTATTCTTGATCTTGGGAGGAAGAAGACAGAGATTGAGGGCAGAGGTTTGACTTATCCTTCAGAGACATGCAGAAACCAAACTAACACAGAATACACTCCTGCTCATGGAGTTCAATGGCTTCTGGCACTTGGTTCTCCCCATGAGATCTGAACTGGGGGACAGTTTGGAGTCCACATGTTGAGATGGTCCCACCTGAACCTGGGACAAATCACCTTTGAGGATGAGCATATAAGCAAGACACCATATACTTTGTTTACTTGCTTGTTCTCCGTCTTCCCAAACTGAGAGCTCCATGAGGAAGGTAGCCTTGGCCTTTATTCTTCCCATTGTTGAGCACAGTGCCTGGCCTGTAGCAGACAGCCAATACACACATTCCTACCAAATGGCTAAATAAGAGGTTCTGCAGAGGTGCTGCAGGATGAACGAAGGCAACAGGGGCAAACAAAGAAGGGAAAAGCAAAATTTTAAAAGAAGATATTTTAGGACACATAACACTAGATGCTTAGCTACTCTTCCTTTATGCCATCATAACTGGGCAATTTTCCTTCCCTTTTTTACCTCTCATGATTGACTATGAGTAACAAAGATTCTGATAAGAAAAGAAAATCATAATGCCACATCCTTTAGAAATAATATTAAAAATTCACATTCAAGTCATATCAGAATTTAGCCATATTTAAAGGATTTGCTGAATTTTAAAGATTTTTATCAAGAAGCTACTCATTTCAGATCACTCTCAATGTTGAAAACAATTTAGAACCTATAGTTTAAAATCTGAAAAAATTAGCTTTTTGAAAAAAGTGCAAACATTTCATCCTAGGGACTGTGTGATAACAAAGTTTAACTTCCTGATAAAGCTGATAAATAATTAGAAATTTCCTGATAAACAGTTAGGGATTATTTATTAATATACACTGTGAAATACGAACTGTGGGTATGGCAAGATGTTCATGACACACTACAGGACAGCACATGGAGTATCAATTGAGAAAGAATTGTCCTTTACAAAGGACATGTGGGCAGGCAGACACATGAGTGCATCCACGTGCCTTAAATGATGGTCATCAGAATAGGCACAGAACTAGGGGGTGGGGGATGAAATTAGGCTGTTTTACTTTTTCATCTTTCTGCTATGATTGAAGATGTTGTAATACACATGTATTAGCTTTCCAAAGACAAGAAAGCTATCAAAGCTATCATTTAATCAAAGTGATTTCACAGCTATTGCACGTACTTTTGAGTATAACAGTTCTCAAATAAGAATTGTGCTGCTTTATAAATACAGAAGTGTAGCTTCATGGTAGAATGCATACATAGCAGGTACAAGGCCCTGGAGTTGAGCCCTGGGGCCGGGGTGGAATTCTTTATTTGGGTCAATTTAGAGTGAGGGACATCTGTAAATGTTGACTTGAAAATAAGTTTGGCAACAAGGAAATTCAAGAGAAAAGGTTCTATAACTGTTATAATATCCAAAATAGTCTACTTTGTGTTGTAGTTGGATGAATGTCTCCCTGACCCCCAGTCCAAGGTGCTATTGGCAGGTGATGAAATCCTCAAGAGGTGGGGCCTTGAAGAAGTTAGGTCATTGGGGGCATGTCCCTGAAAAGGATATTGAGTCCCCAGTCCCCAACTCTGTCTTTGCATCCTGGCCTCCATGAGATGAGCAGCTTGCTCTACCAGGTACTCTCACCACGATGCACCATTTTCCCACAGGCCCAAATGTACAGAGCCAACCAACCATGGACTGAAACCCTTAAAGCTGTGAGCAAAAAATTAAAAAAAGTTAAAAATCCCCTGCCCTGCTTAAAAGTTGGTTGTCACAGGTACTCTGACACATTGATAGGGAAGAAGTAACACACCTGAATTTAAACGTATTTTAAGTGCACTAAAGTTTAGCTAAGGAATGTCTTGACTACTTTAAAAAAACAAGATGCATAATATTTCTTAATATATTCAGCAACTGTAAGTATTTTCACATCCCTGTTCAATTCCACTCCACAGTGGACAATGTGATGAGGTTTTGAGGGGGCTTCCTTTCATAACACAATCATGGCACAGGAAAAAAAGTTAAATTAGAATAAAAACTGAAAATATCAAAGGCAGCTCCAGAGGTAAGCCAGAGACTTAGTGAAATTAAAATCCCCAAATACTTCTCACCCTCATTTGAAAATTGTACCAAGACATTTAAAGAGCAGGCTCCCTCTGAGTTCCAGCTTTTCCTTTTTAAGGAGTATTAAAAAGCTGAATATTTTGAAATTGCCTGAGCATAAAACTATCTTCACACTGTTGTGAATGCTCATACACAAAGTGGATTCCGAACTAGTAACCCAGCAAATATCAGGTGCAGGAACATCCTTCCTTGAGACACGTTTAATGTGTCTGATCCAGGACTGTCATGAGATATTGTGAGTGGAGATATTTTACGGCACAATTTTTCTAAGAAGCAGAGAATACCACTGACACAGAGGCACAGCTGCCCGAAGCATGCACCTTTTGGGCCCTCTGTCATTGGTCTTCTCCATGGTTTCCAGCTCAATCTCATTTCCTCTTATCCCCACAGTCTTGGGGTGGTCAGATGCTGTACTTTTCAAGGCCCACACATCTTCCAGTGAGGCTCAGTGCTGCTCCTGTACCCCTGTTCACACTGCCTTCTGTAGTTCTGGAAAGGAGCCTGTTGCACGTATTAGGAGTATATTTAACAAATAGCTAAGTCTCACTCAATCACAGGAGCTGAGCTTCAGTCAATCATGGGCAACCAACGGATTAAACTGAGTTCAAATGATGCAAGTTGAACTGAAACCAATCAAGTTGCTTCTCTACCTCATTTTTATATTCCATCTGTAAATGCTGTCTGTCCACACACTGGGGAAGAGCTTTCTGAATCTCTGCTGGTTCTGAGGGTTGTCTCATTCACAAATTGTAAACCTTTGCTCAGTGAAACTCTGCTAAGAAATTGAATAAATGAATAAACAAAAAGGCACAGAAAACTCTGTAAAGAACTGCTGAAGAAACTCCTTATTCTATTGGTTGGATGATGGGCTGAGAAAGTCTACAATTGTGATGGGCTGACAGAACTGGCTCCATGAGAATTTTATAGGCCAGACTGTAAGGGAAATGACTAAACAGATTCTGTTTTGCTCTGAGATTCCATGTTAGGTAGGAAATAAGCTTCTCCCATGGGAACACCCCACCTCTGTACCCATCAACAATTACTTAGTGTGACATGTTTAACAGTACAGAATGATAATTCCTATGTAAAGAAAAATTGCTCTCTTTTGATTCCTATTGCTCCTAAACAATGTACCATGTGAACAGTAATTGTGTGGATGTTAGTAACCATTCTTTAGTTTGTACCTAGGTAAGGGTCATTTTGACCCACTTCCCCCTCTGTCAATGATCTCATGATGTTAATGTTTAATTTTGAATCATAGCAACAGACACTTATGATTAATGTAATTTTTGGTATAAGAACCCCTACAACCCTGTGGTCGGGGCTGTTCTCCCAATAGCCATTTTTGGGGGCATTGTGTGAGACAGTCATCCAGCCGGCTTAATAAAGACTCTCAAATTTGGACTTCTCAGTGGTGATTGGTCTGTTCTTAATTCGCACCCCATAACACAATGAGAGTGTAAGAAGTGCTTCTTGAAGCTTGATCTAGAGGATGTTACTTGAATGAATAATAATGAAATCCATCCCTTCAGAAAGGCAGAAGAAAATAGGGTTGATAGAGAAAAGTATAAAAATAACTAAAGAATAATTATGAAATCAGTGCAGGGCAGGGAAAAAAGAAAGGGTTGTATAGTTTGGATCTTCAATGTTCCCCGAAGGCCCATATGTTAAAGGTTTGGTCTCCAGTTTGTTGCTATTGGTAGGAGGTAGCACCTTTAAGATGTGGACCTCATCAAAGAAAATTAGGTCATTTGAGGTGTAAGCTTGTAGGGGATATTGAGACCTTGACAATTTATATCCCTGTCATTGCTTTCTGGTTGCCATGAGGTGACTGGAATTTTTCTGGCATATGCTCAAGTCATGAGGCCAAGAAGTCATATAGCTTCTCTGAAGCTATAAGTCAAAAAACCTTTTCTCTTTCTAAGTCCATTTTCTTAGGTAGTTTGTCACAGTGAAAAAAAGCTGACTAATACAAACAATAAAATGTAAAAATAGAAAGGAAGCAGGTGAATTTGTTAATCTTATTCATAAATAATTATGACTAAAACTGTCCACAAGGCTTTCAAGTCACAGTGAAGGATATTATTAGTTAAGTCTACATGGATTTAGAGGACTGATAGAGATTTGCAGTCTACTACAGTAATTGTTCAATACCAAGGCTGACTTCCCTTTCAGAAGGTGACTGACCTTGATCTTTTTTCCCTGTCTGGTTGCTGGTGCTTTGCTAATCAGAGCAAAATCCTTCATGTAACCACTGGGTATGCTGTAGCAAATGTTCACATGACCTTTCTTTCATCAGTCATTTGGACATTCAAAATAAGTCACAAATTATTCTGTTGGTTCCTTTTATTAACAGAGAGCTCTTTGGAGTAAAGCTAATGATCAATAGTAATGTTCTACATAATGGTAGTACTGAATCCTAGACACATATATATTTTTTTCAAACAGTGAACTTCTGAATAAAGAAAAATCACATAGTCTGTGTTTACTGCATGAATAATTATGGGAATTAAAGAAGTGGAAAGAACTTCAGAAGTACCAGATTCAACTCCCTGCCTCCAGGCACATCACTGAAATCACTGAGGATAGATGCTTATTCGACCTATTTTTAGAGAATGCAACAGACACAGAAAACACAAGCTCCCTTGTTAGTTTGTTTCCAAAAAGAACTTCAAGATTATGTCTAGATTAAGTCTTTCTTTCTCTCTTCATTATACTTCCATATAATAAGCAATTATTAGTTGCTCAAAATACTGAATGGATTTCCCCTCAGGAAACTCTTAACAATATAAGCTCATAAATTTTTAAATTTCCCAATTTGACCCTGGAAGGACTAAATCTTTAATTTTTAATACTTTGTGAATATTGCTCTCTTAATTAACATGCAAAGCCCTTAATGTTTAAAATGCTGCCTCTCCCCTTTTATAATCATAGGAATGCTTGCTTGTCCTCTAGTCTTCAGCATCTAAGGAATGAGAAACAAGCAAGAAAACAGAGAAGAAAGGCATGAACCACTCACAAATAAGTCTGTTTTCTGTCTTCGGTAAGAAAACCCAGTTCTCTGCCTGAGAGACAATCTCCCTGCTAAAACCTATACTGTTTCAAAGTAGAAATCTTTGCAGTTCTAATTCTGCACTATGTGCCAGCAACAAAACTACCTTTGAGATCCTCACTTGACTCAGTGTGCAAAGTTAGACCACCTTCCTGAAGGTGGTTTCCTTCATAGGAGCTGAATATTAACAGTTGGAGTTCATGGTACTAAAACTTGACCTAAGACATTCACAGGTAAAAACTTAAAACATGGAAATTATATACTGTCTATTTAAATTCCTGGTTGTAAATGCTGGAAGCTGGGACGTGGTTATTTATAGATTGCCAGTGTGATTATACTATAGCAATGGTGTATTAAACATCTGTACCTTCTGGAAACAAAACAAAAATAAAAAGTTATTACACCCTGAAGTTTCTATAGGAATGTGATAGTCCCCTCACCACTTTTTCTCTAAAGCTTCCAATATACAGCTTTTTATCTTGAATTCCTCCAGTTATAGAAGAATATTGATTAACTCCATAGTAGGAATCTTTTAAAGCACACACATGACTTCTTTAGATTTCTGCAGGTCAGTGAAAAGTCGAATAATAATATTACAAATTAATTTTTCTTGACTATGGTATAACAACCATAATTAGCAGCAAATCCTTTTGCTCTATTTGCATGCGCTGAATTTTCCTTAATTACTCTGCAGTCTAATTACGGAGCTCAATCTAGAGAACTCACAAAAGGCAGTGAGGCAGAAAGCAGAAGACAGCGCCTTCCACTGCTTGGATTTACTGCTCTGGAGTCCTATAGCAAACCAGTTGGAACAGAGTCTATTTGTGAGGGCATTAGCATGTAAACAGTGTCAGAGAGAAGACACATGGAGCCAACTGGCCATGCTAATGGAAAGTGATATTGAGTTTACTAATTCAGATAAGGGTGCACAGATTGCCTTTTCTACAAAGCACAGGGACTGTCAGAGAAACAAATGCGTGGCCCATGTTGCAATTAATTTGATTCTTGTTCTTTTAAGGCTGTACTTGTAGATTTAATTAAAGCTTTCACACACTGAGCGCATTCAGGAAGGATGCGATTTTAATGGTTTCTTTTGAATGAAAGCAGCAGTAGAAGGTATGATTCAAACAGTATCAGGCAATCATAAGACAGAGGTATTTTTAATAAGAAAGTGTGTTCATTCTTGCTACTCAGGTAGCAAGTCATTTTTTATTTTAATAAGAGACAGTAAATTGTACTTTCTCTGGAGGTATTTCTTTTCTGCTTATTGCATTATGATTTCTGAGCCAAATATTCCTTTACACTCAGTTATATTGTACTTGTACTACTTAGTTTATAATTTCTTTCATCAAATTAATATCAGCCCAATTTTTTGTGGGGTGGCACTGGGGTTTATACCCAGGGATACTCTATCACTGAATCTGTCCCCAGCTCTTTATATTATTTGAGACAGGGTGTCATTAAATTGCTGGGGGTGACCTCAAACTTGCAATCCTCCTGCCTCTTTCCTGAGTTCCTGGAATTACAGATGTGTGCCACCATGCCCAGAACCTCTCTATTCTTAGGTGGTAAAATCCCAAATCTGTCTGTCTTTGTTTTCATCTTTAGGTTTACTTCCAAAATAATACCTACATATTTTTATTTGCTTTATAAATGAACTAATATCCTTTGTTGGAAAACAGTACTTTCCTGACCTGGCCTGTTTGAGTCACTCAGCACAGGCACAATAGGAAATGAACAAAGCTTGGGCTCTGTTTATTTCAAGTGTAATGAAATATTATCTATTAATAATGATATTTACTTGATCAGCACATATTATCATCCATTTTGCCTTTTTCATAGCTGAGAATTTCAGCATACTTTCTCCTTGCAGTTTTCCTGATTCTTTCAGATAAAAGCAAGTTTTCCTTCTGAGTTGGCAGAGCCTTTACATGTACATCCTTCAGTGTTTTATCATTTTCACTCTCAAATTGTCTTTATGGATGTGTTTGTGTCCTACTACACTATAATACTTTTGAGATTCGGTCTACTATTTGTCATCCCTCCAGCACAGAGCCCAGTGCCTTGAGAATTAAGTATCTCAAACTTTCATTGAATGAATCAATGTTTTTCTCTACCACTCCTAATTCCTGACCTGAACAAAGCCCTTTATTGAAAAGGATGAAAACTTAAATATATCACAAATGAAGAAAAAGGGTATGTGTGTGAATGCATAAATAAGTGCACACACATGCATGCCAAGCTTGGTATTATGCATCATCACAGTCTGGTACAAGTAATAACAGTGCTGGATTAATTAGTTCATCTACCATCCATTTAAGACTACACCAAAAGGTGTTTGCTATGGGATGGTCTCAGAGCACCAATGGAAATGAATCAGCACCACAGAATTAGGTTCCCTCGAAATCTTTCTTCTGCTTCAGATGCGCTCCGCTGAGATGAGGTAGAAAAATTTTTGTTCTTGTGTTTAAGCCAACATCCTATGGTTTAGAAGCTTCCTGAAATACATGGGAATGTCTGTGGCTGGCCCAATACACTATGAAGAACACACTGCTATATTTTGGAAGAGCTCTGTCCTGCACAAAGCTGTGCGCTGAGTACACAGCTGTTAATGGGCTATGAATAGCAGCAAGACCACAAAACAAAGTTGGGAGGACCACATCTCCAATGTGTTGCAGGGAGTGGGTCAGTCTATAGGGCAAATAGGGCAAAACTTGAAATGTTACACAGGAAAAGCCAGGTTAACTTATACTTCTTGTCATCGTTCATCCACCATATAAATCTTACTGACAAGAGAGCACAGGTCTGAAAATATATTGATCAATCCTTCATTTATTAATTCATGCTTTTCCTTTAAGATGATGAAATGATGGGCATTATCTAGGGGCAACATTAAGCCCTTATTACTGTAAAGGGAGTAGCCGAGGGCCAGGTCGGATGCCTGGGAGAATACAATGAATAAATTTCAAACTGTCTTTGTAGCCATCATATACAATATGATATAAGAAAAAAATGTTTTATTAATTTAAGGCTACCCATCTGACAGGCTGGTGCATGTCATAGAAATAAACAAATCAAATAATTGAACAAGAATTTTCACAGAAGGAATCCATGCATTAGTTTATCTAACTTACTCATTTGTTATAAATATCAGAGCTGGTAATGATGGAATCATAAGTTAGCAGTGCTACAGTACTTAGAGTGGTCTTTGAATCGATCAATCATGAGTGTCCAGGGACTTGCCAAAGAACTTAGTGGCCCTACAGCAGTAACCCCACGTACCTGGACACAGCCCAAGGCCTGTTTTCCCAAACCAGGTTAAGCTTAATATTTCATTCAGAAGCATCTTAACATTCTTCTTCCACCAGTTCTCTTGCAGATAACTACTGTCCTATAAAATGGGTACAAATAAAAATGCACAGAGCAGTCACCAGGGTTTTCACTAGGAGTTTGACAAGAGGATGTATCTCCTTTGCTTTCGTTTTCAACCCCTTTCTTTTCTATGATGAGCTGGGAAGGATTGGCCCAGGACCAGATGTGGGTATATAAGCAAGGTTTTTCAACTGCTGCTATTGAATGAAAGGTTGTCCACTTCTATCAAAAAGTACTTTGGGAAAACTGACAACATTCAGTTTCACATAGTTAGGAGCTGATCCAGCGGATACCAGAGATTCAGTTATTTAGACAGAATCTTCTCCTGGACATGAATCCTTATACACTGAAATTTATACTCTCAAGTTTTACTTTATGTGCAAAAATAAGGTACACAAAGCAAAGAACCATGCCACATCCTTCTCGTAGCTTTTGGCATGTGACACTCTGCTGAGTGCTCTTGGGTACTGGTAAGGACTGTCAAACAATGCTTTTTAAAAAAAGACAACCAGACGTATATTTAAAAAGTCAACATTTAAAATTTTTAAGCTAAATAAACAGGATGATACTTAAAAGAAAGTATTTAAAAGTTGGGATAACTACTTACAAAGAAGAGGAGGGTAGCTCTCTAAAAGTCTCTTCCCTAATAGAAAAAAAAATTAAATTCGAACTCCTAAGTTAATTTTTTTGAGAACTACCCTTAAATATTAGGGAAACAGACTTATTATCAGGGCTCACAAAAGGACTATAAGAATTTCACTCCAAAAAGAATTTTAAAATCTTGTCGATCAATCCTGATGCCATTTCGTCTGGTGATATTGTTGGACGGGGAATACGGCAAAAGCAAATCTAGTGGAATTAGTGATATTCAGAGGATTAACACTGGACTCAAAGAAACCTCAGCCTCACTTACCTACCTCCAGATTCAGACAATTTTTCTAGGTAATCAAAAGTGCTGCAGGTTAAACCTAGCCTCCCATTTCAACTGAGCATGGGACTTAGGAGCAAACACATTTACAGCAAACCTGCCATGTTTTCTCTGAGCTGATTCTCTTTCACTAAGGCCCCAGGTTTTCCCCCACTCATAGAGGTCTGACCTGTTTACAAAGCAACATTTCCTCATTTCTCACAGTCCCACATCCATGGCAGACTAGTGGCATCTGGTTCAATATTTCATTAAATCCTCCTGAAAACTAACAGTTCAATCTATTAGAAAACTACAGTCCCTGAGCAACATAAATTACCTACCTGGCTGTGATTGTAGCATGCTGCACAGCACATTTGCTGTCGAGACATTTATAGCTGCACAGTTTCTGCACATTCTGAATGCAAGAAGTGTAATCTTTATAAGCCTCTTTCAGACAGTAAACATTGAGTTCCTTAGCAAGAAAAGGTTATTTAGGTCTAGAATGAATGACTCCTGTGTTTTACTTCAATTATCCATGAATTGAATCTAGAATCTTTTGGGGGGAGTATTTTGATCCTTTTGCTTGAGGATCTTCCACTCTACTCTTGGCCCTCAGCAAATGATGGAAGAGCATACATTAGACAGCACCATTGAAGACCGTGCTCAACAGAAAAGATTTAGAGCTAATTCATTTTTGCTGCAGGGCACCTGTGAGTTATATAGTAGAGGAAGTATTTAACAGTTTCATTTTGGACCAGTTTTGGCCATAGGTGGTCAGTAATCCCACAATCAAATACAGTTCTCAAAGTCAGACACCTTTGATGGCAATCAGGAGGGGAGGGAAGGGTAAGGTTCCATGGCCTACTCAGTTACAATAATGCTGCCAGACACAATTAAAGCACCTGGATAGCTCAGAGACTGAATCTTTTAAGAATTTCCTTATAATTTGTTCCTTTAATGAGTAATTTTCTCTTCCTCCAATATATAAATCTAAACTTATATTTGTAATTATAATCAGAAAGACAGGCAAATATTTGTAAACTATTTACAAGGGCCCCAAAGATTATAAGACTGCCTATAAGTAACTTGAAGGCTGCTTTTTTTTTTCTTGAGTGAGTACAATGTTAAATGTTTGTTGCACAGGAAGTAGTAAAATGAAGCTTTAATAACAAAAAATGCTCAGTTCATTTACAAATTCACTGCTTGGTAGTTTGAAGGAGCAGACTGTAACTGACTGTAATTGTGCCACTGGCCTGGTAATCCATCACACAGGCTCTTTCTGGGCCTAGCACTTTCTTCAGGCATCGGGGGCCTGTCATTGCTGAAGATTTTTTGCTTAGAGGAACTCACCTAGCTGCACTACAAAAATACAACATTCTCGAATTAATTGTATGTCCTATGAATTGCCACTGACATGGCATGAAATTAGCAGAGCTGACATCACTCAGTTAAGCAGCCATCAGAAAAGTCACATGAAAGCAATCTATGCAGAAACTGTAAATTAGGATTCACAGCTGTGGGGCCCCCTCCCCGGAGGAATCATTTTAACTTATCTACGATTTTTTAAAAAATCTTTAAAATGAGAGGTTAAGAAGAGATGAACTCTAAGATTCTTCCCAGCTCTTGAAATTCTGTGCACTATTTACTTTGAACAATCTTGTGCATCAAATCCATTCAAAGAGATAGGAACGGAAAGTGAATACTTGCATACTAAATCATGTTTCCAAATCACTCACATTTTTGTTACAGGAATAAGTGCTTAGAAGAAAAAAAAAAAAAAAAAACCCAACAAAACCGAACCTAACATAAAAAAAAAAAAAAAAAAAAAAAAAAAAAAAAAAAAAACCAAACAAACTAAAATCACATGTTAGGGAACTAGTATGCACTCAACCTTTATGAATATATATGTACTTGGCAGTGGGAAAACAGTCACATTAGAATTAATCCATGTGATTCCTGAACAGTAATAAAAGTGCACACATATACCATGCTAAGCTCCTGCCTTGGGTGAAATTCTTTCCAATTCTAGGAATTACCTGGAATTTCATGATAGCTGTAAATACAGAATTTGGGTTTTTTTCTTCCTTGCTGTTGAAAATGTTGTTCTAAATCACTGTTATTGAAAAAGTTGCATGAAGCTCTGCTTTAGGAAGTGTTCAGAGAAGGCACTTAGCAATGGAGAAGTAGTTGAAATTAGTCCTATTACTTTTACTTCCCCTTCACATCCCCAAAGAAAGAAAATATGTTTGTCATATTAATTTTCTACATTTTTTTTCTGATTTAATATGTTCTTGGACATGCAACATTTTGGGCAGGCTTTGCTAACATGTGTCTATAGTAACTGCAATAAAACTTCCTAAATTCACTTTTTTGGGGGATGGGAAAGAAAATGAATATAAAATGGCATGAGAAAATAGGCCTTCTGTCTCTTCCTGCTGGTTGAGTATTTCTCACTGTGATATGTGGATGACATTTACACTTTTCCGTCTTCATTTTCCTTCCATATTCTCACAATATTTCTTTATCTAAGGAAACTATCTCTTAGAGGTTTGATAGGATATTTATAGAGAAATTTAATTCTAATGTCAAACAGGAAGGCAATATATTTTATTTAACTTCTTCTACTGAGTCTGGGTAGAACTTACTCGCATGATATTATAGTGAATCTGGATTATGGGTGAGCTAATGTTCCTCTTTATAAATTATCTGCCATGGTGGTCAATCTGTGCTCTAAGTGAGGGCTTGGACACAAAATGGTAAGGTCCAATGAGGAGAACTTGGTTGCAGGGATATTCATCACTGTTAAATCCTGCCCCCAAAAATTTAGTAAGAGAGGGTGAAATGGCCCACAAATGAGCTTTGTTCTACAAAATTCAACACTCTTCCACCATATAAATAATTTGTGATTATTATTTTATCTGGCTCTTTCTCTCTTCCAGTAGCACAAATAATTAAGTATTGATTCAACTTATAACAGGACTTTAGAAAATAGTTATTGTAAGAAAAATTAATATGAAATAGAATTTTTTTCACTAATGAAGATGAAACCATATGAAAATGACCAAATTTAATAAATTTGTTAGTGGAAGAGGGAAAAAATTAAAATTAAAGAGCACTATAGGCAATGAATGTAGTCTATGCATTTATTTTTGCTAGTTTAACTTTATATATTTATGATGATACTTCAAAATATATTTTGTTGAAATTATAAAAGATGTTATAAAAACCTTACCATAGTTTTCCTATTACTCAAGTTTTGTTACAAAGGGGATGGGGGTTGCAAGGTTTAATTTGAAAACCAAACAGTTACCATAAAAGTGTGATTAGCTGTGATCGAACATTAAAATGTCCTTGTCAAAGTTATTTGTAAAATATTTAATAATTCTCAGGATACACCTGTCCAACTAATACTACTAATGTAATATACTGTTGAAATACATGGCAAAAACTATTAATGCCAGTAAGTGTTTTAAACTGAGTGCTAGAAATATATTCTGTGTTTTCCAGGCTTGAGAAGCAAAGAACATTTTCTGCTTGGCAAAGGATAATACTAATGGAAAATACTTATAACTGGTAATAAGCAAGCAAGAGCAGGAACCTGGCATGGAAATCAGTGCAGAGAACTAGCAGCAACCAAAATGGAGAGGTGTAACTCACTGCAAAGGCTTATAACATGCCATGTTCCACACATCACTAGAAGATAACAGTATCACTGTTATCAGACGACATACTATATCATCAGGGGCAAAAACCTAAGAGTTGCTGTACCACTTTCAGCTCACCCAGTTTTTCACAAAACACAGCCACATACTAACCCTCTGTACCTCTCAAGGAAGGGCTTCCAAACCCACTTTAGGAACTTGCATCTAGTTTTCTGAAGTTCAGCCCTCACCCTGCATGGCAACTTCTCACTACAGACAGGAAACTTCTTGCCTCTGGACCACAGATACACATGGGCAACTCCTCCTCATTAGTCTGTGGAGGAGCAGAGATGATGGAAGCAGTGCCGGAGTCAACTCCACACTGAGACTGGGAGCCTTCCCCTTTTCCTCTAAGAAGCCATCAAGTGAGCACGTAGGGAATAAGAGAACACAGCAGGAGTTTCCAGTCCAAGACAGTTGTAAGTCACCAATGCGAGTCTGGCTGGTAAGGGCAATGCTGGGAAGCATCCACCAGGTCAGCCTGGACAATGCAGTGAACAAACAGCAAGAATAGGTTTTGTCTGAGAAGTCTCTGACCTAATCCCATATAGTGCTAGAAAGCAGGAGGAGGAATGCTGTCATGATTTCCAGGTACCCAGGAGTTGTTACATTGGCTAAGAGAGGTTTCTGGACCAATTTAGAATTTATGGTGTGAACATCACGGAACTTGAAAACTATGAGTTTAAAAAATAAAAGTCAAGGACTGCAACTCCAATTGTGTCCTTCCTTCCACTAATTTGTAGCATGCTTCAAGCCTACTTATATGCCCTGATGTGTCCTATGCTTTTAAAGGAGCTGGAGGTACCCCAGTATCCTCTCTGTGTTCTGATCTTAAGTGAGAAGGGCCCTTGAACTGGGTCATCATCAAACTGCGCACCAGGATCTGGGGTATGATTTTATTCTTTCTCTAAATGCCTGAGGTAAGAAACATGGAATACTGGTCACGGTGCAGGTCATGGGCTTTCCTGGTGGTTGCTTTCTAGTTCACTAGTCAGATACTGCATCTACTTTTTTCTATGGCTATTCCATTTCAACCAAAGGACCATAATGGGTCAGAATGGAGGCTCTGGAGACAGGGGACCCAGATTTAATTCTTGGTTCTGTCACTTACTGACCATGTGACTTTAAAATATTCCCTTCTCTTCCTTGGCTTCCTTGGAGTAAAAATAGAGTAACTAGACATATGTCACAGAGTTGTTACAAGGCCTGAGTTTGAAAATACTCATTAAAAAAATTTTAATGGTTCCGCCATGTATGAGGCAGATACATAACACTTAATACACATTGGCTGCTTCCATTGTTGTCCTCACCATCTTAATCATCATTAAGCAAATAATAAATAATATAAATGAGAAGACTATCTAAAAGAGTCTGTCTTCATTCACAGGTGAGTTATGAGTAACTAGGATTATCTAAGGTAAATCTTGCTTTAATCCTTTTGGTGATCATCTGGTTAATAAACTTGTTTGGAAAATGGATGGGCTCTGTAAAAAGATTTGTTCTGGAGTCATACATAACATATACAATCACATAGTGTCCCACAATAGAGGAGATAGAAGAAATCTTATCACAAGGCTCTGTCTTCTTCACAGAACACTTAAGTCCAGGGAAGAAAGATTTCATGAAGTAGACAGGGGAAGCAAGATTTGGAATTGTGGGCTAAGCATATAATCAGTGATGGAGGACTGGCCTAAAATACACGGCATGTGCAAGGCCCTGGGGTCAGTCCCCAGCAACACACACACACACACACACACACACACACACACACACACACACACACACACACAAATAGGTCTAATGACTTGCCTCAGTAATGAGATGAAGCAAATAGGTCAGAGTCAGTCAAACCTCATTGTGGAGCTAGGTTGAGGGACCTCTCGATGGGCAGGACAACATGAGCACCTGCTGGTTCACTTTTTTTTTTTAATTCATTGTACACAAATGGGGTGCAACTTTTCATTTCTCTGGTTATACACGAAGTAGAGTCATGCCATTTGTGTAATCATACATGTACATAGGGTAATGATGTTTGTCTCATTTCATTATCTTTCCTTCCTTCCGCCCCCCCCACCCCACCCCTCAATTCCCTTTACAAAATCCATCCTTCCTCCATTTTTCCCTTACCCCTCCCCATCATTATGTATCATCATCCACTTATCAGAGAAAACATTCAGCCTTTGGTTTTTTGGGATTGGCTTATCTCATTTAGAATGATATTCTCCAACTCCATCCATTTACCTGCAAATGTCATAATTTTATTATTCTTTAAGGCTGAATAGTATTCCACAGTTTCTTTATCTATCTATTGAAGGACATCTAGATTGGTTCCACAATATAGCTATTGTGAACTGAACTGCTCAAATGTTAACAAGTGCCCAGTGTGGGTTAGCAATGGAAGAACCAAAGATGATTAAGCCATAGGTCCTGTCCTCAGAGAGTTTCTAGTCAACTGAGAGCCACAAAGTCTACTTTGCAGAAAAATATCACCAAAAACAGGGCAACTGAAGAATAATTTGAGATCCATAACAAATGCCTCCTTCAACTGAGAGGAACAGAAGTCCTAGGTTTTAGGCAGCATGTACTAAATTTTCTTTCTTTTACTCAGACCCATAAAAGTGAAACTGTCCAATGTTGGAGCCTGCATGTAGGAGCTCTGGGATTTGACTTGAGGCCCTGTGAGCCTTTAGAATGCTGGACACATTGGTATTCAGTTTGTGGATTACCTGTGCCACTGTCACTGTTACTAATAAAGAAGACAAAAAATTGACAGCTGTAGAAGCCATCAGCTTAAACTACCTGTATTTCACTCTCTAGGGTTGAAAAATAACACAGCAGAACATACTGCTTTCTTCACTTGAGATTGCAATAATCAGGCATCATCACCATGATCTGTGCACACGTTCTGGCTGGTTCCAGGTCGATGGCCATCCTGCCTACCTCTGGAGTATGATGCTGACAATGCAGGAGGTGCTTTTCCAAGGCAGTTTTGTTTTCTTGCTGTCACCACTGTCAGCAGCACTGTATACACTCACACACACAATGTAAAATTTACCATATCAACCATTTTAATAAAAAAAATTCAGAGGTACTAAGTATATTCAAATACTTGTAGAACCATTACCACCTTCTACTTCCAGAAATTTTCATCATTCTAAACTTCACCCATTCTAAAACTGTACCCATTAAACACTAACTCCTCATTGCCTCCAGCCCACGTCTCACAAACACATTTCTACTTTCTGTCTATGAATCTGAACACTCCAGGTGCCTTATATAAGCTGAATCACACAGTATTTTAACTTTTTGCGACTGGTTTATTTCACTTATCATAATGTTCTCAAGGTTCGTCTATGCCATAGCAAGTGTCAGAATATCCATCCTGTAAAGGCTGGAAGCTATCCCATTGGGTGCACACCATGTTTTGTTTATCCGTTCATCTGTCAAAGGACACATGGGTCGCTTCTACCGTTTGGCTGCTGTGATTAATGAGTCTATGAATGCAGGTGTATAAATAGACCCCTTTTTCAGTTCTTTTGGACATATACCTAGAAAGACATTTCTGTAATTAAAAACAGTAGGACTGCATTGGTAGGCCCTAGTGTAGTATCACTTTCATCATGTGCACACCTAAAAATGGGCTTTCATGCTGCCAGGGAAATAAGTTCAACAGACCATGTTTGCCAAATCACAAAATTAACTAAGTAAGAGACTTCTTGGCTAATGTCCTCATCCAGTGGAGTCCTCAAGTCATGATAGAAAACAACATTTTAGAATCCAAAAATCTATTTTAATTTGTTTTTCTATATTCTGCTTGGTTTCTCTGAATTTATGGATCTTTCATTAGGGCTAATTCATTTACCTTAGCCTAACTTGATTTGTTATTTATTCAGAGTTCCAGCTAAATTGTTGTAAGTTCTTCACATATTATCTCCAAAATTAGCAGTGCAACATCTGAAAGAGAAATGATTGCTACGTGCCCTCAATTAAACTAAAAAATGCCAAAGCCAATCCAGTGGTCAGTAATTAAAGATGTATTTGATAATTTACAATTTTATAAATCATAGAACACATGGCATTTAAAAAATCCTGAGCAATGTCTTTTATGTCCTGTGATAGGAAAAGGACCTAAAAATCAATGAAGAGTGTTACACTGTACATAATCAGATCTATAATTTTGACCTTTGAAACTGTGAACTTGTTAATGGTGCTCATTAATCAACCACACTTTTCCCAGAGTGAGTTTCTTCCTCCACCTAATATACTATACTTTTACTTAGGTAGGTTTAACTTCATTTAAATTTGGGTGCTGCTATTGTTCTTCATGTCAACTGTCAACTATAAAATAAAACGTTCACAGGATGAGTACCATTTATTTATGTTGCATTCCTTTGGTAAAATACATCTGCACTTGGCAGAACTTCCTTGAGGTTACAGTACCATGGCTGTGGAGGGCTGAGGACACTTCAGACTGATTACAGGGCTTCAGGACCTGAGCCTCACCAGTGGCAAGCTCAGGTCTGGTGAGTTTCCTTCCTCAGGGGGACATCAACAAATTAATTTAATGTAGTCCAGGCCTTAATCCAGGCCTGTATCTGAAGTTCCAGGTTAGAAAAAAAGTAACCATTTTGAGTTTTAGGGAGAAGTTGTGGGAGAGTTAGATGTTGTTTAGAAATTCAAATAAATAAGGTCACTGAAGTCTAAGCACCTGCAAGCGAATAGGACATACAGAAGCTAAGCCTGTCCCCTCAGCTCCCGAGTAGGTGTGTGTTGGCCTGGCCTCAGGAGTGGGCTGGGGCAGCACTAGGTAGTTGGAAGGTGCTGCAGCTCTCTGAGGGAGGGTGGCAGGTCTGTGCTACTACATGTGTTAGATGTACTGTGATGGCCCCTGGTGTGCTTCAGCCAAAAGCAGCAAAGGATTAGCAGGGTCACAAGGCTGTGGATGGGACAGACACTGGACAACTCAAAAATTTCACAGCCCTGGAAATTGTTTAAATTATCTTCTTTAAAGACAGGTCATAAAGATGGGTTTGGGAACAGTTTTCCCTTGGTATTTATGGGGGTTGGTTCCAGGAGTGTCTGTGGATATTCAAGTCCTTTGTGTAAAATGGCATAGTACTTACTTATAATATACATCTTCCTGCATATTTTAAATCAGCTCAGATGACTTAGAACACCTAATATAATGCAAAGGCTGTGTTACTAGTTGTTACTAGTTTGTTTAGGGAATAGTGATAAGAAAAATGTCTGTACATATTGAGGATAGATGCAATCTTTTTCCTAATGTTTTTGGTTTTTGGTTGGTTGAATTCATAGATTTGGAACCTGTGGGAGAGGAGTGGTGACTACATAGGGAAACAGACTATTGCCTTACTCTCAGATGATAGCAACATGATAAATCTTACTCCTTTGCAAAGGCAGCATAAAAGAGTATGTGAAGAAATTCATACCCAGGTGTTAGCAACAGTCCTGCTATTGCATGAGTCCCAGGTTTCCTGCCTTCTCACAAGGGCTGGATGAGGCATCAGGTGGCCCTGAGCACTTGGGTCTCTGAATAATCCCTCAGGAAGGAGAGTCTGTATGAGTGGCTTCCCTCCTGGAACCATCCACAGAAACCAACTCCATGAGGGGCAGCCCACCACTCTATCCTTCACAAGGGGGTTGCTTTCAAAGACCAGAAAGATGATTACGGATTTAAGAAATTTAACCTTCTGAGAGAAAGTAGCCTCATAGGACTATCTGAGACTCAAGAGTCCAAAGGATTCCAGGTTGGATTAGAGAGAGATTCAGGAGTCAACAGCAATTTGAAGGTGCAGAATGCGGGAATTGAGCTCTGATGGTAAATGGGAGGTATGCTCATTCATGACCACCTGGCCACATCACCTTCAAGATAACTGAAGTTTTTATCTCCCTGTGATTCCAAGTAAGAACCACTCATTCACAAAGTAGGTTGTAGTCCAGTTGAGGTTCCTCAGGGCATTACGGAGTACTACTAGCAAGGGTGTGATGAGAAGGAAATGTGGATGAGGAAAGGGCCAACCACTGTCTAGTTTAAGATACCACCTAGACCAGAAACATAGGTAAAGAGAAATTTTAAAATGTGGTTACTTATATGTCTTGGCTCAGCTTATCTTAAAACAGAATTAGAATCACAAACTGGTGACTGAATACCTATTTGGTCAACACAGTATTAAAAATTGATTAATTTCCAACAAATAAAATTAGGAGATTTAATCAAAGAAATCAAGATTTCTTCCCACTTCCTAGTGGGGACAGGAAGATAAGTGGCATTGCTGTATGTGACTGAGGTTGGAATGGGAATGCCTTCTTGACAATGCTCTGTGCCAGGACCTCACCTGTACTCACCTGGGTCACCCTTAGGGGTCCCATGTGGGCAGTGATAACAATAACAATAATGGTGATGCTTAACTATACCTTCTGAGATGTTAGGACCAGAACTCTTGAGTCAACCATCACTTAACAAATCATAAAAGAAATCTCTTGACAGTTGTGACTATAATATTATGCAACAAACAGATGCCACAGCGATGAAGTAATTTTTGGTGAGGACACTGTCAGGCATTTCTAAGCTTCCTCTAAGGAGCAATGCCACCCCAGGGTAAGGGCTACCAAGTTAAGATTTTCAGTGAATGCTATGTTACCACTTCATTTTGAGGATCTTAATGTATCTCTGAGACTTTCCTCCCTTTCTTTTCAGTAAAGGTTAAATCCATACCTAGGAATGAGGCATTGAGAACTGACCAATTCTTTTTAAGGAGCAGCCAATTTCCTCAACTACTGACCATGCTGACTTCAAACCCACAACTCAGGCTTTTAAGACAAATCAAGTAAAAGGATAAAGGACATTTTTGATAGCTCCCAATAACTCTGCACTTACAAGAACCATTTTCACAAATGGCTTTCCCCTGAATGTGTTCCTATTGTTTTCTTTCTGACACAGGGACAATGAGCCAATGTACATCATCATATAATTCTTATGAAACATGCCAGAAAGAATGATGCCATGTAATGACACAGCGGGAGAGCTATTAGCAGCAGAGAGTCTGTCCTGGAAATGAGAAGGCTTCAATGGACCAGAGACCTCAGACATAGCTACTGAAGACTGAGGTCTAGAGACTTCTACTGTAAACACACTAAATGAAAGACCTGAAAAACTGGATGTTTTAACTGATTAGGACTGTGCCCACAGTAAAAAGAAAATTCACCTCAAGGCTGTTTATTCACCTTTAAAAATTTTAGAAAATTTTTTTAGTTGTAGATGTACATAATACCTTTATTTATTATGTGGTGCTGAGGCTCAAACTCAGTGCTTCATACACACAAAGCAAGCACTCTACCACTGAGTTACAACCTCAGTCCCTGTATATTCATTGTTGAATATGTCTTTTCAACCTAAATTCATGTTGCTTGTGAAAAATGCAATGGAGTATACTCTTTATAGTTTCAGAAATAGTATGTTATTTATCATAAAAAGTTTCAAAGTAGCAACTTTGGATTGCTATACCTGGGGGAGGTTGAAGTGGAGATAGGATGATTAATGGGTATGGGGGTGCTATTAAATAGGAAGGATAACTTTTAATATTCCACTGAAAGCTATGATTGACAGTGATTAATTGAATGTAAAGAGGATTTGAATGTTTCCAACAAAAAAAATCATAGTATATCTGAGGTGACACAGGACAGTTACCATGATCTGATCCCTACATATGGTACACATGTGTTGAAATGACACCATCCCATAAATATGTGTAATCACGGTTGATTCAAAATATAAAAATAAAAAATTAATAAATAAAATAAATGGTGGTTTAAATAAATTAGAGTACAGGTCCTTTTTTCTTTTAATTAAACTGTATCAGAATTTATATACCCAATTTTTCAGCTATTTTAAAATATTTTAAAAAATTAAAATTTCAAAGAATTACTATTCACATTTTCAAAATATTATACATTCCAAGTAGAGAATGTTTGTTCATCATAATATTTGTATTACAGAAATATGAAATATATCATACAACTTATTTACCAGATTTTTTTGTAAAGTCGAAGCAATTCAAAGTCCAGTGTTCCATTAAAGGCATTATTTATTTATCCAGCAGTGCTGGGAAATCAGATTCAGGGCCTCCTGCTTGTTAGGCAAGCATTCTACCACTGAGGTACATTCCCCTATAGCTTGTGTAAACAAGTGTACTTTCTTGTTAATGAAGAGGTATGCTGCATGTCTAGTATGGGCGAAGAATGGGGTGTTGAAGATGACTAAAAAGGATCAGCCCATATGTCATGCTATAATCTAATAGGAAAGAGATGGCACTTAAATTACCCAGATTGTGAATGCCAGGAGGCTAGACTATTGCCACTGAAATGAAGGGAGCACCAGAATCCAAGTGTCCAAACTGGATCTGGGGCACTCAGGCAAGATGCTGAATCCATCATCACAGGAACCCAATTAATGGAAATTTGTGTTCATGCTGGTGAGTACTTAGAAGAGATAAAATGGACCATTCTTAGATGGATAACCTCAACTACATTTTTGCCAATTTTATTCCTTGTTTTATTTTTACAAAGAAGTAGAAGTATGTTAGAACTCAATAAATGAGTTGTTTTTTACTTGTTGAAATAAACCCCATAAAATAGCTTTGTTTTATTTCTACGTGGCAGTGCCAATAAGGAAAACAGGATATATGAAAATAACAAAGTCAAAAACTTCTTTCAGTGGATCTAGTGAAGCATCATTCACTTCAAAAAGCATCCTCTGTGAAGACACTGGGCAAAAACATGCCTGTCTTATTTAAGTAAATATGTTATTTAACAAAGTCTTACAACTTTCAACTCTAACATCGTCCAAAAAACCCTAAATCAGGAAAACATTCCCCTTTTAACACAATAGCTCTTCTTTATTCTTTATAAAATTTACTTTAATTCTATTTTCTATAAATGAGTCTAACTGAATGATCTCATTTATAACTCCTTAAAAGAAATTTAGATTTATGCTAGAAGAGGGATCATGTGTTTTGCCCAAAGAACTCAGATTAGGAACCTATGTTTTTAAGGTATATAGATTTTTTTCTTTTTAATGTATGTATTTTCATGGCTGTTTTCATTATTAATACAAAACAAAATTGGAAAAAAATTGAAGAAGTGATATTATGAAGTTTGAATTCTTGGGCTTACCAAAATACTTATTTTAACAATCATTCCAAACAGGATACACTCTGTTTTCATGCTCATGATATTTCCCACTCTACAACCTTTAGAGTAAATTCCTGTCATACACCCTCTCTAGAGAATGCAAGGTCATGGGTTGGGATGGGTTGGGCATGTTGATACCATCTGGCAACAGCCACATGATGAATGGTCAGTTTTAGTAGTGAACATACAACCTAGATGAGCTCTAGGGTTAGAGCTTCAGAGGTAAGAACTACTGAAAAAGAACCAGTTTTCACAGTTTTTAAAAGCTATCCTAAGGGGAAAGGATCAAAATAAGCAGTGCTGGGAAGTAACCAAGCATTAAAATCAAAAATCAGTTGGACAACTTTGCCCTGGGTTGGTTCTGAGGATTTGCCCTGTGAGTGTGGTACAAGCTCAGGGATGGTGCCTGGCCACAAGGCTGCATAAGAGCCCACAACCTAGGTGTTCCGGGAGCCTGCACTGACTTTCTAGAACAGTGGCAGCTGCAGGAGCAGGAATGAAGACAGGCTCAGGGTCCATGCAGGTGCATGGAGAAGTTTTTAGTATCCCAAGAAGAGCAAAAGTTGTCCTCATGTCCTTACCCCTCGTGGCAGACCACTGGGTGCTTTACTAGGTCTGGTTTAGCAGGTTTGGAACCTCCAAGTATTTGTGGTTAATGCCAAGGCCATGGCCACTCAAGAAGCTTTTGGCACTCTGAGGGTTTTCCCATCATCTCTGGTTTACTTCTCGGCAGAGAATATTGTTCTTTTCCCCATAATCTAACACTTTCCTTGACTTAGCAAGGGTCTCTACATAAAGAACCCTAGTGGATGAGCATGATTGAAGAAGGGTTTTGCTTGATGCTTTCAGCCACAGGACCTTTACCAAGGCCTGGCCTTTGGAAAAGAGGCCAGTAAGCAGTTTCATTATAGTCAGTTGTGCCACTAGCTAGCTTCATAATTAAAGATTCATCATGTGTATGTCTTTGGATGCAAAGGAGTGCTGCTCCCCCACAGGAAAAGGAGGGGAGGCTGCCCTCTAAAGCACAGATAGCCCCTGTCCTCGCTCTTCTCCTACGTCTGAAAAGAAAGACTTGGAGGCATGCACATTACGGGCATTGACACTAGGGAGGCAGTGACAGCTCCTCTACTAGAGGATTATATTCATTACTAATATAGTTAATATTTATGGGGGCCAGCACTTTGCAAGGATTAAATAATTTCTTCTCCTAACACTTTCTGAGATAGGTTCTATTATTATACCCAGGTATAGCTTGGGGAGGCTGAGGGCCACAAAGCTAGGTGCTTCACACAGCTCGGGAGCCTCTGAAGCAACACTTGAGCTCAGGCAGCTGTCTCCAGGGACCTGGCTCTCACCTCCACAGCTCCCAGACTGCCTGAGCCTCTGAGGAGGAAGGGTTGTAGCTAACACACCTTTGCCTCAGGACTTCCTATAAAACTTCACAAATTTCTCTCATTCCCTGAGCCTCAAAAAAGCATCTTCACTATTGTGCTATCAGAAGAAACTAATGAATTGACAAAAGTTACACTTATTCAAAAGGATTTCAAAAACATCTCTGTAAAAGAGGAAGTGGAAAAAGGAATTTATTTAGATATTTTCCATTGATGTTTCTAAAAGACTTTGGCATGCTGGCAGCATTTCAAAAATCTATAGTAACAGTAAAATGTGACAAGCTGATGATGGTACTGTGCTTTCAGTCAACAGACACAGAAATTTTACAGAGCCAGAGGCACCTGTGAGTTTTCCTCCCAGGCATCACTGCAGCAGGGTGGTTAAGGATTTAGACACATTTGTATTTAACCCAGCTTCAGTCACTTACTACATATGTGTCCTGGGACCAGTTCGGTGACTTCTGAATCCTTAAGCTATGATATATCAAGGGCCAACTATATACATACATCAACTACTTTAATTCTCACTGCTTCTCCATGAAATACACTTCATCCACATCATCCCATTTCATAGATGCAAATTAGTACCTAGACGTAAAAACCTCATTTAAATTTATATTTTTTCGAAGTAGAAAGCTGGAAGGTGAGATTATAAAGGCATGCCCCTTAGCATTCTTTCACAGCTTCCTCCATCAGATGGAAGTTTGGTACTTACATTCCTTTTATCCCTTTTAAAATAAAATCATTTTTATAAAGATTTCCAAAAAGATGTCCCAATAAAGCATAATTAAATAAACCATTAGGCTGAGATCAGAAATGGGGGCTAATTTAGGAGCTAGAATAATCACGAAGAGTCCAAGTTAGAAAAGGCCTTTATACAGATCTATTTGTTCATCTTACCCTTAACTACCAGCCTATTTCATTTTCATATAGAAACCTGAAGGACAGAAGTTAATTGACATGTGGAAACAACACTTCCATTATACATCTATGTGCACATAGGTCCCATTTCAAGTATGCCAGAGCATGTGTCAGGGCAGAAAGGTGTCAGGATCTGGTTCTTAGATATGACTCCATGTTAAATTTACATATTTAAAATAATATTCAGGAAGAAATGTCTGCATGACTTCCTCCTTGTAGTTTCAAGAACTGTGATTTTGAAATAGGACTTTGAATTAAGCATTCAGAACTTAAGATGTCTTCTGCAAACACGTCATACTAGCCATAGTGGAGGCAATCCTGTCTCCTTTGTAAACAGGCAAAAGAGAGGAACTAGAGTTAATGTCAACTTGCCTCCAGCCACACACCTCAGGCATCTCTTTGAGAATAAGGCTTTCATCAAAATTTCCCTCTTATCTTTCTTGTTTCATAACTTCAGAAATATTTCCCATTTTTATTACAAATTCCTTCTTGGTAATTGTTTCTATTACATTGTTTCAATATAATAGAAGGGGTAATAAATAATTTCATAATTTATGCTTCACTTGTAAACTGTATGTTGGTAAAAATGAGTTATGGAAAGCAGACAGGGACACAGTGTTTCAGGATTAAAACAGTTATATTTACCTGTAAGCAGTGTTTATGTAATAGAACAGCTACCATTTGCTAGTTTGCCCAATAAATTCATCTCTTTAATTATTTCCCAATAATAAAAACTTTTGCAATTTGAATGTATCACAATGGCTGAGACAGGAATATTATTGTAATTAATACAAATGTTCTCAAACTTATGAAAGATCTACAGCAATTTTAGAAACAATGGTAAATATAATTAATCATGGTAAAATTGATGGTGCTTATATACTAAATTCTGTCTAACGTGTAATTGAGATAAATTATTCCTTTGAAAAATGTTGAAAATGCAGGTATTTTCATTTATATAAATATATTTAATTATCCATGGGTGAAATATGGTGAGAAATATCTACTACTCCATTTAATATACAATAATATTGAGAGTATATTGCCACATGGCTCTGTATGAAACTTTAATTTCATAGATCTTTATCTTCCATCCTT
This sequence comes from Sciurus vulgaris, assembly GCF_902686455.1. Taxonomy (NCBI): domain Eukaryota; kingdom Metazoa; phylum Chordata; class Mammalia; order Rodentia; family Sciuridae; genus Sciurus; species Sciurus vulgaris. Next base: position 39,737,681 of record NC_136474.1, read on the forward strand.
CCTTAACAGTTGCTGCATCAAAATGTTACACCCACAAAGGACACATAATTTTAGGACAGGGAAAATAAAAAGAAACTGCCTTGCCTATAGAATAAAATAAAATAAATGTACAGGCCTTATAAAACTTTTTTTTTTCAAAAAAGAGGTTTTCATATTATATTAGACCAGACAAGGACAAAATGACTTAATACTAAGAAACAAAAAACTATTAGGCATTGATTTGTGAAAGGTTTATAGGACATTAAAACTGAAGGTCATGTCAGATTTTAGTCATTATTGTCTATATGCAAAGGAATTCCAGGAATTAGTATGAGTTGAACATATTTAACTTTTCAACCTTCTCCAGCTATTTTTGAAGAAGGCCACTCTTGACTTGGGCCTTGATGGTCTTTATGACCAATGCACATAATTGAGTTGGCTGCCTCAGAATGCTGTGGGTAGGGGAAAAGCAGGCTAACGAGCCCACATAGGAATGAGCTCAAAGTTTGGGAGAATTAGGTTCTACCAGCAAAAATGACTAATTATGTCTAGAAATCCACACCTGAGGCTGTGCTTGCCTTTCCCTCTCTCATTCCCTTTTTTCACTTCCCCACTGCTTCTCCTTTTTAATTGAGGGCCTCCTGTGGGACAGGGGGAGACACAGCTGAAAGATCAACTACTCACAAACGAACATTTCTGGACATGAAGTGACTGAACAAAGAGCATTTGGCAGACCTACTGGGCAGGCTTAAATAATGAAACATGCTTGCTACACATCAGTAACACTCCAGCACCTTATCTATGATTAATACCATGTTTTAACTATTCTGTTTAAAAGCACTACTTTTAACATTTAGACTTGAATTTGGGTGAGAAGCCCTGAATTATTACAAGTTTTAAGAATTTCTGTTAAACATGACAATTTGTACCACATGATTGTTCAGGCCTAAATTTTATAGGTTTTATATATTCCAAGAATGAGATATTAGCTAATTTGCCTTATGGAAAACATAATCTATATTTCAAAAGAAGCAAAGACAGAAGTGGTACATGCTGTGAAGACAGCCCTTTAAAGAATATTGTTTAGTAAATAATCATGTAAAATCTGACAGGACTTATGGGTATTTAGCCTAAAGTTGTATCAAGGCCATATGTTTCTGCAGGCAATCTCTTCAAATGCATAATTTATAACATAACCTCTGTGACTACCTGAGAGACCTAGGTAAAAAGATGAATTAATCCATCAGAAAAAGACCCTTAGAGGATTAGATAACATTTAGCTAGAGTCACAAGGGCAACTGGATTACTAGCTTCAAGCAATTCCTCTTGCTACATGACACAAAGATTCAATACATTCCCAGAATTTACAATAATTGCTCTACAATCTTCAGTTTGAATATCCAGGCATATGAGTCCTTATTGTTGCTTAGGTTTAGGTTTTAGTTGAGACATATTACTACTACCAAAAAAAGAAAAGATGGATCATTGGTGTCAAAAATCAGGTATTTTCATAAACACCAAGATGAAGAACATCTAGGGAAAAAATTAAGAGAGGTGAGAGATAAAGAAGAGGAGAGAAAAAAATTATAAGAAATATGGAGGAAGAAAAAAGAAAAAAGGAACTTACGAAAAGTACAGAGAGGTACAGAGAACTAGAATGAAAAGGGAAAAAAGTATTCAAAGTGATGAGAGCAATTAAATAAAGGGTGAAAAAAGAGAAAAAAGGATAAAGAACATGAAATGATGAGGACCCCAAACCAGTGGTGTATACAGCTATCAAAGGGACACACTTCATTCTGGAGCTGAACTGGAAGAAAATACACATGGAGGAAGAAGCACATTTGCACATATCTGGAAGTCAATTCACCCCTTCTATATTGCTATCACCCCAGGTTTTATTTTCACATTTTTTTAAAATTTTGGTACTGGGGATTGAACTCAGGGGCAGTTGACCACTGAGCTGTCACATCCCCAGCCCTATTTTGTAATTTATTTAGATAAAGGGTTTCACTGAGTTGCTTTTCCTGAGGCTTGAATTCCAGGTCCTCGTCTTCAGACTCCTGAGCACATGGGATTGATTACAGGCATGTGCCACCACCACGCCTGGTTTATCTTCATCCTTTTTTTTTTTTTTTTTTGAGGACTTCCCCTCCTCACTCAGTTCAACTTCCTACCATAAAGTCTGATCGTGTTCCTACCTGCTTAAAGGTCACCAGCAGATTTCAGGACCCAGTACAGCCTCCCCTCAAGACCTTCCTGGGCAACCTCTCCTCCTTCACTGCCTACCATCCATGAGCTCATTCTCACTACATGACAGGAATTGTTTTTAAACCACAGAGAAAAGTAATAAGACCCATATATGTCCTCTGTTTTGGAGATTATCCTATTATTTTTGTACCATCTATATTTTTAAGTTGGTCATTTTTATGTAGACTGAGGATTTTGTTTCTAAGTATGGTTTTATTTTTCTTCACAGAGCAAAATGTTTCAATATGGAAGGTAAGAATTGCTTATTGTAGCCAGATCTATTTATCTCTTCTGCCAGATGACTCCTTGGCTAGACAGAGCCATATTATGACATTTAACTTGTACTCTCACTTATCCTTATATGTGTTGATGTTCTGCTATTTTTCTCAGGGGCTGTTCTTTGGGATTCTCTTTCTCAAGGGGTACTGTTCTGATTAAGTAAACACCCTGGTATGGGGCCTGCACATAACATGGGCTCATCTTCCTTATAAAATAACGAGGAAAAGCGCTTTCTCATATCCTCGAGCACTCCAAATATATCAGCAAGTTAGTAGTAATTACTATGAATTCCCTTGCACAGAACTAGCTTTTAAGATTTTCAGAGCTTTATGCATTATAAAGAATATAATTCTTGTACTATTTTGGCATGATGTTTTATATATTCATACAAAACACTGCCATTTACTCTAAACTTCTGGCCCATAACCTTGAATGCTACATGATGAAATATGTGAGTAATCACAGAGTCACAGATGTGTCTTGGTCATCAATGCCAACTCGGTAACCGAATATTTTTGAACACGAAGCAACCTGGCAAACAATAGGAGATAACTACATTTTTGGCAACAGCTGGGGACTCACCTTTTCTTCATTACCAACACAACTCCAAGAAATATAATAACGAACAGCAAGATGCCGGCAATGACTCCAGCAATTTTAACTGTGTGATCTGTTTGTTTCTCAGGTTCTGGGACTGGTTTTGGAGTGGCAGCTCCTGAAGATGAAAGGAAATGGAACAGGAGAGAGAGTAAGAGAATAGAGATGTTACATTTTAAATTTTTTTTCTGCATTTAACAGAGTAATGAGACTTATCAGAGCCAGCAGACAGACGAGCTTTGATTTTTTTTAAACAGCTTTCACATGCACTGAAAGGACTGTAATTGTTCGCGTTGTTCTTCAATATTTTACTAAACCACAGCACACCCACATCTGACCCCTTTATAAGAGACTCTTCTCAAATACAGTTTTAAAATATTTTTATTATCTCTCTTGGCTCCTGCTCTTTCTACCATTTAAAAACTTGCTACCAACACAATAGCTATCCCTAAGCCTTTATCCAAATTTGATTTGCTGGAACATTTTCCTCAATTATTTTTCATAAATGAAGCAATAATTCCATAACATATTAGCCCAAACACCTGGAAAAGTAAGATAAGCTCATTTACCATGCATTTTACCAGCAATTGTTTTTTAACATAATAGAGTTTTTTCCCCCCTTGCCTTTGGAAATCAAAATCTAGGTCACATCTGGTAGGCAAAAGACTCCTTCTAAGCAATTTATTCACAAAGTGGGAAGCAGCTGGTGATCACACCACTGGCACCCACATTTAATATCTGTTTAAATGAGATAACCAGGGACTTAGAGTGGCAGCCACATCTCAGCTCTCCTGGCTTCCCATTTCCAACATGCCGTTTGTCCTGTTTACAGTATAATGTGATGGAATGTCAAATCCATGTTTGATGAAACATCTATTTCCTCTGCTAAATGAGTTCATGATGAAAAATATCGGGAATGCAATGTTCAATTCACTAAACAGAAATCAGTTTTTTAGGGCTTCTCCTTGTCGGACCAGGATGGGACAGTGCTTGGTGTCTGAGCTACCATGCCAACCCATACTAGATAGAGAAAAGTATTTCATGTCCAAACTTCTCACCTTAGACTTTTCTAAGTGCTTTTCTTGGTAAAAACATAACTAAGAGTGAATCTGCTTTTCCTCCTCTTCTGTTGGGGTTTCCACTTAGGAATCCTTGATTCCTGACAACTGAACTCTCACCACATCTTTGCCTTTGTGAACAGCAAACTGGACAAATTCTCATGTGAGTCACGGCTGAGAAATAGGGGGTGTCTAGCTACAAACTGTCCATCTGGGCCTTCATTCCTTTGGGAACATGCAGATCACACTTCTTCCTGAACAACTCATATTAAGATTTTTTGGAAGAAACCTTGCATCCTGAACATGGTTGTGCCCTGACCTGACAAAGCTGGTCAAAGCTGGTCAAAGGTGAGAGACCTGCCAAGTGAAAGATTCAAGGCCATGTCTATCTGAGATTCTACCACAGATGCACACTTAAAGAAGGGATAGTCATAATGAGAGCACACCTTAAGTAAAAACCCTTTCTGGATAAAGTTTCACAGGTCATTTTTATTTCTGATGAGGTTAAGAGGTATCCTGCTATTTTGTTTGAATGAATATCCCTTACACTAGTTATCTAGCTAGATGTTGAAAGTATTCATGTCAATTATTTTTATGACCATTGTTCACCTGAAATATCCAACAAATCATTGGAATATACAGCCAGATGGTCATCTTGGAAGAAAACGTTGTGTTAAATAAAAGTGAAATAAAAAGGAATGATGCAAAAAGAAATAATACTTCAAATTCAGAAACTGAAAAATTTCAGTGGTTTTCAAATTTGATTTTGTGTTCAATTTAAAAATAAATATTTTATAAAAATAATGTGGGTTTTATTCTTTCAAATGTTCACATACTGGAAGCCATTCCATTTATCACACTAAGTTAGCATTTACCAGTTCTTCAAACATATTTTCTAAATACATAAATGATTTAAGATTTTTTTCTTTTCTTTCTTTTTTGGTAACTAAATTATGTTAGTAAATGCAACAGTTGGAAAAGAAAATGTTTAGAAAAGCTTTACTTAAAAAAAATTTAAACATAAAAAATAGTAAGATACAACCTGTACATTGTAAACACTCAGTGACAGATGATTGTGTTCCATTAATAGTCACATTTGCTTCTGTTGAGTGAGTGAATAACTGGTTATCTTTATTCAGCATTGTACCTAAGCTCATGACTCTTCTGCTTTGGGGCAGAGAGGTGGTTACCCTCAGCTTTTTGTTCCCTGTTGGAACAGAGCCATGCATATTGTTATGCAGCCATTGTAAGCTCCATATTATCATTCTTTAAGACTCACTTTTAACTCATTCTCTTTGCAGGTCAAGAAAATAAAATGTTCCGTCTCTGTGTGACACAATTGCAACGTGATTATAGCAATCATTTGCAAAATGGCACAGACTCAAAACAATGGAGAAGCTGGCCCGTGACCCACCTTCTGGTGGGTTTGGTTGTTTTGATTTAGGGTTTCTCTTGAAAATCATCGACATAACCACGAAGTGGAGATGAAATAAGATTCAAGCCTCAGACAATCTGGTGTGTCCTTGGCTCTTGACTCCCTCTGGGTACAGACAGTGTCTGACTTTCTCACGTGTGTGCCATACTTCTTGCCCTTCCTAAAACAGGCATGTCTTGAAGAGTATCTCTTAGGATGCTCTTCTCCCTGCTTTCATTTGTTTGGAAACATGCTTGTGGTTAGGACTTGTCAATCAGCTTTGAACAATCTGTGACAGATTACAGTTGCAACAGATAGTTGCTTTTTTTTGTTTCTTTCCTCACCTGCACCTATGAATTTAACAGCATGATTTACAAACTGCTTGGCAAAACAGTTGTTTCTGTAATATTTTCCCCTCTGCCTTGTTATTTTCTTGCCAGTTTTCTAATGGTGTAAACTTTTATACTTTTATAAATTCTAATTTTTCGTGGAAAGGCAATTTTTCTCTAGTGTGTGTTTTGTTTAGAGAATACTGCATACTTTGTTTTATTTACAGTAAATAAACTTCAAAGTGTGCATTTAAGAATGGGCATTGGCTAATAAGCTTGACGATACTAACGAAGATGATGAATTTGTTAAAATATTTCAGAGACTGGAGAGGAGGCTGTTGAAATATGGCCCACAATCCTTGCAGATACCCAATCTTGACTCATAGTGCCAGCTCATGGTACTTTGTTTTAATGATGAAGCAAATAAAAAAGGGTAATATTCCAGCCCAACTCCATTATTTAAAGTTTGTTATGACATCTAGTATGAATTTAAAAAGTTCAGAAGAAAGGGAACGATTATCCAGTGTGGTATTTGGTTGGTTTTCAATTTGGCTGGAAACTGTCAGTATTGGACCAGTGCTCAATGTTAAATTAAATAACAGCAGCAAGCTGGGCCTAGAACAAGATGTACTCAGCCACTGGCTTGAAGTCTAGACTTGATGTTGACTACTGAACTGGCTGCACAAATTCTCCCAGAAGTCTGAAGGGGACAAGCCCAGAAGGCCATGAAGGCCATGACAGATGCCTGGAACTGCTGATCATGTGGCCCATATCACTCTGAGTGGCCTTACATGGAGAAAGCAGACACATTCTCAGAGGCCAGGTCAGAAAGGGTCAAGGGGAAAGCCAAGCATCAGGGTACCAATGGGAACCCCTGCATAACACTGATTAATGCCAGGCCAACCCTGAATGTGGAACATAACATCAAAAATGATGTTCATTTATCCAACAAGTGTTTCCTGAGGACCTAATAATGTGTCATGCACTATTCTGGGAACATGGCAATGAGCAAATGGACAAAACAAAGCCCTCTATCCTCCTGGAACTTACGTTCTTATGGAGAAAGACAGATGTGAATGTAAACAAATAGTGTAGACAGTATGTGAACTGATGCTCTGTACTTTCCTTGACTACAGAGAGGCACTAGGCAGACTGGGACGAGGTGGTTGGTAAGATGAGAATCAGAGAAGGAATCACTGAGAAAATAGCACTGGGCTGAGACCTGATAAAGCAAAATGGTGACTCAGGGTGAAGCCTCAGAGGCAATGGTAAGAAATAGTTCTGAGGTGCAAGATGAGGCTGAAACAACGAGAGGGGACTGGAGTGGAGAGATCTGGGAAAGTGGGGGGACCTGATGCTGGGGGTGACCTCTGCAGATTGCAGCAAGGATTCTGCTTTTTCTCTGCTTGAGGTGGGAGCTACAGGAGGATACTTAGTAGAGGAGTAGAGAAGGAGGGTGAATCTGACTTATATTTCAGAGGTTCACCCTGGTACCAGGTGGCACATCAGACTGTAGGGGGTCCATGGTGATAACATGGACATTAATTTTAAGGTTATCACAGTAACTCAAGCACAAACCTAGGATGGCTAGAACATAATGGTGGCAGTTGAGTTGGGGAGATAAGTTATCTCCGACTTGAAATACTGTTTGATGGTGGGGTCACGTCAGTGACCTAGATGTAGAGGGCTTCAGAGTAACATCGAGTTGCATTTCGTAGGAGTTGCATGACAGACAAAGGGAGTCGGGAGTGTTGGAGGAACAGGTTTGGAGGGTGGGTGGGGAAACCAGAAATTTAGTTTTTAGATCACTCAGGTTGGAGGTACTGACATCCAAAAGAGATATTAAATAGGCATTTGGATATGCAGGGGAGAGATCTGAGTTTGTGACAAATTTTGAAGTTGCCATAATAAAAGAAAATGGTGTATGAAGCCATGAGCCTGCATGAGGACACTTAGGAAGTGAACACAGAAAGAGAGGGTGAGTCATGAGTCATGGTGGGCCAGCCAGCTGAGGAAGGAGGGAAATTGGCCGGAAGGAGAAGGGAAACATAGACAAGGAGGGACCTTTCTGCAGAGCAGCCAGAAGGTATGCAGGGATGCAGAATTTTTTTTTTTAATTAAGATGGGAGATGTCAGAGCATCTTTGAATGTAAATGCTAATGATCCAGCAGAGAGGGATTTGTTGACAGGAGAAAAAATGAGATGGCTATAGGAGAAAGGTCCTAGAAGGGGCAGGAAGGTGGGCCCTAGCATGCAGGCAGGTAAAGGAAATAGTCTGGGCCAGGGGCAGACACTTCATGCAGATGAACAGCAGAGAGGACAGCTCACAGATACAAAGGCTTGCAGGCAAGTTTGACACAGTTGTCTGGGAACAGAACATTCCATTGGTCCCTTGTTCTGGCTTCATTATTCTAGTGGAAAAAGCAGCAAGATGGAGGAAATTCAAGAGGAGAGGAGAAGTGATGGAAGAGTGGTTTGAACAGACAGGTGTGAATGTGCAAGGCTGGAGGCTGGGAGCTGTGGAATTGCAGGTGGCTGAACTTGATATGAGGGATTCGTGAGAAGGACAGAGAAAGGAGTAGGGGTTTACAGGTGGTAAGGGAACAGACAGATGGGGGAAAATGAGAGGTGGGCTACTGGCTCTTGAGAAAAAGGCACAGTGAGATCTGTCTTGATGTCCTCAAAATGAACAGTGACAGGGAGATATGAAGGTTGGGGACAGGGGCTGTGGCTTGTCCAGAAGTTCTTTGACCTGTATTCATGCCTCATAACCAGGGTAAAGGGGAGGATGAGGAGGGAAAAAAGGCAGAGTGTGAGACCTACTCGGAGTTGCATTCCAGTGGTGGGAGGGATTTGACTAGTGGCCATTTCAGTAGCAGAGACACATCCTAGAACGTCCAGATGTTACCCATTACAACCTACATACAATGGTCACAGCACTGGGTTTCCACAGAAAAATCCTGTTCATATGACACAGCTTTCAAAGGAACACCCCGATTAAGTTTCTTGCATGCTCCATGTATCATAACTATGTTCTGTGGGACAATTAGAGAGAAGAAGACTGTGCCTTCATCCTGCAGGGAGTTGGCCACCAAACATAATACAAGAAGCCATGCAAGTACCAGAGGTGAGATACAGAACCAGACTGGGGAGCATGAGAGAGAATTTGGAAAGGCTTCTTGTCAGAGGTTGGAATAATGAGTGGGCTTGAGGATTTCCATAGAATGGTGGAAATGATGCCCCATAAGATCAGACAGAGAAGTCTTTTTTGTCACATACTAGTCTTGCTTTCTGAAGCCTGGGTACAGGTCTGAGAGTAGTGGAGGAGCAGACTTGGAACTTGGGTTTCATGGTGTGATGGGCTGTGCCCACCAGATAGAACAGTCTGTATTAAATTTAATAAATGAGGAACTGCAAAGAATAATGGGGTTATGCCTTAAGGAGAATAACTGGGCAGGAATCCACAGGCTCACTGAGGAAGGTTAAGAAGGGAATTCGGGAAGTAGTGGAAAGTGAACTGCCCTGTCAGGCCAGGAACCTCCAACTTCTAAGGTGAGAGGGTACCTGGGACTAAAAGGACAAAAGGGACTCCCTGCACACATAACCAGCTACACATAGGTGGCAACACCCACAGATGGTACCTGGGTCTCACAGTGTCAGGTTCTGGGGGAAAGGTAGAGCTCTTTGTGGGACCATGTGCCTGGTCTCTTCCTAGAAACAAGTGTGTTTTGGGTTCAGTGTTTGAATTGAACCCAAGCAACAAAATTATGTGGTTCTCACCATATGCCCAAGGCCTGGCAATCCAGGGGTCGCAATACTACTCCTGGTACAAAGAAACAAAGAGAACTACTGAAAAAAAAAAAAAAAAAAAAACTGAGATTGAGAAATCTGATGAGAGGATGGAAGAAAAGAAAGCAGAGAATAAAAAAGAAGTCATGGACACATGGAAGAACACAGCTTCTCCAAGTGTGTTTCAAATAACACTGGCCCCTCCAGATACTCTAAAATTTCAACTGAGCTAGACCTCAACCACTTTGTAGCAGTATTTTTATGAATTTATGGGGTTGGTAATATATTTTAATTGATTTTCCTAATTTTTTTACCCTTTTACCTTTGCAGATGTCTTTCTGTTATTTATCATAAAAATAGCAGCCTTCTGATTTTAGAGATTATGATGAGATGGTTCATTCATCTCTATTACTCAAAGAGATGAAATTCCTTAGTCTTACTTAGCTTTTTTCAGCTGCACATTAACATTACACATAATCACAAACCATCTTCAAGATTTTTCATTTAAATTACACATCACTGTTTTTCTTTCTGAAAATGTAAAATCAATCACTACTCCTGAAATAATCTACATTCACACTTTATGTATTATTTGTAACCTGATTATATTTTTGAATTGATAACTCTTCCTTTGTCCCTCATTTCCACCTTAGGGCATACAGAGACATGTACGGCTTATAAGTAATTATCAGAAGTATAGCTTCTCATATAACACTTAAAGACTGAATTGTTCGAGATGGAGCTATAAGGATATAAATATGTATATATATATATATATATATATATACACACACATATATCCTCTTTAAAAAATAATGCATACATAGATATATCCTCTTTAAAAATTAATCTACTTTTTTGTTTTTGTTCTAATTTCAGGCATTGTTCTCATTTATCAATGTGGCTGACATGCTGTGAATAAGATAATCTATCAAAGGTTTATCACTTGCACTCTGGACATTAAAAGTTCCAAGAGAATTATTAGTACTATTACTATTCTGATGAAATACTTTCTTTTCCATTTGAATTTCTTAAATCATGGTCAAGCAATAAAATGAGGAAACAACTTGTCAATACTATGTTATTAACTGTGTGCACCTTTTCTATGAAGTGAATAATCAGTAAAGGGGATAGAGCAGCTGCTTCTGAAAGTGATGGTTTCTGAGAATAACTTAGTTAAGAGTGGACAATTCCAACAATTTGTCTGAAACAAAGCTTTGAAGCATTAAAATCACTATCTACTGTCCTTTGAATTATCTTCCAGATTTTGTGCTTTAGGTCACAGTCTAGCTCATGCTTAGTTTCTAAAAACTAATTGTGTGGGAGAAAGGATACGACAACTTCCTAAAGAAAGTACTAACTGGTTGAAAACCTCCTTAGAGCCTTATCTATGCCCAAAATTTGCCATTCACTCTCTTATCCAAAAGTAAGAATACATAGTAAATTCCACAAGCTTGCTTTAAGGGTCAATATTTCTAAGGTTCCAACAATGTGCAAGGAGACCAGTAAACTGCATGTGAATATGGGAGATGATGTTTACATGGCCTAAGAGCTACATACACTTTGAAATGTAATAAGGACTGGGTGGGGTGGGGACTTAAGTGACAGACAGGATCCTGACATCCTCTGGTTCTCACTTAGTAAAGATAATTTTTCTCAATGAAGTGCTTTAATAAATAAAGTTTATATTAATTGTGGCATTCTGTTTAATCTCTTCTGGTATATAGAGCCCCTGATTATAGAGAGTGTGAGAATCATTTGGGGAGGTTGTGAAACGTGCACATGGCTAGGTTCCCTACCTATTCCAGATCAAATATCTGGGTTAGGTCTGAGGAATTCATATTGAATAACTTAGGTGATTCCCTACACAAAATGAAAAGAAAACAAAACATAGAGGCATTGCTCCTAAATATCTGTGATGAAGTTTTTCAATCTATGGCAGAAAGGGGAAAAATTTACTCAGCTATTATTTTTTAAAATATTTTAAAGATATTTTTATTAAATTTTTTCATACACGTACATAGGGTAATGAAGTCCATCTCATTCTACCATCCATCCCATCCCTAACACCCCACCCCTCCCATCAGCTATTACTTTTAAAAGACATCTTGATATAATAACATCTTGCTTTGTCAATTAGGTAATTTCTACCATTGTGCTATTTGAAAAGACCCTCTTTCACAGTTAAGAGGCAAACGTGGTAGCATCAAAGCCTAACTTATGATGAGACTCAGTGTGCAGTGATTAGATGATAATCAATTATAAAGGCATTTAAAGTATGCCGATCAATTTTCCAACTGCTTACTTAGGAAGAAAGAAGTCTGGGCTTTTGAATGACCTATTATGTGCTAGGAATCTTATGGAACTTTCATTTACTATACCATGCAGTGGGTTAATACTGCTTCACAAATGAGGAAACTGAAATCAGATACTGTCATGGTCAATAACTCATCCTAAATTGCTGGGAAGCAAAGCCATGGGGCTACATTTGCCATCCCACTAGTCTGACTATGAAACCAATATTTACTCTAGTTTCAATATACCACAGTGTTCCCCAATATACAATAGAAGACTTGGGTTATGATTGATAACACTGTAAGACAAGATTCAGATTTAAATTTTTCTTGATCAGTTGTAAAGAGGACAGCCTCACACAAGAATGAAAAATAAAAATAGGATGAATATCTGAGAACTTTCCTGACAAAAGGACAGAAAAGAAAGATCTGGTAATAGCATCAGCTTGATTTGATTCCAGTGTGTACGTGAGGAATAGAAGGATGGAATCCTTCCAGAGTGCAATGTGCTGGCCAGAGTAGAGAACCTGAAAAGGAATCAAAGAAAAGAAATAGGAGTTATTGTCAGGGTAAAACAGAAGGACTGTGAGTAAGGAGAAAGGAATTGAGATCATTTCTCTACCCAAGGAGAGGATGAAGAGGTGTCCTGACACTGTCTCCCATGGGAGCTTTCCAAGAGTAAGGAAATTTCTTACCATCTTTGACTCCTAGAGATCCACATCATGTCTTTAATGTACAGGTCACTTAACAAGTCCTTGATGAACAAATGTCATAAAATATATAGAAGGCATTTATAAAGTGAACAACAGTCCCCATGTGGTCTGTGTATGGTTGTAGAAAAATACTTCTTTTATTTTTTTCTGGTGCTGGGGATGGAAACCAAGGTCTTGTGTATTCTTGGAAAGTACTCTACCACTGAGTTACACCCCTATTCCAGAAAAATATTTTTGAACACAAAGGCATAAAAGTAGGAGTTCCAGTTCTTACAGAGAAATGCTGAGGAAGGTTTCTTCCTCTCTGTGCATAGAATTTAGTAGGTACTCAATAAAAGTCAAAGAAAGTGAATGAATGTTGGTTATACATAAATGATATTTTGACCCTTAGGATATAAGACTGAAACAAATTGTAAAGGTGGTATATTTTAATCTTGGGTTGAAGAACAGTCACGTGGCATTAGGTCATTTTCCAATATCATGCCCAATCTCTAATCAGCCTAAGAATGCTGTATTTTTCTTTCTTCACTGTTTTCCCTTTTCTACTCCCTAACCCTGGGTTTATCTCTTTTCCAGACTTTTGCTCTTGACTCCCAATCAGATATCTTTTCTAGTCTCTTTTATAGATTGTAGTCCTATCGGGTTTCCTAAATAACAGCTCTATTCAGTTGCTCTTTCATTTAAAAATGAAAACCAAAACCCAAAATGAGAGTAATGCTTACTTCAAAAGGCAATCAAGGCTTACCCTGAGCTGGCTCCAATCACTTTTCCTAACTTTATGCCTCTCCTTTTTCTTTGTTCTTTCATCCACCTATGTACCAATGAAAAGAAATAATTCCCTATATGCCTGACATCTCCTCTTCTTGGAGTCTTTAGTCCTGTTACTCCTTCTTTAGGAAATTCCCCCTACTCATTTTTTCTTGGTTTAAATCCTATTCATCCTTCAAAGGCCACTTGGCCCAGTGGCTGTGTAGGAAGCAGCCATCCTCCTGTGGAACTTCTGTTGCACATTACTCTACTTCTCTTGCACAGAATTCCCTATTTTTAAGCTTCAATTCAGTTATTTTGGTAAATTCATTATATCATATATGAAACCATAAAATTCTCAGGACAAAACTGGTGACACTCACCTTTGTGTCTCTCCTATGACCTGGTCTCTTATCTTACGTTTGAGGACATGTTTGCTAAATCAAAACTTTTTCAGAGTAAACCTCACTTAATCTTTCTGTCTTCCTCATTTGCACTCTTTTCATAACCTACCTATTCTCTTTTGCCACTTTCCTCATGAGAGTCCTCAGATACTGGGCAATGGGCATGAAAGAAAACCGGAAGGAAGAAAATACAGAAGTGGAAAGTAAAGGCAATAACAAGTCCTATTTCCTTGTCATCCTCCACGGATTCCCCAGTAGTGGTCAAGAAGAGAGGCATGTGCAGGCAGCTTGGGATCACATTCCACAGGCATCAAGACAACATGCTAAGAGAGGAGGACAATTTCAACCAAGGGCTCCACTGAGGATGCTGGAGGTGGTCAGAGAAGGAGGTGTCTTCTCAGTACACTGATGACAGATGAAAGTCCTTACCAGGAAATTTACTGACCAAACTTCCATCAATGATAAAATGAGATTCACAGAAAGAAAAAGCATGGAAATAAATACCAATGGCAAATTACCAGCCCCCAAGTAGTGAAATATACATCCAACAATCAGGAGAAAGCTGGGTACACATCACAGAAATAAGAAGTAAGTAGCTGTCAAGAATAAAGTACTATTAGCTCAATACTCTTAATGATTCAGTGGATACAGACCATTTTTCATGCTCATATATGGAATTTGTTTTTGAGGTCTTTAGCCATAATTTCTGCTGAAGAGTAATTACAATGGGGTGGGGTAATGTGGGAAGAAAAAAAAAACGCACAAATGTCTAATAAAATAATGCAAGTAAGATTTACACTAGTAAGAATAGTTTTATTTCATTAAGTGGTTATCTCATTTCTATAATCCTGCCAAGGGTGTATTTTCTAACTCCTTTATTATTCATGGAAGAAGTAAGGCAGGAATATGAATATTCCCTTTACTAGGCTCCTATGATGGCTAATGGACACATATGAATCACTCTGATGAGGTTTTTTCCTCTGTGCATGTGTTACATTTGTACCTGGACATACACCAATAGCTAAAGAAATTATTCAGACATTTAAGGACAATTCACCATATTGATAATTCAACAAGATAACTTCATTTTTTATCATGCTTACTGTGAAGCTATGTATATATAGTCAAGCAAAATAAGAGACATTATCATAACTTTATGAAGGCGTAAGGACAACACCCACACCAAATCACAGACAAAAGTTGGTGTGTCAATGTGTTTTAACCAAGAGCTCCAACTTGAATACACTATAATTAATAAGAAATCATAATTAATAATTGTATCATTAGTAATACAAGAAGGAAATTACACACAGTAAAGTGAATATCAATTACACTGGTTGAGTGATGTGTTGCTTGGATATTTACTAGACTCAACAGGAAAGCTCATCAGAGATACTGATAGATGTGCTGAGCAGATGCCATTTATTAACTCCAAGGCAGGTGCCAGACTAACTTTCAAATACTGTTTCTCGGAGATAGTTATTTACTGTTCTAAAAATCAAAACAACATATTAAAGAAAAGGGATGTCAGTGCCCTACTTCTAAGTAACACTTCCCATTCCCTCACGAATGGCTTTATATTTTTCCAACTTCATATTTGGTGACTGAAAAGTTATTAAATGAGATCACCTATAATTTATTTTAATGGTGTTTTATGAAAGTGCACTCTCTCATGTTCTCTTGAGAACTGATCCTACCAAAGGACAAATGCAAAGAAAAGTAGCTACCTTTAAACCCAGGACACATCAGGGGACAATGGCCAAGGAACCCCAATGGCCAGGAAAACAAAGGTGAGCCTAAGGCTTTCTTCAGTATGCTGGCTGCAGGGAAGCACAGAATGGGTTATACACTGCCCTGGCCCATTACTACTTCAAATAAAGTAGTTGTATTTGAAAATGCAGTACCTTTTCTCATCATGATCATCATCACCATCATTGCCAGCAGAAAAATAATAGCTTGGGTCAATGCTGATGCTGTTTATAACCCAAAGACTGGCAAATGGAAAGTATTATCTGTGGGGGACTCATTACAGGTCTTGACATATGATAGAATAATAATGTTCCTCTCATGCTTGGTGCTCCTGGAAACCACAGCATCCACAGGGTGTTCAGGTAAGTAACACCCTATATACAACTAAGAAATCCATTCATTTCCCTGGAAGTTCAATTTTGAACTTCTGTGACAGGATGCAGTGTCAAATCTGGAACTGGCAATGATCTAGATTAATTACCTAATTCTCTTAAAAGCCGCAAAGGCCATACAGCAATCCTATATTAGAATAACAACAAAGCCACAATAGCAACACCTACAATTTCCTATGCCTTTACTCTGAGCCAGCTGTGTGATCAACTTTATGCCCATTATGGTGTTCATTATCCTACAGCCCAGGTTAAGAAATAATGAGGTTAAGAAATAGCATTCTCCCTGTACCACAGATATGGAAAATGAGGTTTCAAGAGAGCAAGAGATTTACTCAGAAGCCTGGACCTGAATGCACTACTTTCTGTATAATGCACAGACTTGGTAAATTATGTGCACCGGGATCTAGGCTGCCCATGTGAACCACCCAATTAAAATCAGGAACAGAACAGTTAGGTTCAGATGCCTATCTGATGTTCTTGAAATCTGCCAGAGGACATGTGTAATGTGGGATTAAAATGATCTGGATTCTTCCACCAAGGACCTTCGTTGTTCCTTATTGATCTGGCTGAAGGGAGGAGAGGGCTTTCCACTTTAACCTTTCCATATATCAAGAACAGGAGGGAAAAGAACAAATGCCCGTGGGAAGTTTGGCTGTATACCAAGTGGCCCATCCCAAGTTGGAAATTTCTTTGAAATCTGTTGTTTGAACTTTTTAAATAAAGTATGTTAAAGTTACACTTTACTCAATTTTTAATAAAAATAATATTTTATATTATTTATCATTACAGAAAGCAATGATCCCAGAAACTGCACCATGCTTGGTCCTGCAGTGCCATGCAGTCCTGGCTTTCCAGCTAAAAGAGAATTTGAGATGGGCCAGGGATGGACAAATGGTAGAGTTCAACAATGGAGACCTCTCTCTTCTTCCTTTAGGACAACCTTGCAGATAATGAAAGGTGATTTGATGAAGAATATTTGATGACTATGCTAGAAAAGTCACAGCTTCCACTAAAAAAAAAACCTTGAAAATTATATAAGTAAAGAAGTAGAGTGTGTGTTGCAGACTGAGCGGGGAGAGGTTTTTCACACAATAGAATGGTAGAAGTCAAATCTTAAAGCCTTTTAAGTGAGTCTTTAAGCCCACTGGAGATACCCATGAACACATTTTCACACTAATAGTGTTGAAAGGGCAAATGAAGTCCTGTAAAAAAGGACTAAACTTATCCCCCTTTTATTCATCAGACTTGGCTTTTCCCTTGATTCTTTACAAGGTTGGTAAGATATTGAAAATAAGAATTCTTTCTTCAATAATAAGTATTATTGTGGGCTGGGGATATAGCTCAATTGGTAGAGTGCTTGCTTGCCCTGGGTTCTAATCCCTAGCACCGCAAAAAAAAAAAAATATATATAATAATAATAATAATAATAATAAGTATTATTTATTCTAGCTCCATCCTTGATATTTGCTTGAATTGTTGCCTCCTCTACATCTTATTGTCTGAAGATGATGAAGGAAATTCTGACTGGCTTTCTATTTGGAATAAATTTATTGGATTATGCTCCCCCAAATATTTCCAAAAAACCCTCACAAATACTAGGCATTTTACAGTGATTTAAAGATATTTATTTACAAGAGAGACTAGTCTGAAGTAAACCAAAAAGTTAAATCATACAACAGGACAACATGACCCTTTGCCTATAAATTGAGTGAAATTCACTGGGATTCTTAGGCATAAAAACGTCATAATTCATGCTTAAGTCTTACATTTTAAATTATAGTAAATGTTTTTATAAGGTATCTATAAAAGGGATGAAAATCAAAGTTAAGACAACTGATAACTATTGATAAAAGTTGATGAGCAGCAGATGTGTTAGCCATTGAAGGAAAGAGACAGAACAAGAAAAGCTAATATTGCCACTCAGTGTTTTTTTTTCTTTTTTGGTTCTGGGAATTGAAATTTGAACTCACAGTTTCAGGCATGTGAGGCAAGCACTTTACCACTGAGCAGCATCTCCAGCCCATCACTCAGCTTTGATCAATATTTTAAAAATATTCAGGCCTTTCCCATTTTGTACTAATATCAAGGACACATTCATTTAATTTTACTGTGTTGGAAATAATGGAAGTAATATATTTCTTTTTAGAGAAGGCAACAAATAATTTAACTATCAATATGAAATCTTGCATGGAAAAACTTCAACTATCTTTTAAACTACAGACATTTTCTTTTTTACATCATTTTTCACCTTTTACAAAACTTGGCTTACACTGAGCTCAAAATTTTCCTTTCAGTATCTTTTGAATGTGCGTAACACACCAGATTAATATCAAAATGAAAAGGTAGGTTTCCCAAAATACAGATTTCAATTTATGCTTTTCAGGCCAGAAAACTGCATGCATTAAGCAAATAAATGTTAAATGTATTGTTTACTTTTCTTTATCACACTGCTGATAGAAAGGAAAAACATAAAATGATACTGAAAAATCGAATTGTCTGTCTCCATTGAAAGTCTTTTACATAGAAATTCTTAAGTTTATGTAATAAAAATGGAAAACAATATTCTTTCAGTGTAATTTACAGCTTTTTAAAATATATTATCTCTAAAATCAAATACTTGACATTTGACTCAGTATTTCATTCCCAAAAATGACAAGAAAAAAGGAACAGAGTCTCCCATGGCATTGCTGGATCTTCTCACCATTTTCTTGTAACTATACTGTTTTATAGATGAAACTGTCATAGCAAAATGACAAATATAACACATAAAAGAACAAAAAAGGGCAATAAATCAAAAGTCGACACTACAGCCCATTAAAATGCAGTCAGCTGGTATTGCAGAAAGAATAAAATTTTCCCCTCACTTTACATTCTTTGTAGCTAGAAAGAAAATTTCAGACTCCTCAAGCAAACCTTGGAAGAGCTGCTAAATTGCCAACCAAATTCTCCTCCTACTTTTTCCTGCCCTGGTTCTCATGGCCAAAATACACAGCACAAATATCCCTTGCACCATTTAATCCAAAATTCCAGGAGGCATTTGGATTATTAATCATCCATATTTATATGACACTGCATTGAACAAAAAACAAGATACCTTGTTAGTAGGAAGATGGTAGTTTGAATTCAGTCACTATTTCCAATCTGTTGATTATCAATGTAATGAACAGTTTGACCATTTTTATTTATAAAGGAAACCTAAAGGAGGCATTTTCTTCCCTCAGATTTCACCCAAAGCTTCTTTGAAGTGTCTGGTGTGAAAAATTACTTCAGTATTGTATAGATATTATTATGGTTTAGAGTACAACTGGATATATGTTAGCTTATTTTGTTACCCACTAATCGTTATCATAAGATATTAGTGAATTTGGTAGGTTACTTTATTGAATTATTTATGTTGGTCTTAACAATTGCCACAAATATAAATTCTCTGAGAGCAAGGAGCACATGTTACCGTTCTCTGTAGAGCTAGTTATAATGAAAGTTCTCCATGGGGATGAGAAGCACATCAATGTAAAGGATGAAGGAATGAATAAAATTCCCTAATAATGCAGAGAACAGCCCTCAGAGTACAGTTAAATACAGTTAAATATTTTAGGGTCTGAAAGGTTCAACTTTGACTCTGTCAGAACTGAATGGCATGCACTTCATAAATCTGTCTGAAGGAAGCTGGACAGAGGTAATCTATTTACACTGCACTTTCTGAAACACCACACATTTTAACTACAATCACCGTTGAAAGCTCTTCTGGGGCAGGGATGTTATTTAAAAAAAAAAAAAAAAAAAGTAGCTTGGAAATGAGTTCATGCCTTCAAGGAAATCTTATCATTTATGAATGACTTCATTCCATCAGAAAATAATAGTGAGTCTCTAAGTGTCTTTCAGGTGCTAAACACTGAGTGACAGTAGAATATGGCCCCTGTTATAGCAGATTAAAATGTTTCTTTGTATTTGTATAAATATTAATGTAAATGCAATCAACAATCTCCTGAGACACAACTCCTCATGGGTCTACTGGTCAAACTCTTGGGAGGTCAGAACATAACTGTGTGCAGCTAAAGAAGATGCAATATTAATTTCATCACCAATATATTCAAATATACAACTGAGTTTTATTATCCTTAATCAGTTTTGATTCACAAAGGAATGAATCTCAATTGAAGGGATCATCTCAGGCAGAGGGCTGAAGAAAACATTCCCTGTAGAAGGGACTCAAAGTTCTATTCATATACCTGATCCTATTCCTTAACTTTATTTCCCTATCATGTGCTCTTCCAGGCTCAATGCACAAGACCACTCATTCATGGCCAGCATTCACTGTATTAATTTCTTGGCATTTAGCTCTTGTAGTCACAAACAATCACTCTGTTCTTCTATCTTAGGTTGTTGGATGGTATTGCATTTATTAGAGTGTCACTTTCCATCTTTTGGCCTTGTTCATCTCTCCTTGATTGTTTCTAGTGTAAATGGGGTGTATGGGGTAAAATGATCCTGTCTGTGCCTCATGAAAATACTTTAACTGCTCGCTACTGTCCCTGAACTGCAGACCAAAGTCCTTAATGTAACACAGCCTTGCTGCTCAACCCACACATCCTTGCTTCCTGCTTTCCACCCACAATGTGCTGTTGCAATTCTTCATATTTGGCCATACTTCTCAGGCCCTTTGCATCTGCTCTTCCTGTCATTGACTGATAAGTTTAGGGAACAATCCCCACATCTTTAAGCCACACCCCATCTGCCAGTTACTCAATATGGCTCAGATTGGATTTCAGTTATACCTTCATCTTACAAATACAGAATCTTGGGTCCACAGAAGGCAAAATATCATCTGTCTGTGTCAGAGCTCTGTCATGTTTACTCCTTATAATTAGTACCAAGGATCCCTGACTGGCCTGACAGGTGAAAGTAGAAAATTATACAGAATTTGGGGAGTGGCAATAAAATAGATAATTTTGGTGCAAATGAGTTGGTTATTCTTTTAAAAATAACTTAAAATTAAACCTTTTTATAACTCTTGTCAAAAGAAATGGCTGATTAAAAACTGTGCTTTCATAAGTGAATTGAAAAACCATTAGTTTATGTTATTTGTAATAGAAAGGTCTACTGAATTAGAAAATATATATAATATAAAGAAGGAATGTTTTAGATTTGAGTAACATAAAATTGGTCCAAAGTAGGAAAAATAAAACAATCTAAAAATATTTCTGACCATAATGAAAATCTGTTGAAAATGTACTCATAATAGTGATGAATGGTCTAAACAAACCTAGGAATGCATTTAATAAGAAAGGTCACTAGTTGTTATCCAGCAAATCATTTGGAATACCCACTGGGTATCTACAAGCTACACTGCGAACCAGACTGATGAATTCTGGTAACTGGAGACACACCCTTAGCAGGAGACACAGGCATTAAGACAGCATGTGACAGTAACTAAGGCCCAGCAAGGCACTCCACTTTTGGATAGTAGAGTAGAAAGTCTTCTTTAAGGGAATAACATGGCACTGGCTCTTAGATGTTGACGGGAAGATACAGGTTGATCATCCCCAATTCCAAATGCTCTAGAACTGGAAACTCTTTGAATACCATGATGTCCCAAGTGGAAAATTCCACACCATGAAATTATTAAAATGTTATATAAAATTACCTTGAAGATATGTGTATAAGGTATGTATATAACATAAATGAATGTTGTGTTTAGACTTGGGTCCCACACCATGAAATCTCAAGATATACATACAGATACTCTAAAATCTGAAAAACAAATGCTGAAACCTAAAATATGAAGATCTCAATTATTTCTGATAAGGGATACTCAACCCTACAAGATGAGGTTGAGGGGAAAATAAAGGGCACACAAAGCACATAATATTGAATGTTGTCCTAGAGAAACAGAAAGAATATTAGCACTGAGTGGGAAAGAGAGGCAGAGATGGGGGTTTGTGGGGACCATAGCCAAGCCATGAGACCTTTTATGCTATGAAATCTGGAAAGTGTTCTAAGCAGAGGAGGAGGCTATCTGAGGGGACCAGACTTCCCTTAGAAACAGTCCACCTGCGATGTGGCACGTGAACTGAAGATGGTTAAAGTGCTTGGGCAGCAGTCCGGGTAGGCAGGGTGGCTGGGAGATGGTGAAAGATCTTGAATCTGTAATATAATTTGGAAGGAGACTTGGAAAAACTGGGTCTACAGAACACTCCAAATTTACACGAAGAGTCTTACAATGAGATGTGATTAAATGGAGAAAAATACCATTTTTTCCACAGTAAGAATCCAAGGGAATTTCAGTAGCATGATATTTTCTTGACTGCCTGTACCAGGCCACCTTCTGAGATCAGAACACAGTCAACAGCAACAACAACAACAACAACAACAACAAAAAAATAGGGGTCGGGGAGATGGTATCAAATAGGACCAGCAAGTATAAAAGGCACTATGAAAAAGGAGAAAGCAGCAGAGAGAAATGCAAAAGAGTGGGGAAGCAGTTCTGTGGCAAGGAATAGCATTAAGAAGGATCAGCAGCAATCAGGTAGGCTTCTCTGGAATTGTTATGACCCTTTGTTGAGAAAGTAAGGAGGTAGTTAGCGAAGGGATTATCTGAAGGATTATCAAGGATGATTCCCAAGTAAGGGAATAGCAAAGCTCAAAGATGAAAGTGTGGCTGATACTGTTTTTTTTTTTTTTTTTCTTTTAAAAAGTGTCCCCTAAAAGCCCATGTGTTAAAGGCTTGGTCACCAGCTTCAGGTACTACCAGGAGGTGGTGGAAACTTTAGGAGGTGGGGCCTAGCAGAAGATAGGTCAATGGGGGTATGCCCTTGAAGGGGATATTATGACCCTGATCCTTTCTTTTTACTCTGTTTCCCCACTACCAAGAGGTGAACATGTCTCCTCTGCCATTCAATATTTTATATGATGTATTGTGTTGCCAAGGTCTACAGGAACAGGGCCAAGTGCCCATGGACTAAGCTATCATCAGGAACCATGAGCCAAAATAAACCTTACCTCTTTATAAGTGGGTTATCTCAGGTATTTTGTTATGGTAGCTGAAGATCTTACTAACAACTGATATGTTCAAGTAACCATAAGAGGAGAACATGACTGGTGTGGAATGAAGTAGAGGAAGAGAAAGACAAAAGTGTTTAAAAAATAATAACAGGGGTCAGTTTAGGTAAGACCTTGTAGATCATTGAAAGAATCAGTATATAGATATTGGAAGGTAAGTGATACAACTTTTGACAAAGAATAAGGAGAGAAATGTCATTGAGAAGCCTCTGTACTGAAAGATGATGTTAAAAGTATAGGAAAAGATGAAGAAGACCATAACAGAATCTAATCTGGGAATTCCAGATATATATGAAAAATTCATATATGACAATGAAGCATATTGATTCTATAAGAGAATAACATTATTTAATAAAAAGTGCTGGTCTACCTGGATATTTGTCTGGAGAAAAGTTAGATCTGTTTCCCAGCAATATGTCACATTGTATCAATAGTAATTTCTAGATGAATTCAAGAACTAAATATAGAGAATACTATGAAAATGTTATAAGAAAATTCACAGTGGCAAATAACCTAAGACATGGGAGGATCTAAAGCAAAAGATAAGCCTTGGAAAAATATTGAAAAATGAAAAACTTTTGATTATCTAAAACTGGAATCTTCTTTATGCTAAAAGACACAATGAACAAAATCAAAAGAATTGCAACCTACAAGAAAGAAGATACATGAATAGATACGAAGAAATGTAAATGGTCAATGGTTATTTATTCTAGCTTTTGTTGTTGTTATTTAACAGAAAGAAAAAAAAAGTGGGAAAAATCTGATTGTCCATTAGCCATAGAGTGGGTGAATAGACCATAATATATCCTGACAGAAGAATTATATCAAATATTAAAGAGTGTCTTGGATTGGTATGTGGTAACTTGGTGACTTTAAAGGTGAATGTGTGACATGGTAAGTGCAAAATCCAAGCGACAGTATCCTGTTAGTAAATGGTAGTAAAAAAAAAAAAAAAAAAATGGTGTGTGTTTGTATATTCTCACACATAGAAAGGTGTGGAAGTTTCTAAAGTTACTAATTAATGCAGGGACTGGGGAAAAGTTTATTGTAGATAGAAAGTAAGCTTTCAGTATACCTGAGTTTTAGATCCTTTGTTCACTGAAATTTTCCAAGAGGCTCACATAGTATGTAGTATGCACTAGGCACTCAGGATATACGTGCTCAGTGAAGGAATGGAAAGAGTCTGCATTCTTCCCATAATTAAAAGAGAATACAGTGTTAGGGTAGAAAGACACCTGACAACAACTTTATGAGTGGAAACGACTGTAATTCCCACTTCACAGGTGAGCCCAAGTTTAGCCTGCTGGTGGCAGAGCCGTGATTTGAACTCAGGTAGCTTAGTTCCAGAGCCCCTGCTCTGACCACCTCAGAACCTAGGGAAGTCACTGCTTCAACCAGAGCCCTGTTGCAAGGTAATTCCTGAGGTATGTCCATGGAACTCCATAGAACATAGTTTGACCAGACACTTTATAAAGTTGCCAGCTCTGGGGGTGGGGGGCGGGGGGCTTTCATCTGGTAACTGATCAAGGCATTTGTTGAATGAAGGATTTGAAATTCTTGCTTTCCCCAACATACCAGCTCCCCTCCCTCCACATACCAAATTTAAAGTCATCACCAAATTTAAAGGTCCTACTTGAGCCTCTTGGCCTAGTTTTAGTTCTTGCCTAGGGCTGTAATACATGAATTTGGTGACATACCAGGCCTAGTACTCTGCTTCAATTTTTGCAAACACAGTAGGACAAACTTATAGTGTAGTATAGGCTTCAGGACACTGAAAATTTTATATTGATAAGGACATGTGCATTGGTGGGAGGCCCAGAAATTTCTTTAGGCTATTGTTGTTGGACTTTAACCATGATTTTTGCTCCTTAGGAGAAGTTTTCCTTCTCTATGACCCAAAGGCTTCCACCTCCAGGGGCATTGGAAAGGCCACTGTGCCAAGTCTAACCCAGGGCACCAGAGAGAGGGTGCCATAAATAAAAGAAGAAGGGAGCTCCTGATCAAGTCACCTCGCGGCCCTGGCACGTGTCTGAGAGGGGAGTCTGGGTGGGGTGGACGGCAGCAGGGTACTCCTGCAGAGGAAAGGAAATTTGGGGATTAGAAGGAAACACTCATGGTAGAGGATCCACAGTACACATCTGTTATTTCTCCAGCCACATCTGGAAGGATAGAAAAGGGGTAGAGAAAGCAGGAAAAGGGATTTCCTCAGGGTTGGGGATAAACAAAGGCGTGGCAGAAGGCAAGGTGGCCAGGAGCCCAGGAGAATGGGGTATTGGTGGAAACCCAAGTGAGGCCTGGAGGGTCCAGGAGAAGCTGAGAGTGCCGAGGTACACATCAAAATGCACTATGGTGGGATCAAAGTAGGGCTCCAATCAGAAAGCCTGGGATCCAACTAATTCCCCAGTCTTAACCGAACATGGGACTTCTGGGGCCCATACTGGTGAATGCCATGACATTGAGCTTCCTTTTCCCAATGGTAAGATGTAAGGATATTTCTCCCTCATGGGGCTGTAGAGAGGCTTTGGAGAATAATGTATGTGGAAGGCTCCAGATGGGCCCAAAATGTAGAACGTTCTCTATACTGTTCCTTTCCTCTCTCCTTGGGGACCCAGTTAAGGGGTTGTCCTGTCATGAACTCTCTCTCTCTCTCTCTCTCTCTCTCTCTCTCTCTCTCTCTATATATATATATATATATATATATATATATATATATGTGTGTGTGTGTGTGTGTGTGTGTGTGTGTGTGTGTATATATATGTATATATGTATGTATATATGAACACATACATATTTATATATTTTTAGGGAATTGGCAATCTTTTTAAAAAGTCACATTAGGGATACAATTCAATCTCTTAGGATTTATTTCACAATGTATTTGCCCCTATCCTGACAAAGTTCTCTTCGTATTGGTCTCTCTTCTCTACAAGGCCTCAGCTATGGCCTCTGAAGAGATGAACAAGCACTAACAAACAAGGTTTCCAACTGCTCTAGCCCTACCCCTAGATTGACTGTAGCCTGCCTTAAAATGACTGAGAAATCTCAAAGTTGCCCAAAACATTCAGCGTGGTCCTGCCAGCACCTCAGGATGAGGCCTCCATTTCCAGCCTCTGGAGTGAGTGCAGCATCCTGACTTCCTTAAGCACCAGTCCACAGACTATCCTGGACCAACCTTCTGGTTTTTTGTAATGTTTCACTTCCTTACTGGGCCCCACTCATCCCTCTCCCTACTCCCTCATTGTCTCTTGAAAAGGCCCAGTTACCTCCTTACAAATCAAAATGGAACTCAGCTCCTTCACCTACTGTCAGCTGAATAAAATCTACTTTCAATCCTCTAATGTCTGTCTGTATTTAATCTTTGACAAAAAATAATATGCTGTGTGTATATTTTTCAAAACTTGAAACTTTATGTGTGAATAATAGCTGGCTAGTTGTCTCTTTTTCTCTCTTTCTTTAAGGTACTACTTGTTTATATCAAGCAAGCAACTCTACATGTTCTGATAGATCATGCTTATATCTGAACCCCAAAATCACTTCATAAATATTTTTGTAAATATTCTAGGCTACAGATCTTACTATATTGTACATGAGCTAAACAAATGGTCCATAAAATATTATTTAAGGAAATCACTCTCAGAATTGGCTGAGTTATTAAACAGAATTGTCTTAATATAAATGGCCTGAACACATTTGTAACATTAAATGATTATTAAAGAAAATTTTCTAATCTGTTCAACTTTCCATTTTATTCTCAAGGTAGTTCTAGATTATGCAACAGTGAATCACAACAAAAAGGGAACAAAGTAGAGACTAGATGCATTTCCTGCTTCTAGAACACACTGTTCACTTTCTAGAGTAGGTCTGAGTTTGCGGGTGTGCACACACACACAGGACCCACATTGAGAGTTAGAGAATGTCACTCCAATTGGACATTCTGTTCCTTTTCACAATCTCCTAAGTCCATTGCTTTGGCAACATATATTTTTTAAAACTGTGGGTTACAACCCATTATTGGGAAACAAAATAAATTTAGTAGGTAGCAACAGAATTTGCTCATAAAATGAAATAGTATGTTAGAACAGAAAACATCAGAGGGCATCTCAGGCAGTGGATAGTGCTGGCAGAAGGATCTGTAAAGCTTTTGTTTCAGTTAAACCTATGTCTATGTGTTTGCATTACGTCACAATGCATTTCTCACTTTTGACCAAGGACAACAGTTTAAGAACAATCCCCAGGTTCAACATTAGGACCTCCTATGAAACATGCTTGCATTCTATACCTGGCACTCCTTTGGAACCCTCCTGGCATCTGGGCCATTTGCTCAAAAAATTCAATCACATAGTGCTTTTATTGTGGTGGGCAAGCAAGGGATGTGCTAAGCACAGCAAGGCAAGCCTAGGCAGCATGCAGTGCCAGCTAGTACAAGAGGAACAGTGATGTCAAGGACTCACAATCCCATAGAAGCTACTGAGTGGAAGGGCAGTGCTGAACAGGATTCAAGGGGCAAGATGTCAGTCGGCACAGTTAAAATGAACAACAAAAAAGCTAAAGTCTCTTCAGAATGCATCCCTCCCATATTACCTCCTGACTTCCGGAAAGGGAAGGGCTGATCTAGTAAACAAAACTACAACTCTTCAAGGTGTCACTGATGTGAAAGTTCAGAGCTGACTTACTGGCCATTTCCTAAGCTGTCCGACATGAGGGTAA
Source organism: Sciurus vulgaris (assembly GCF_902686455.1). Lineage (NCBI taxonomy): Eukaryota > Metazoa > Chordata > Mammalia > Rodentia > Sciuridae > Sciurus > Sciurus vulgaris. Next base: position 39,765,438 of record NC_136474.1, read on the forward strand.
AGGTTTTGAAACATGCATTGAGTTTTCCCCCATCAGTTCTAAAACTGCTGTCTCTTCTCAGCTTTGCTAAATGACAAGTAGGATATGATTTTTTTTCATTCATAATAGTATGTGTGTACAGAAGTTTACTGATGCTAAGAAATCCGATACCAAGATGTCTGGGCAACCACATGAAGTAAGACTTTGTAAGAATTGTTGATCCATACCTCGACACAGAAGTTGCTGAATAACTGTCAAAAATGATTGAATGAATTGAGTCTCAGGCTTACATTCTAGACTAGGGAATAAATCTATTTAAAAAAGACAGTGTGACTGCTATCAAAGTGGATGGTTGGTTCAGATGGAAAATGCAAAAGAGAAATTGCATTTCTTCTGATAAGATGAACCATCATGGAAACCAGCAGCACTAATAGAAGCAAGAACAGAAGTCATTTTTTCACTGGTTTTTGAATGATGCAGACCACATGCAGCCCTTAGAGAGATGGCAGCTATACACTGTGTTGACAATGTGTGCCCTTCACAGACTAGTTCCAAATAACAACCTGTGCTGGGTCTCAAAGTCTTAGAGTGTGTCTGTTTTCTGAGCTATCTTCATCATACAATATTCAAAGCTTCACTGGCTTCACACCTAGTAAACACCATGCTCCATTTTATGACAGGATTATAGGAAAAGACTGAAAAAGGAGTTATTTAACTATGTTTCTCCTACATACTCCTTTTATGGTGTGGGGCCAACCATTTTTAATGATGTTCTGACAAGACTGGTGCCAGCTCAGATAAACTGGGAGAGAAGGGGTCAGACTTACTAAAGGATCTCAAATAACCCTCAAGGTGGACACCAAAGCCTACACACAGTGTCATGAGCCAATCTTTAAATATCAGGGTTATAGGGAGATGGATTTTCATTAAAGATAGAAACCAAACCTTAGGTACTATTCCAGTTGGGAAGAACACATCAGAAGTTCAGGATAAGGAAGAGTATGTAACAAGGAGAACCTTATTCATTACAAGAAATATGCTTAACAGAAACTGGAAAGCAGGGGAAACACATGTAAGAAAACTTGGAGCTTTTAGGTTATGACATAGAGAACTAAAAATAGGTACAGAAATGTAGTGGAGAAGGAAATAGAATTATTTTACACTTCTTTACCTCATCACATCAGCCTATACTTTTCCTCAGTCTCAGTTGCTTTATTTTACAAAATAATGAGCTCACAGAATGATCTAAACATTTATGATTTCTTATCCTAAGTTAAGTTTTATCATTTCCTTAAATGTTAGGGGATTTTGCCTAGTTTCTTATACAAAAAAACAATTGCTGGAGGGGAAATTATGTGTAAGGCTGTCATGTGTTTTCTACTTGGCTTTAATCATGCCTACTTATATGCAATAGTCTACACTATCACAGTTCCTTCTGAGATCAGAATTTTGAGTCCTGCCCATGTGATTAAATTAGCAACCTTGGTGATGACTTGCTTTGATTGTCAGACAAAAGTTTTCTGGAGTTCACTCCCTACTCACCTGGTGTTTGGAGTATTTTACTAGACTCCTCTCCTACATGAATTTATAGAGATGTCCATGAATCTTCGGAGGAATTAAGAGTGACAAGCTAATTTCTGGGAATACAGAAGCACCCAATTAAGCTCCATGACCTTAAGCCATTCAACTAGACTAAAGTTCACTAAATTAATCAGTGCATTTGATGTGCATACTGCTCTATATAAGTTCTTTATTTTGAAACAAGGATCTATAAGCTCTGCAACAATTGTGCATATATAAAAAGCAGTTTGGACAGTGTCGCTCTAAAATGTTTTGGGGTGGCTTTGTTTAATAATACAGGCAGACAGCATTGTGCATTGAAAATAAAAGTGGAAGCTAGACACTACATGAAAAATAAACCTCTCTCACTCTCAGGGTTCAATGCCTTTTTAGAATAATTTGGAAAACTGGAAATACATCTTTATGAACTTTGAAATCCTGTGAATTGATGTCATTGCTATTGCAAGTCCAACAAATTTCATTTCTATATCACATTAGGCTAGAAAGGAACATACCAACAGACCAAACACACAATGAAAACATGCAGTGGAGTTGTATTTAATGCATGGATATAAATGTGCACACGGAAGAGGCCAAGCATATCACTTAATTTAATACAAGCACAGGTCTGTACCAAAGGTCTGAAACATTGTAAACAGGCCTTAAGCAAAGGAGGAAATGTAGAGGGGAAACAAAGCTGAGAAAAATGAGCAGGAAATGGGCAAGATGACTCATCTATACTTGAACATCTGACCTGTTAGTTGGCCGTCGCCTGCAGCAGGGGCGATGCGAATGTAAGGTGTTGTAAGCTGAGTCACGATTATCGCAGCTAAGGCAAAGGAGGATTTCCAGGTCAGCATGCATGAGGGAAAAAAAAGCCAGACTGAAGCTAGGCTAGCAAGAAGAATCTCCATCAGTATATCAAATCGTCTCAACTTTGTTCCAACAACAAAAAAAAGGAAAAAAAAAAAAAAAAAAAAAAGCAAGGAAAAAACAATAGCAAGATGTTGAATTTTCTGTATTAATTTTCTCTTAATAAGAGCTAGTTAGTTGGATTTCTAACTCTGAAACAATTAAAAGTTTTGGCTGAGATCTTAGATAGATCAACTGAAGAAAAAATAAAGTAAAATGAAAAATGTTAGTCCTATATTAAGCTGAAGACTAAACTGTTCCAATTGCAATCCAGTGTGATGTGATTTGTTGCTAATTCTGATGATTCAAACGTTAGGCTTCTAATTTATAAGGTTATTTAAAATGTGTTGCTTAAGTCACAATATTTTCTCTTCTTGCTAAAATCACCTTTGTGAAGAATATTATCCTTTTTCACTAAAAACGTTTTTATGCAGAGCAATTTCTCTTGTAACTACATTGCATGCAGATTTCCACTTAGGAATCTTTGTTTTTTCACATTAAGAGAATAAGAAAATGTGTCTCAAAGTATTAGTTAAAAACAGAACAGAAACTACTAATTGCCTTTCCTATAACCTCATTAACATGTTACTGAAGACATGATTAAGATTCTCAAAGTGGACTGGGCTGGCTTCTTGGTTTGTCTGCACACCTCTACAGTTGTGTGTAAGTGGTTAACATTTATGACAAACAGATATTGAAAAAAAGGAAATTAAAACATCAGTTCTAACATGATACAGCTGGAAAATGATGCAAAGAAAAAATATTGGGAAATTAAGGACAGGCTTACATGAAAAATTACTAATTTACATGGAACAGCCTGGGCACTATTAGAAATGTGGCAGCGAGTAAGGAAAATAGATCATCTACCATCTGCAGACAATTAAACCCCAAACTGCTGCTGCATAATATTTTGAAATATCCCTCTGCATCATTCAGTGTTGCTTCTTAAAACTACACAATTGCAGCAACTGAGTTTAAAAATGGCGAGACAGTCTTTTACACATTATTAATGAATTCATTCTAGTTTTGCTAAGTGAGATGAACAAATTGTTTGGTCAGAGAATAGAGTTCCCAATGCATTACACCAAGACAATTTTCTAGAGATGACATATTCTGCAATTTTGTATATGGATATACTTTGCACATGAAAAAATGTTTTTTCTAAGACTTGTTATGAGATTGGGAGCAATTCCAAGGTCTATATACATAATATATTTGCTTGGTCATAGATTATAGTTGTTCAACTCATATTCCTATGTTGTTATGTATTACTTACAGGAAGATCTGACCTGCTCTACTTTTGAGAAAAATGATGTTTTATTGAAAAACAGGCTCTTTCCTAACATCCAAAAAGGTAAATGATCTGAACAAAATGTTATTTGAAAATCACTATGGTGGTCAGTCAGGCATCCACAAATCCAAGGCTAAAAGCATTACCATGTGTGTCAGTAAGGATATTTTTGTAATCTCTGTGTTCCTCTTTGTAAACTGTTTATTTGTGAATACTGTTTTTAGTTCAACCAAAATGCTTGATTGTGTTACAAATTATTTTAAAATGAGTCATTAGGCATACCTCTTCCTTTTACAAATAAAGTTTTATTGGGCCAGGTGCAGTGATAAATGCCTATAAATCCCATAACTTGGAAGGCTGAGGCCATAGGATCTAAAGTTCGAGACCAGATAGCAACACTCTGTGTCAAAATAAAAATAAAAAGGGCTCAGGATGTAGTTTTATAGTGGAGTGCCCCTGGGCTTGTTCACCAGTCTGGAGGAAAAAAAAAATATTGAAACATGTCCAGGGTCAATTACTTAGGTGTTGCCTATGACTGTTTTGTCTAGCAAGGCAGAGCTTAACTGTTGTGACAGATAGCCCACAAAGTCTAAAATAAATAAATAAATAAATAAATAAATACAAATGTATTATTATTGTCATTATTTTTTTGCTGTACTGGTTATTAAATCCAAGGCTTCATAACATCCCTAGTCCGAAATATTTATTATCTGGTCTTTGTCATAAAAGTTTGCTAATTTCTGCTTTGAAATATCAATAAAAATGTATTATAAAAGAGAGTAGCACTAAATTTGGCAAAATAAAGTCACAAATTTCAATCCTATGCTTTGAAGACAACATGTGATGGTAATAAAATTAGGGTCTCCTTAGGTATGGAGCTGTGTGTGGAAAAGTAAATAATGCATTGAACAGGTCACATATCTAAAGTGCCATTTCAGTTGCATGTAGGGGGATCTTTTGGAATTCAGTGATTTGGCATTTGCCAAACTCTTTTGCATGACCCTGGTATTCTTTGAAAAATAATTCGGGTCAAATACATGTGGGCGGAAGAACTTTTCAGGTTTCTTCTTTTTAGGAACCTCTCAGGGGGTCTTAATATACTCTTCATGTACATTATGCAGACTATTTTAAGAAAATAAAAACTTTTCTCTATGAAATTCTGAATGCTGTATGTACATGTTCCTATTTCTAAATTTACAGCCTAAATAATAGCAGATTAACATACGAGTGCCCTTACTATATAATTTGTTTTCTTGGGCATTGAATGTGAATAATTAAAAGAAATCTTATTTAGCTTTACATCTTGACATTCTTTTCAGCCTTTTATCAGTATACTTTCATTCATTCTGTAGCCATACGGCCTAGAAATGATGTTCTTAGAACAAAAGCGTGAAAAGGAATACAGTCTGGAGAAACTTCTCCAAGAGACTAGTGATTGAAAAAAGAAATATTCAGATTTCTGAACATGTGTAGAAATTTTATGAGAACAATAGAAATCCTTCAAAGTTTCCTCAAGGTCTTCCAGTAAAGCATATTCCCATTCGATACAAATTTGAGTTAAATAAAATACAAAACTTACAATGAAGCATTTTTTTCACAAAAAAAATTTACCTTAAGGTGAATATTACATGGAAAGAGTAGTTTGTATCTGTGGTAAGTTTTGTAATCTGACATCTCTAGTATTTTTTAAAAGAATTTAGCATATGTTTGCATATAGATGTTTTTCTGACTTCTAGGTACACAGCTATTAGCCAAATCATAACAAGAAAAGAACAAATTAAAGATAGAACCTCCTGTCCCCCACATATCAAAAATCACAAATAAATAAACAAAAAACCCCGAAAATTTTATGAACTCAAAATCTTCAAAAGTTGGTATATTTACCTATCTGTACTTGGGATTCTTATAGATTAGTCTATGCCTAACAAATAGTAGTCATTCAAATAATTTAAAAAGTAAACATGGATAAGAGGAAAGCATCAATGGTTACACTGTCAAGGAGAGAGACAGGTAGCATCATATAATGGATAAATTATCTTACAGAAGATTAATGTAATGTAAATAGTTTAAATTGTCATTACAATTAGAATGAATATACCACACAATACGAAAGATTTAATTTACTAATAAGATGCACTTTGATTTTTAAGCATACCCTGTCAGTTCAGTGTTGATCATCCATAAAAACCTTCCAAAATTTAAATAAAAAGTTTCCACCTGACCAGTACTATAAGGTAGCCATAATGTATATAAAAGTCAAAGAAAATACATACACTAACTACTAAGAAAGAGTTGGAACAAATGGTCATTAAAAGAATCCAGCTATAAAAAATTTGAGTTTAATTTTAAAAAAATTTGGAGAATCTAAGAATAGCTTTTGCATTCACTCCATGGTACAGATTAAATTGGGAATATCACATCCAAACATCACTCATACCCTACTGTATAATGCCTTCATCTTTTAACTCAAAAGGGAATGTTCTGGGATGAATTTGTCTTTAGTCAAAAAACTGAGGTCAGATGTATCTATGGGCATCTCATTTAGACATACAAATAAAAGGAGAATATATAAAAATAAAGGCAATCCTCCAAACATGAAGAAATGTAATAACATATCTTAGGTTTTCCATGAGACCATACTTGAGATGATGAGTGTCAAAATATATCTTTGGAATATGATTAAAATAATCACAACTTTAAATTTATAAATGGTATGAGATATATTTTTGACAGACCCTTACTTGAAATTATAAACTATTTCTTTGTGAAAACAAATCCACCTCCATACTTTCTCTATAAAAATACACTGAAATCTGTGCACTTAAGATGCTGCTTAGGAAAGGAGTTCAATATCTGAAAACTCAATTAAGCCACCATGCTGTCAGCAGTATATGGCAAAACACATAGGATGTGTGAACTCTTAAATTTCAAAAATTTTTTATTGCACAGTACTGATACAGTTATTAAATGTACCTATTTCAATGTTTAGACTAAAGAGTCAAGATAGAATGGCCTCCCGTGCTGCAAAAACAATTTTTAGTATAAAGAAGGGGAAAATTTCTCATTATAAAGGTGGTGGAACATAATGCTGTGTTGCAAAGGGGGAACTGCTGGATCTGTCCATGTAGAACTTCACAAAATAGCACACAATGGTGTTGTTTGACCTGGAGGGAGATTATGTCCCAAGGTTTCCTACTGTACTATGATTTTATGAAACACAAATGACAATGTTAAGCAGTGAATATTAAAATCTGTTTCCCTATTTCCCCCAAAGAGGTTATTTGGATAGAATCTGTTGCTGTATAAATGTTTGCAAATGACTCAGAAAATATGAGTGGGGAATATTTAGTCAATCAGGTCATCTGTCTGCCTAATCATCCTTTGGTGAATTGAAAAACAAATTACAATATTGATGAAATCTAGCTGATGGAAGAAAATGATCCAAATCACCATCTAATTCAATCTATTGTGGAAATGGCAAACTTGTCAGGTTTCCATACTTACTAGTGTGTTATTTATATAATTATTTAACTATGTGAATCAGCATGATGAGAAATACTTCATTGATGTCACAGCAGATTGGGCAGTAACTCAATTCTAATAAAGTGGAGGTCAGAAGTTTAAACTACACAATAGCATAACTGGCCAGACTTTCTGCTGGGTGAAAAACCATGAGACACAGTGAAAGAAACCCTGGGGTAGGAGTCTAAATGCTTGGGATCAAGCTGGGACCCCAGTAAGTCCACTCATCTCTGAATACATTTTCTTCTTCTTAAAAATAAGAGAAGTGCCTGTCTCCTTTTTCATACTAGTGGTGAAGAAGTAAATAAGAACACATGTATGAAAGTGATTTAAAAAAATGTCCACTCTAATGTTAAACACAGGGCATTATAAATTAGGCACTTTGGGACTAGATTTACCTTTTCAGACCATAAGGGTAAGTGGTGTGTAATAATAATGCAATATTTCAAAAGTCCTGTTCTCAAACACAGGCCATGAGCTGTAGATCTAAGATCCTGAACAGATACCTGGTTAAAGGGCTTTGTAATACTGTGATAACAGAAAGTAGCTTATGAAGCATATTAACTATAGTTTCATTTATTACTATCTTACTCCTATAAATAAAGGTATTCATTGGGTACAATATGATATACAGAATTGAAGGTTTTAAAAGCAGCAAAAATAGGTTCTTAAAAATAGATCAATAAGCCCATGAGGACAAATTACTAATGAGGTGAGTAGCTTCCACAATGACTGCACATAACTTGCCAACAATAAACATTTGTTAACACTAAATGCAAAAGTCATGTATCTTCATGAAGCAAGAATGCAATGAAGATTTTGAAATACATGAATGTTCATGGCATATCCAACTTTTCCTGACAGTTAAACAACAACAAAATGATAATTTTATCCAACAGCGCTTATCCAGCAAGAGTTGATGCGATCTTGTGCCACAGACACAGTGATGCCTTCTTCTCATTATTTCTAGGTTAAATCACACAGGACCTCATGGTTACCCCTATGGTCTGAAAGAGCATATTTAACTTCAAGGGTTAATTTCTAATGCCTCACTTTAATAAGACACTTTATATTTCTCAAAGCATTTTCTCATGCATTTCCAAGTGTAATGTTTATCACCTTAAGATTGATGAGAGATTACTGCTCATGTCCAAGTACATGCATCTGCACCTTCTTCTTTAGGAGGTGTTGTATGAGCAGCACATGGTGACTCCCCCTATCTATAGCTCATCGTTGATCACATTTCTCAGAAGTTTAACCAGGCCTGAGAAACAGAAGTTCTAGGATAATATCACCTGGCTATTGGGACTCCAGCATCATTAGGGAAAGAAAAGCCCAAGCAGACTTGACTTTATAGTGCTATTATAATCAGATCACTGCTGAAAAATAGCAGGTGTGCCCTGATGGCATGCACCTGTCATCCCAGCTATTTTGGAGGTGAGGAATGAATATCACTAGGGCTCAGGAGTTTTGGGCCAGGTTGGGCAACAATGCAAGACCTCATCTCATTAAAGAAGGGGGATTCATAAATATTTTACTCCCTTGCATATTAAGACTCTCTAAATGTAGTATTTATAGGTATGGTGCACTATGATCTAAATAGGTATAATGTGTATAGTCATCATACAAAATTAATATTTTAGAACAGTTTTTAAAAAGATGAACATTGAAAACTGTTTGGAACACAGCAATGTGGATTGTAATTATAAAAAAAGTATCTACATGAAATAGTGTTAACTGCCATAAGTCCTAAAACATCTACATGTATATACATGCATGCATATAGATATGATACATAAACACAGAAACATGCACATACTTATTTTAATGAACTTATACTGCAAAAGGGTTTGAAACATAGTCTGAAGTAAATATTAAGAAACATAAGTCAGAAGATATTCCCACAATTTCAACCTACCTTTTGTGGCCACTCGGACACAGTCGATTTTAGTTTCCTGTATTAAATAAAGAGGGGGGAAATTGTTATTCATGTTTTATTTAAAACAATAGAATTATCTGTAGTTTGAGTTGAATGACACCAATAAGGAAAGACTTCACTGTTTCAGGGATGGCTTTTATCACACTTACTCAGTGAACTATCTCATATACATTTTCTGGTTCCAGTACAGATGGTGTTGGGGAACACTGCATCCGATGAGGATGTGGAGTTAAAGAAAAATGATCTCCACCTGGTGGATGCTGAATGCTTCCCCAGACCCATCCTTGTGCCCTGTGCAAACAGCACTGGCAGGGGTGGGGGATTCTACATTCCAGATTTTTCCTTTCACTGGCAAAAGTTAAGTGGCCATTGATACTTAGACCTGTGCCAAGAGGGAGGGAATCAATGGAAGAATCTAGAAAATGTTCCCTTCTGGCAAATGAGATGTAAAATTTTATCAGAGCTCTAGTTGGTATGAACAGGAAAGGGGACAAATTTCAGATGTGGGTCTCAATGATAGTTTTTACTTTGTTCCACCTCATCTTCCTTAAGCTGTTTTCTCTTAGAGAAAAAAAAAAGACATCCAATTTAGTCATAGCTATAGGAAGCATAGTCTTGTGGAATTAAAGAAATGGGACAGAATATGCTGAAAAGACAGATGTTGTGGAGCTCACAAAACTTTAAATGAGCTGAATGTATGTGTTGTAGCTACAATGTTTTCCTGTAAAAGAGTAACCTAAGCAGAATGTCTAGCCAAATTTTGGTAATAAAAATTCTGAAAATAAAAACTATCATTGTTGATGATACCCTTTCTAAACCCCCCAAAAAGAGGAATATAAGAATATATTCATTTCTTGCCATAAATTTCTCAAGATGAAAATAATTTTAAAGGAGAAAAAATTGTTTACAAGTAAAAGCACACAAACACATGACTTCCTTTATTGACTACTATCTTACTTAAACTATGTTCACATTAATAACCCAAAATAACACTGGTAAACAGTCATCTATAAAACTTACCCCATTGGCTCTACTAGCAGCTTGGAAATAAATTCTGTAGCTTTTATGGGGGAGGAGGGGAGTGTTCCAGTATCCATTGTATGTCTTGTTGTCACCAATAGTAAAAGGCTGAGCAGCTTGGAGGCTGTCTGCTGGAAATTCTGCAGCAAAATAGTACTGTGAGTTCAGGATGGAAGCATTCTGGAAATGAATAGGCACTGGGTAGCACTTCAAGACCTCTGTTGTCTTTTTAGTTCTTCGAGGACGTTCTTCCTCAACAACTATTTGATAGACACTAGAAAAGAAAGGGGGAGAATCGTAAGTGATGTCTTTTAACTGATCTGATCCTCTCTGCCTTCAAATGCAAGAACCACATGGCACATCTAAAATAAGGAACACACTGAACACAGTCAATAATCCTGGTCCATAAGGGCCACTCACTTGATGCTTGCTCATCGAAAAGAGAGTGCTTAAGCTCTCCCTCAGAATTCTCTCACCCAAAATAACCCAAAATACTTTACTGAGAGGAACAAAACTCACCATAATTTAAAACATTTAGAAATTGCTGTTTGTAACCAGGACCCTAACATAATCCTTTTTTCACAAAGACCTCATGATGATTTCTAAGCTTATTGATGATGAAATTATATTAACAGTAGGTTTGTAAGAAAGGCAATGCATTCTTCTCTTTAGTGGCATCTGCATGACCACAGGTGAAGTTTTAACAAGTCACAAAAGAAACACAGAGCGATTCCTCTTAACTAAGGTTTATGGCTCCCATCTTTTCTTACATTCCTTTGTCCTTGACCATATTCGGTCAGTGGAAAGAGAAGACATGAGAAAAATGGAGATGAGGGACTGGAATTTCAAAAGCCAAGCTTTGAAGTTCCATGTGACTTGGAATAGGAAACCATGATCAGGTCACTTGAATCAGATATAAAGAAGGGATGGGAAAGAACACTTCAGCAATATCTGCAGGGATGAGGTGCTCCCTGAAAAACAGAACCCAGGTGCCTTTATCTTACAGTACAGAAAAGCACCCCGGCTCCCTACAAAAATGATGTGATTCAAGAGTTGCTGAGTACAGCTGACCATTAATGCCAAGAGGAAAGATTAGGAGTGGGAGCTCATCCTCACTTCCCTGGGGAATGCCTTTTTATGGCTCTTCTTGTTGTGAACTCTGAGTCTGCATTCAGCAAATGTTTACTCTGTGAATACAGCCACTTGGTGCAAAATGAGTCACAAAGTGAGTGTTGCCATTCAATTTATAATTCTGTATAACTACAATTCAACATCACAGTGATTTCTCAGTAAATCAGGTAGTCCAACAGGTTTATGGTGTGACAATAAAGTGAATCTTGACATTCCACCAGTGAAGGAAAGAAGGAAGGAAGAAAGGAAGAAAGAAAAGTAGGGACTTGTTACTGGGTGTAGTCATGTAAGAGGCTATACCATAACTGGTAGATTTCTCCCTGCATAATAGATATGATACATGAAAGAAAAGTATTTAGGGAGCTTCTTCCCAGATTGAGGACACAGGATGCATAAAGAGGTAAAGCAGACTTTGATTTCTCTCATCCTTCTCCTTGACTTCGTACACCTACAAATACTTGGATATGGTGATTTAACGATTTGCAAAGACCTTGGCATTTCTCAGCCCAGAGGTGGGCTTGGCTATATTTAATGACTTATGTGCAACTAACAGAATGTGGTAGAAGGGTCACTATACCTGTATCTTCAGCCTGGTTTCCTTGGGAAGCCTTCTTTTGGAGAAGCCAACCAAGTAAATGGTCCCCAGTGTGAACCTGCCATGCAGGAGGGGACATGTATAGGCACGCTGCTTGGCAGTCCTAAGGGCTCCTAGCCCATAGGCAGCATTGTTGGCAGCCACGTGTGTGAAAGGCCTCAGAAGGTCACCAGCCAAGCCAGTGGATGACTGAAGTACTGAGAGACACTAAGTAGAAGCTGTCCAGCCAACCCTCTGCTGGCCAACACTGTCATGTCAAAATAAAGGTTTGTTTTAAGCTGCTACACTTCAGAGTAGTTTGATACAGCAGCAAATACAGTAAGTAGTTCCTCCTTATCTGTGTTTTATTTTCTGTGGTTTCACTCAACCACTATCCAAAAATATTAATATTTGTCTTGATTCTTTCAAGGGAGACAGATCACATTCACATGACTACTATGGATTACTGTTATAATTGTTCTATATTCTTATTGTTGTTCTTAATCTCTTGGTGTGCCCAATTTACAAATTTATCTTTATATAAATGTGTGTATGAAATAACACAGTACATATAGGGTTTGATTCCCACTGTGTCTTCAGGCATCCATATGGGGTCTTGAATTGTATCTGCTGCAGATAGGAAGGTCTATAGTACTAATTTGCATATTAGGTAATACAATAGTATGAGTAAGGGTCAAGGTCAAAGTAAAAGACAAAAGGCCACCTGCTCAGTAGTACAACCACAGATGGCAGTTATGGAAGGAATTTATTCAAAACGTCATTAAAAACAGCACTGAGAAGGCATGAACATTTTCTTGAAATTGCTTTTGTAGGGATGAGTCAGTGCATGGTTCCAGGCATTAACTCTAATTCTGCAAACAACTCAGGGTTTTAATTGATTGAGGGGTCTTATTTTTTCCTATGAAATGAGAATATTAGTTGGATCTCTAATGCAAATTTAAAAAAAAACTCTTTTTAGATGTCGATGCCCCTTTATTTTATTCACTTACTTATATGCAGTGCTGAGAATTGAACCCAGTGCCGCACATATGCTAGGCAAGTGCTCTACCACTAAGCCACAACCCCAGCCCTCTAAAGTGGATTTTATAAATTCAGAATTTTTATTCACCATATAAGAACTGTTCTTCCAAAATGAACAACCCATATGGATAATTATTTGTTTTGTAAAGAATTTCCTAATTTGATAAAATAATTTTTAACAATGGTTTCCTTCCAAGAGTCAGCTTTTCCAGTTCATTTGCTATATAACATGATTTTCAAAATTTCCATATAAAAACAACTTTTCAGAAACTCCTGTATAAGACAAAGCAGAAAAACAAAGATAATGTAAAGACAAAAAATTTACAGAAATTATCCTATCCTGTATCGGGTCATGTATATGTAAGTTTTATTTTTTCCAATTTACTGAGGTGAAGACCAAGGCCCTGAGGTGAAGTGCTATACTACTGAAGTGGCAGGGGAGCCCATCTCATATCACGTTCTTAATCACTGGGTCAGATGATGCTTTTCTTCTTCACAAGTATTATTTTAAGGCATTGATATGAATCGTCTGCCCTGAATGGAGTACCCTGCAGATGCAACCAATATACAAGCCAATCTTTACTTTCCATGATCACTTTATTTTGAGCAATGTGTAAAGTTTTTTTTTCATTTTCATCATTTCAAGGAAGCTATAGATGGTAATGTTACCTTTGACCTCATTCCCTTCTGCCATCTGTGTCTGTGATATGAATCACTTCCAGAGAAGGATCTACTCCTAGAGTCACAGTGACTTACACACCTGCTGGAATCTCTTCACCTTTCTCACCATGCAATGCAAGGGCTCCCTCTGATTCTAAATCTACTCTGTAAAAAAAAAAAAAAAGAAACACACACACACACACACACACACACACACACACACACACACACACAGCCACTTCTGGACTTTTCAAGCCCCAAGATCCTGAATTTAAATACAAACCCGAGTCTCTATTCTCCTCCCTTGGTCTGGGCTCAAGTGTGCTATTTAAATGCTGTTCTTCCCAATAGGATGGGCACTTGGACAATCTCAGCAGGGAACCTCTCATAAAATGCAGAGACCCTCCTTGACCCCTTTTCCAGGGGCTTCCAATCATTCCCTCTGTTTGAGATGTTCTTACTCTGCTCCAAACTCACAAAAAAATGTTTTTTGGTGAAGAGTGATAGCCATTGGTATCATTTTATTATTATTTTCAAAAATCTTGTAAGCTTCTAGAGGAGGAGGGCTACACGTTATTCATTTTTGTTTCTCATGACTCTTGGAATGAAGCGGGCTATGAAGTTGGTATTTTTGAAATCATAATATAATCAAAAGGCATTTCTATTTTGTTCTGGAGGTACATTACACATTATATGTAATTATATGTGTAAGGGGGGAGCAAACTGCTTTTTACAAGGGTGTTTTACATAACTTAAATTTAACATTAAATTTATTTTTGAGTCACTTCCTGAATATAAGAGCAAAAAGAAGAGGAAATTATCAAGAAAAAAGTTTTGTGATAAGAGTGTGCTGGTCAGTATTTAAGTTTGTCCTGGGGGCTGGGGAGATAGCTAAGTCGGTAGAGTGCTTGCCTTGCAAGCACAAGGCCCTGGGTTCGATTCCCAGCACCCAAAAAACGTTTGTCCTGGATAACCCACAACAAATAATGAACCCAGCGGGGAATCAAAGGCTGCATCTCTCTCTCCTCTATCTCTCTCCTCTACCTGCTCTCTCAACTCCATCTCTCAATTCTTATTCCTCTTTTCTCAACCTTGTTACTATGTTTGATATGTGTTCACATACTTACTAATTTAATAATTATTTCTGAGTGCCTACTATGTGCCAGGCAATCCCTTACTGTAACTCAAACTATACAATCTATTGTTTCCTAGTAAGACATTTCTTCATAAACAAAATTTTCTTCTGTAATTTATATACCATCTAAGAGAATATAAACTAAAAGTTATTTTTTCTCTAGGCAGCAATTTAATGAGGATTAGGTGAAAATCAGAGAATGAAATGATCATTTAATGGGCCTCCCTTTTTGCCAGCTGTTATTAGTTTTATTATATACTCTACTCCAGACATATTACTTTTTAAATGGCTACCATCTACTCATCTCCAGATATATTAAAGAAAGAACTAAGTTGACTGGAGCAATTTCAAACCCCGAATGTCTTTTCATCTTTGCTCCACAAGACAAATTAGATTTGCAAGCATCCAGACCTCAAATCTATTTGCTCTTTAATAATTTAAGCACTGAAAGGTCAAGCAGCTCTTTTCTATTCCCCTTTATCAAAGTCCAAGTGCTAATGAAAAATAGCTAAATCCTCTCTGCTGCCCAACTGCCACACATTGCTGTCTCCCTGATGGAAATTAACATGTTATTAGCACCCAGGTCAATGGTACCTTGACTGAACTGTATGACTGGTGTGTTTTTCATCTGTACAAATAACATCATTTCACTAATCAATTTCATAAAATCTTCCCATGACAATCATAATCTCAAAACTAGCTTTGAAAATCTTACTGTCTGGTTTTTCCAAAAGATTAAAAAATTAAAAAAGCAAAAATCCCAAGCATAGAAAGCCAACCAGAAGTTTCTAGCTTAGTGAGCTGAATTAAAATTCTATTATCCTTTTAATGTATTACTAAGGTTCCTTTTGTTTATTAAGGTTGCACCATTCCTAATACTGGTCTACCACTATTCTGGAATTTAAAGTAACATAAAATCTTTCCACTGCTTTTGTAATATTAAAGTACAACCCATAGTAAAGATGAATCTGCCAAAAATGTAACATCACTTCTATCAGAACTTGCCCATGGAATGAAATTTAATTTAAAGTTTAATTTATGCTAGGCTTTGCTACAACAAAACTCTAAGGCCCTTACAAGGAGAATGAGAAATCTGCATTTATATAGAATAGTACATGAAGTATAACCTAGAAAAGAACATCTGAACATCTTTCATGTACTTTTTTAAACTTGAAAGTTCAAATGTGATATAATGTTTTTCGTTTCTTCCCGACTTTGAGGTCTTTGAGAGGAAGCTTGAAGTAGATCTGAAATTGACTTAATTTTTTTGTCCTAATTCATTGCAAGATTAAAACCTTAGTTGTTAAATCCATTTTTCTTATCCATTTTTTCTGTTTCTTATTAGCAGAATTATTAGAGGGCTACCCAACTGGTTAACAGAAGGCGGGACAAGGAGGAGAGGAGAAATGCAATGATTCTTCCTTTGCTGCTTTTGCTATTCCTTTAAAAGAGTCACTTCTGAATCATTTCTGGGACTTTGAATATTGCTCATTTCATGGGACCTAAGGTGACTTTTACCTTGTTTTGCAATTTTTGATACAAGCCATATATCCTATACTGTATTAAAAAGAAAAGAAATGAGTATTGATCATCTTTCTGAAGACTAATTTGAAGGAGATGTGAGAATAAAGAAATGCTAATTATATGCAAAATAAACATATAACTACAGTGGGTATCACCATGTAACCATACAGAATTTCTGCTTGCCCTGTTTTTTGTTCAGATGTAGCTCTTTGCTAAAGTTGTCAACACTTAACTGAAATGATAATCCAAAACATCAAACAACCTGGTAATATCTAACTAAGTTTTAAGAAGCACATCACCAGTTTAAAAATCAAGTGAGAATTCAACATACTGTCATATTGGCTAAGATCCCTTAGAGTTCTGTGTGAAGCACTGGTGCTGAGAACAGTTGACCTAACATTGCCCTGGTCATTAAATTATGAATGAAAACTGGTTACTAGCGTTACACAGACATTGGTAACACACTGCCAGCATGAACAGACCTGTGGGGTTGAAGAGTCTGTGTTAGCAACTTTAATTTCTCTTTGTCCTGCTGTGACCATAAGGCTGGCCATAAATTGCTGTGGATGAGTTGCAGGCCACCACAAGCATATTTTATGTTCTCCCAGCTATAACTCATAACAAAAAGCTTTCCTGGCATCAGTAAGTTACTATTGCTCTGGATATGTGTGTGTATGTGTGTGTGTGTGTGCATGTATGCACATGTAAGCATGCAGTTTAATACCCTGCTGCTCTGCTAGTTAGTGATAAAATCTGCTATAATAAAATATTAATTATAGCTGAAAGGTTGGGTGAGAAATATTAACTCAATTACAGCCCCATATTGTGAACAAAGGGCAGGGTGAAAAAAATCCTTTAGTTATGGGGGTTTGAAATTAAAAGAAAAAAAAACAACTCCAGCACATTAGACTCAGGCTGAGGAGCTCTGCAAAAGGCCACCTGTCATCAATCTTCACAACAGGCACCACATTTTGAGTAAATTAGTCCTAGATAGAACATCTTTAAGAGGATTTCTTCTGCTTTGAACAATGAAGACATTTTGCTTTGTACTTCCTATTTCGACTGTTTATCATAATTTAACCATATAATTTCATAACAAACATATTTCTAAAAATTACAGTTCAAGGTCAGTTACTAATATGAAAGTATGTTCCCTTTAATAGCCCTAGTGATTGGAATAAAAATAGAAATAGAATATAATCAAAGCCACACCAAATTAAGAGCATCCTTAATTCAAGAATCCTTTCAGAAAGTTCTAGATTGTGGAATATTTTGGATTTTTGGATTGGGGATGCTCAACTGGCAAAGTCTATACAAATATCCCTAAATGTAACAAAATCCAAAATCTGAAATGTTTTGGGTGCTAAGTGTTTTGGCTATCGGATATTCAACTTGTATCTTTCTTTTTGGTTCTTTTTAATTATACACCATTTGATATAATTGTATAAGCATGGAATGTATGTTAGTCTAGTTAGGATTCCATTCTTACAGATGTACAATGATGGTAAGATTCACTATGGTGTATTTATATATGTACATAGGAAAATTATTTCAGATTCATTCCACTGTCTTTCCTTTTCCTATCCCCTCTCCCCTCCATTTCCCCTTGTCTGATTACACATCATTCTAGTCAGAATGGCAATGATCAAGAATACAAGTAATAATAAATGTTAGCAAGGATATGGGGAATAGGGTATACTCATACATGGCTAGTGGGATTACAAATTGGTGCAATCACTCTGGAAAGCATTATGGAAATTTCTAATAAAACTAGAAATGGAACCACCATTCCATTTGACCCAGTTATCCCACTCCTTGCTAATGTATCAACTTGTATCTGTTCCTGTATGCTTGCTTTCTATTCATTAAATAACAGCTTTACTGCTGCAGGTCAGGTGAACTAGAAAACAGATGTGACCATCAAAGGAACAGGTGCAATAGGAATGTTCCTCCTGAGGGAACACTGAAGTGGGAGCCACCATCCACAGGTACCAGGTGCCAGAGGTGCCAATAAATCATCAGCTGCCATGGAGGGTCTTTCAAGCTCTTGTACTGTATGACTCCCAGTATAAGATGGGGCAAATTGTGACATCGATGAATGATAATAGATTGATTTTCTTCTTGTTTTCTCCATCCTGTCTTTTCAAGGTATCCATCACTTATCAGGTCTTGTGTCAGGCACAGGGGAAGAATCAGGTGCAGCCTGCCTCTGTCCTTGAGGAGCCCTTTGGAAGGGTGTTAGAAATAGCTCAGACCAATGAAGAACAATTGTGACAAGGAGCTGGGAAAGGTGTGTAGAAAGCACAAAGTTACAGGACCCACAGGGAGTGACAATCTACATCAAAATCTCCTCAGCATCTACTACATTGAGGGCATCTGGCTGGGACCTAGTGCCCAATCGCTGTTGCATGCTGATGACACCTGAAGGCTGATTCTGTACTGCATACATCACTAGTGTTCCCTTCAAATTGAAAACAAAACACAATACAGGAGGGCACCATGAAGCATAGGTGCATTCCCAGCAACTCAGGAGGCAAAGCAGGAGGACTAAAAAAAAAAAAAAAAAAAAACCAGAAAACTCAAACGCCATAGCAACAAACAAAAAAGCTAGTGCCTTCAAGCCAGGTGCAGTGGCACATGCCTATAATCCCAGCAGCTCAGGAGGCTGAGACAGGAGGATCATAAGTTCAAAGGTAGCCTCAGCAAAAGTGAGGCACTGAGAAACTCAGTGAGACCCTGTCTCTAAATAAAATACAAAATATGGCTGGGGATGTGGCTCAGTGATCAACTGGCCCCGAGGTCAACTCCAGATACCCCCTGCTCTCCCCGCCCAAAAGCTAGTGCCTGCAGATTCAGATTCCCAACACATGTCCCTTTCGCTCCAATTACTTGCAAGAGTCCTTTGTCAGTAGCACAGCAGATGGAAGGTAATGGCTGGGCCCTGCTGGAGACATTCCCAAGAGTCCCCCACCCTGACTTACCCTGAGTAACCCTAAGAGTTTAAGCATTTTCCTCCCTCAATTTCCATACTGTCCAGCTCCTTAAAAAAGTCCTGCCTCCCAAAGCCACCCAAGGACCTGAGGTGAAATACAGGCATGGAGGTATTTGGGGTAGGTAGGGAAATAAACTTGATGGTCTTGGATGGTCTTGGTGTCTGTTCCCTTCTCTAAATGATTGTAGGACAATTTGTAACTACTCTTTCTACCTCAATAATCACTCCTCAGGTTATGAAATCTACAATTTTTAAATTTTGGTACTTTACTGCATAACCATTAAGGACATAACATTAAGGACAACTCAAAATATTATATTAGTGTTTCACTGATTTGGGGCTTGGGGTTTGCAGGGGGCGGTACTTGGCTCCAAGGTTAATATGGGGCTTCCAGACAGCCTCTCATCCCACTTCCCCCATAGGAGGACTGGGTTGCTGACTCCAGTATGGGGCCAGTGCACCTGGCCATGAGGTCCTGGTAATAAGACTGTAGCTCTGATCTAAGGCACAAAACCCTTCAGAGGAGACTGTGGGAAAAAAAAAGAAAAGAAAAGAAAAGAAAATTTGAGAAATAGGGGAAGGAAAGTTATACAGCATATTTTCACGCACAAAAGTAAGTTTGAAATGGAGTTTGAGGGAAGTTAAATTAAGTTTCCTTGTATAAACGCTCTAAAACCTCTACTCTATTATTATTATCTTTCCCCTGCCATTTTTACTGCTTCTTTCTAAGGGTGTTCGAGGAACAAACTTCGTTTCCAAAATGAATTTTCAAAGAGATGACTGACACTGTCATCCAAGAAGCAACATTAATACAAATGATCTTTGTTTCCTGGCAGTGAAATAATCCAGAGTCTTACTTTTTTTAATACAATAAAACTTACCTAAAAGCAGATGGAAGATGAGGGAGTTGGGGGATTTGGCACTTTCTGTTAACACATACTGGGCAACTCAGCCATAGTAATAACAAAACAAGGTAATGCCAGATAGAAAAACCAAAGTTTTACCATTGAATGGCATTTTAATCTTTGTGACTATGTATACCCCAATGCAAAAAGAAAATTATTAGGTTGGAAGTTAGAGTCCCTTTCCTGAAACAATTTCAGCAAGGGGTTAGAACCTTTCTGCAAGGATTCAGAAGTGAGACAGAAGAGCATTTAGGCCAAATGGCTTACGATGCTCCTATGGGGCACATTTTTTTCAATAACTAAAAAGCACTAGCTAAAAATCTACTTAAAAGTATCTCAAAGGACTAGTACTTTCTTTCTTGATCCTCTGAAGACAATTATAAATGGCCAAAGGAAAAAGATCGATGCCCATAATGAAGGATTGATTAAAATAAGTAAAGTTTGATTAAAATAATCCAATTCTCTAAAACAATTTTGCCTGACCTTAGTTCTCAAAATTAGTTCCTAAACACTTAGGAGGTTATGATGGCACTTAGCTTAAAAATAACAAAGAAGAAATCAGTGCTCCTAAGAATTAATCCCGAGGATAAACCCCAAGGATTCCAATGATCATAATCTAGAAGCCAAGGTCTAATGTGTTTTCTTTTTTTTTTTTTTAATTAATTAATTTATTTATTTTTATTGTAAACAAAGGGATACGTGTTGTTTCTCTGTTTGTACATGGCGTAAGGCATACCATTTGTGTATTCATAAATTTACATAGAGTAATGTTGTTTGATTCATTCTGTTATTTTTTCCCTTCCCCCCTAGGACCAGACTTCCTTAACAGGACTCCCATAGCACAAGAAATAAAAGCTAATGTGTTTTCTAAATATTAGAAAAAAATAGTAAGGAAAAGATATTAACTCACAGAAGAGTTCTTTGCAAAGGAGGGTGTGACCACATTGCTTTCAAAGAGTCAGTAGGGAAAAGGTCTCCTGATCAAGGGGAGTGGAGAGAACGGAGAACCAAAGAAGAGAAGGATCCAGTTTGGAGGAGGAGGCGGCAAGGGCCCGGGAGTCATGAGGCTTGTGGATCTGAGCACAGGACTTAGCATTACTCAGAAAGCTAATGGTTTTGGGGTGAGAGTGGACCAGTCTCTTAACCTCCCCCAAACTCAGTTCCTTCAACTGCCTAAGTCCTTCTGCTGGCATGTAATGAGGAATGCTACTCTGGATGACTAAAAATCACTGAATAAAGGATCAAACCAGAGGTATGGCATGCCCGAACTCCTCACCCCAAGTAACAATTAGGATTCATTTTTTATTATCACTACCTATCACAAGCTGCTCAGAAGAACATAACTGAGATTCAGGAATATACTAAGACCTAAAAGGTGTTCCAAGACATGGGAAAGATAAAGGGGTTACCATGTTATCTGCACATTATATCTATCATTACCAGACAAGATAACATTCACACCAAGAAAAGACTAAACAGACACCAGCTGTGTTAGAAGCTGTCCTGGCTGTGTACATGTCAATCATTCTCCTGCTGCCCTTTCCCATAGATATTATTATTCCTTGCCTCTAATTTATAAGGAGAATGAATCTCAAAAAGCTGCACAAACGGCCTCAAGGTCACAGGCAAATAAGAGACAAGATTTGAACCCAAAATTGCCCAACTTCATGCTATGGTTGCATTTTTTTTTCTTTTAAATGGTTCTTAACAACTTTGCACCTTCCTTTGCTGAAAAGAGCTGAAGTCTGTAACTTCTCCAACCAATAATGCTCCTCTCATGGCCATGGTATTTGGATGGAACAGGTCTCCTACAACTCTGATGATTTCACAGAATGAATGAACAACATTAATGGCAACAGGCAAAGTTTAGAAATTCTAAGCGTATTAATAAAAGGAAGGAATAGAGAATGATCAGCAATCTAGTCAACATGTTTTAAAGGCAAATCATGATTAATATAGTTTCACTCTCTTACAACCTCAGCTTGCAAAGAATTTCCACCTATATTAATCCTCCTGACCATGCTGTGATAGGAAAAGGATACATATTTGATGCAAAATTTTACAAATAAAGAATTAGACCCAGGGCTGGAGTTGTGGCTCAGTGGTAGAGCACTTGCGTGGCATGTCCAAGGCCCTGGGTTTGATCCTCAGCACCACATATAAATAAATACATAAAATAAAAGATGCATTGACAACTAAAAATATAAAAAAAAAAAAGAATCAGACTCAGAGATTTTTCATGGTGACCTAGGATCACACATTTAGTCAAAGACATGGGGAAGACACAAGCCCAAAGTATTCTTTGAAGGTGTGATGCCACATTTCTAAGACATTAAGTTGTATGAACTGCTTCATCTGAAAGACTGGACTTCACCTACTGTAAATGAAACTGGGGTCATTTGGAGAGAATTCAAGAGACAACACTCTTGAGCACAGTCAGCTGCCTCCTAACCAAAAGTTCCTGGCTTAGAAGAAGATGGGGAGTACCCACTTGAAAACAATCCACTTTCCATCTGGAAGCCACAGGGGCCCATTTACTGAGTCTCTGCCTCAGTGATCTACCCCATATGCAAATCGAGTCCTATTTTCTCCCCTTAAATAACCTTCTAGAGTTTTATTGTCTTTATGAAAAATAAAACAAACAAAAAGTACTTATTGAGGTCTTGGCAGAGAACCAGGATTGGAAATACAGAAGTAAAATTACAGTCCTTGTCCTGAAGGGGCTGATGACTCAGCAGGGACAACATCACTGAGCAGTGTGTTAAGTCTAGGGTGAGCTGGGCTGGGAGAGAGGCAGGGCATGGACAGGCTGCCAGCCCAGGGAAGGCCCAAGGAAGCAGTCATCTGGGCCAGAAGATAGGGTGTGGTGGAAGTGAACGAGTGAGAGACAGACAGACAGAAGGAGGAAGAGTATAGGTATGCACGTATTAGGGGCAGGAGGCAGGAGAGGAGAGAGAAAAGGGAGATTCCACTAGGGGACACAAAATACAAAATAAACAAAATGACTTGGAGGAACCCAGTTCACTTTTGTTGTATTTATTTATTTATTTATTTATTTATTTATTTATTTATTTATTTATTTATTTATTTATTTATTTATTTATTGTACAAGGATTGATCCCAAGGGTGCTCTACCACTGAGCTACATCAGCTCCTTTTAGTTTTTCATTTTGAGACAAGGTCTCACTAAGTTTGCAAGGGTGACCTCAAACTTGGGATCCTGCTGCCTCATTTTTCCAATATGATGGAATTTCAAGCATGTGTCACAACAACTGGTTCCAGCATATTCTCAGCACTAAATGTACAGAGTAGTGTAGTTTCACTTTCTGCAATATCATTTACCAGCAGTATGAAAATATTAAATGGAAAATTCACGAAATAAGCAATTTGTAATTACAAATTACATGTTGTTCTGAGTAGTATGATGAAATATTGCACCATCTTACCCAGGATGTGAAACTCCTTTGTCCAGTGTGTTCATACTGTACATGCTACCTAACCATTAGTCACTTAGAAACTGTCTTAGCTGATGAACTACTGCAGTATCTCAGAGCCTGTGATCAAGAAAACCTTATTTTAACTAATAATGGCTCCCATGTACAATGGTAATAATACTGTCAATTTTATTAAGGTATATTGTTATTATTGGTCTAGTTTATTGTTATTGTTATAAATCTCTTACTGTACTTCATTTATTAATTAAATTTTACCATAGGTATGTATATATAGGGAAAAAAAATTACATAGAGTTCAATGTTATACGTAGTTTCAGGTGTCCACAGTGGCTTGGAACATAGACCTATAGGCCAAGGTAAGACAAAGCTATTTATATTGTTTCAAGATGGAGGATGGCTTGTGGGGGGCTGCCTCCTAGATGTTGGAGGCCAGACATGTTAAAGGAAGTCTGGATTTATGTTAAAGGCAATGAGGCTGGGATGGATTGTGAAGCAGGAAAATAAAAGCTCCTTCAGCCAGGGTGGGGCATGGCTTGGAGATCTGAGAAAGACAAAAGTGTGGACCAATGCAATGACTGATGCTGGAAATGGATGAAAAGGATAAAGGGCACGTGGGGAGCTGTTCTTACTGACTGTAAGAGATCAGAAGCAAGAGAAGTGTTCGAAGGAGACACCACAGTGACCTTCCTGATGAAGTCTGAACTGTGGCCATGTCTTATTTGAAGTAATCTTTCTGAATTTCTCTTCTCATTAAAATAAATAAATAACAGTTTGATTGTAGGGTAATGCCAGGGTATTCTTTAATGCTTCCACACTCTATGGAAAGATCATGGTATTTAACTTTTATGTAGGCATAAGAATATAAGTTCAAAATTCTGTTCCTGACATGTGTGACTAGTTAACACAGGTCGTGGGTCTGCAGCTTCTTGTCTGTAAGTCTTTTCAGGTAATAATTATTTCTGCCTGCAAGAAATGGATGAGGTTCAATTCAATAAACATTCATTGCACACTTAATTAGGTTGGAGGTACTAAATGATACTTGGAAACAAAATTATGAAACTCATTGTGTGATCTTTCTGCATTTCTTATTACATTTATGTATATTTTCCATATTGCTTGGCCTAAGAAAATAGTCACCCTCAACATTAAGCCTATAAATCTAATTAATGCTCCTGAGTGCTGGCCAAACCTCCTGTGTCAGTGTTCAATTTTATTAACTAGAATAACTACTGCTTATATTTCTTTACTTTTCTGTAAGTGAACCTATGGCACCTTTGAACCTAATGAACCTATGGCACCTTTCAGTTCACTGATGAACTTGATGGGCACCCTGACTGGTCACTTCTTACTTCCCCTTTCAGGTCTCAGCTTCTATAACACATTCTCAGGAAGACATTCCTGGCTCCCTTGCAGAGTCCCTCCTTCTGGCACAGGTTTGTGGAGTACCCT
Source organism: Sciurus vulgaris (assembly GCF_902686455.1). Lineage (NCBI taxonomy): Eukaryota > Metazoa > Chordata > Mammalia > Rodentia > Sciuridae > Sciurus > Sciurus vulgaris. The sequence continues at coordinate 39,790,527 of NC_136474.1, forward strand.
GGACATTTCTAGACAACATTTATCACAGTACTAGCACAATGATTTGAACATAATTGGTGATCTACAGACACCAGACACTGGTGAGTGAATGATAAATGAATGAGTGAATAATAGCCAATAATAGGCAACCCTAACATTTCCTGTAACACTTTCCAATGTTGTTAAGGTCAAGGATATTAACTAGACACTGGTAACTGGAAAGAGCTCTTACCATGTCTTACTGAGCAGAAAATTTGTTAATACTGGACAAGGAAACACTTAATAGGTAAAAACAGATAACTGTATGAACTGGACATACAGCTGAGGACAATACAAAAGGGCCATGAAGATATGGGGGAAAAACTAACACCTCTTCCTAGTCTCTGTACTATGTAATATGTGGAAAAACTGAATATTAATTTGATTAAGTAGATGAAAACCCAAAGCAGGTAAGCATTACAAGGATAAGATAATAACATAGTTTCAGATGAAACTGAAGATATATTTTAGTATACTTTAGTGTTCTCATAATAAATAATTACATCATACATATTTGTAAAACCTGGTTGAGGAAAAGGTTTGCTAATGATAAAAAGCAGAGTTTATTACATAGCTAAGCCCCCTCCCCTAAAATGAAAACAGGATCCAGAAACACCATGACAAGTGGAAAGCAGGGCGTACCTATAGGTTGCTCCAGCTCTGCAAATCTAGGATGTCACACTAGCTGTCACTATCTGTCCCCTACAATTTTATCAGCCTCTACAAACTCACATACATGTGAGTGAAGATTTTAACACTTCAAAAAATCAAAGTGAAGCATATATAGTCAAGTCATTTAGTCTTTGTCAAAATTTCCAAGATAATCTCTCCCAAAGGCTCTCAGTCTTATTGGAACACTCCTAGAAATGCCTCCCTTCAACATCTTGAAAACAACAGTTGTAAGACTCAGCAGTTCCCAAGAGTGAAGAGTGTAAGCAATTCTAATATTCATAATTAAAACAATAAACTGTCCCAGTACTCTGGGTTTGTAATTGAAGCTACTTCTAATTTCTTCCATTGTTAACATTTAAAGAAGGTTCAGATACATGGAGGATGAACCAGTCTGTAACCTCCTGGACTGCCAATGGAAAATGTGACCAGCTTTTATGTTTTTTTCCTCCACCCTGAGGAATGGCTTCTGGGTAGTTGGGTCAGTGTGAAAGGAATGCAGGACCTGACCCCACCTTCACTTTGGGGAGGCAGTCATGGGTAATTTATATAGATTCCACTATAAACGACACTCAGGGCCTTTCATGTAATCTGTAGCTCCAACCTCAGACACTCATCTTTTCAGAGACAAACATGAGTTCCACTGGGGATAGTAGGAACTTTAAGCAGAATGATTTAAAACTTGGGTCTTCTCTGGCTCCAGGCAAGAATTAGGCATAGTCACTCACTAAGCAGACTTCTGACCTTCCTTTCCAAGCTTCCTTTCCAGAAAAGCATTTCTAACTCAGTAAACAAAGACATTATCTGCATCCATTCAGCAGGCACCACAGATAACCCCAAACATATAACAATCTCACAGCACAGGCTCTGGGTGAAGGGGTGAGAGCGACCTAGTACAGGGAAGGCAGAGAGAAGAAAAGAGAAAGATTCAGATTTTCTTCAGAAGAAGAGGGATTAATAAAGTCACACATTTGTATGGCTTATGAAAACAGATTTAAAATCATATAATTAGATATTTCTGATTATTATTATCAGAGTCCCTACTAAGCTCATTTTAAAATTTCTAGTGTTCTGGTATTTCTTTTAATGAGACTTTACACAGTGTTATTGTTATTAATTGCTTTGATTAGTCATTATGGACTCTCTTCTTCTTCTAAAAAGGACTGTTTTTGATTTCTCTAAATCTTATTTCAAATGAAAATCGATACATGTCATGTACAAGATCCCCTCCCTTCATGCCCTGAAGGTTATCCATAGCTTAACTAAGCCCAAGGAAGAGAACCTTTTCCTCAATCCTGTCCTCCTGCCACTCTTCCACAATGGCTTTCTCAGTGAGCCAGACCCTCTCAGGCTCCTCTGAGACTGCAGTTCTTCTTACCAAATCCCTCCTAAGGTCACTCCTCAGTATGGAGTGCAAGGCCATTCAGACTAGCTCAATCTTTCTTTCCTCTTCTTCCATTCGCTCCTCTCTGATTATACAACATTTCTCATTCCCAAGTAAGGCTCACCTGCTCAGTCCTCTTGGAACATCTGTCTCTCTCCTTGTAATTCCTTATCACATAACTGACCTCCCTGACAACAAATCACACACATTCCATATCACATGCATTCCCTGAACAATATCTATCTGTCAAGATTCAGTTTTTTTGCTACCTCCTCTCCAAAGCCTAAGCTGACCCTCCTCTGTATTGGTCACCCCTGTTCTGGGCACTGGTCCCAGCCCTCATCCCTTCTGGAGGAGACCACATCACATCTTGGTCTGTCTCCCATCTAAACTGCTAGCCCTTGGAGAATAGAGCCAACAATTGCTGCCTGTAGACCCCCAGTGAGTAAAAAATATATGTGACACTGACACAACCTTAAGAGATGAAGTAAACCATTATCCTGGGTTTGGAAAGAGGAGAAAGTCAAAGCTCAGAGATATTAAATTTGTAATGGTCACATAACTACTTACGGAGAGAGCTTGAATTTAAAACTAAATTCTCTGTTGTCATGGAGTTTATTTGAAAAGTTGGGCTCACAATTTTAGCTGAGTAATTATTTGAATATTAGAAATTTCCTCCCTAGAATATGCTGAAAGAAGAGAGTGATTCTGCCTGTTGGCAAGGCTATAGGTGACACCTGACATGATCATGTGTTTTAGAACTAAGAAGATATCGATTATGATTGATAGATTCAGTAGTTTCTCACTGATTTAGAAAAAAATTATTACTTAGACCTAGGAATCATATGACAATTCATAGTAGGCTGATTGAAAGTGAAGCTACTTTCAAATCTGTATCACAGAATCTTTATTTCTTAATTAGAGCTTTAGAGTTATACATGGCATTTGGGTTGAGTTTTTAGATATTAAGGTTAACCTGGTATTTTGAGGTCTGACTAAAGATTTCCCTTCTTTAAAACAATACTGTCATTATAGAAGGAAAATATTATGAAGGTACAAACTTCAATGTGAGAAAATAACAAAATTATATTTTCAAATCACTATTTAATTGGTTAAGTTAAGCCAGGTCAAACTCTGGAACAGAACCATTTTGATGAGAAGAAACAAAATCTAGAATTTCAGGAATAAATTCTAACTTAGTCATAGAGATTGAATGGTCATAAAAATGTCACTTGAGTCACAAATATTTTTCTCTTTAGAAAGTGTAGGAGGAATCAGATACCCCCCCCAATATTTTTAATTGGTACATTAGAGTTGTACAGAATGGAGGATTTGTTGATACATATTCTTACATGCAAAATATCACAATACAAATTGGCAATACCATCCCCATTATATTCCCTTTCCCTTCCCTCCTGGTTCCTTTTCCTCTACTCTACTATCTCCTTTCAATTTTCCCGAGACACGCCCTCCTTTCTTTTCCTTTGCCCTCTGTACTTTTCACATATGAGAGAAAACACTTGATGTTTAACCTTAGTTTGCCACATTTTGCTTAACATAATGTTCTCAAGTTCCATCCAATTTTCTGCAAATGACATAATTTCATTTTTCTTTATGGATGAATAAAGCTCCATTGTGTATGTATACCATATTTTCTTCATCCATTCATATGTTGATGGACACTTAGGCTGAGGAACCAGGTTCATGAAAGTGAGTAGAGCACTAGACTGCCTTGAGTCAGTCAAATGACATGTGCCACTGGCTCTTTGTAGTCATGTCACACTGCGGATTTTACTGTGCTGCCAAGTGGTCTTTTAGAGGGGCTATAAACAGAAGATCAGTTTCCTTTGTTTTATGGCTAAGTTTATTTCAGCTGAGCTGATAATAACTGTAATTAGGGGAAGTTGGGCTTTATCTCTGGGGTAAAGTGACCACTCAACATGCATGAGGCCCTGGGCTCCATCCCCAGTACTACCAAATGAATGAATGAATGAGTCAATCAATCAATCAATAATTGGTATATAGATAACCATATCTATAGAATGATTCAGGGATCAACAGGGGGTACCTAACCTTTATTACAAAGTTGTTATATAGAGCTGGGAAAAGTTCCCTCTCTGCTTATAAGATCAATTTCTGGAAAAAAAATCACAAACGCAGAAATAAATAGGTAGCCACATGTAACAATTTTAGAATGCATAAAGAAATCAGAATTTAAAGGAATTCTACTTATTGTTTTGCTCTTAGAAGCAACTATCAAATCCATAATTTCATTTTCATGTAAAATCAGATTTTTCATGATCTCAGATCTGAATAAAATGAGACAAACACAAGAAAAGCTAAAGGACCTGGGCTGCTCTTATGAACAGAAACATTACAAATAACAGTGATATCGTGTAAGGAGAGTCACAGCACAAGGAAACACTTACACAATATGTATGTATGTATTTATTTATTTATTTTAAATATCTTTTTAGTTGTAGGTGGACACCTTTATTTTTATTTATTTTTATGTGGTGCTCAGGATCCAACCCAGTGCTTCACATGCACCAGGCGAGCACTCTACCACTGAACCATAAGCCAGTCCCATATGGTATTTATTATGTATAAAGTGTGAAGTGTTTTAACATATATTGGTTCATTTAATCAAAAGAGCTCTGTATTTTTGTTATGCTCAATGGCTCCTTGCATGAAGAAGAGAACAGACTGTTCAGGAAGATGATTTTAATGAAATAAAAGTTTCTTTTTTTTGGATAAGCTAATAGGCTGCAACTGCTATAAAATATTTTTGGGGGGGTGGGATACCAGGGATTGAACTCAGGGGTGTTTGGCCACTGAGTCACATCCCTAGCCCTATTTTGTATTTTATTTAGAGACAGGTTCTCATTGAGTTGCATAGCGCCTCACTTTTGCTGAGGCTGTCTTCGAACTTGCCATCCTCCTGCCTCAGCCTCCCAAGCCACTGGGATTACAGGTTTAAAATATTTTTATTTAAATATCTAGTTTATACTTCATGAACTCTAAGTTATAAGTCATAATCAATTGTATGCCAACAACTATGATTTCTAATATATGAAGCTTTTAAAACACAATGCATAATTATCTCCTGTCTTTCACTAATAATGAAATGGCACTCCTGTTTTTCTCTACCATGAGGTGACTCAAGTTTCACAGACACTCTTGTGCTGTGTCCCCTTAACAGAAATGGCCATTGATAACCAGTTGGGAATATGCAGAAGGCTGATGGCCCACAAGAGAAACAATCTCATTTCCCAGGTAGCCCCAGGATCAAATCAAAAGCTTCTAGAAAGTATAACACATTTTCTGAAAATAAATACAATTGCTTTACTGCCTACTATTCCTCAGTGGAATGAAAACCTGTTCTTCATATTGTTCTAAGAAAATGGCATGGTTTTTTCAAAAAACAACTTGGTAAAAAAAAAAAAAAAATGTCATGCTTAATCCACTTTAAATTTCTGTCAAAATGGTTATAAAAGAATATTTGATGAGTAGTTGGAGTAAATGAGGAAATATTAAAGTTAACAATGAAGTTTTAATATCTGCACGTTTTCATAAAGCAGCATGAGAAAAAAATCTGATAGAAGAGTAAATGAAAACAGTATGCACTTTTAAAGCCAACTATGATAATGCAGTCAAAGCAAATCAAATTTAATGAAAACCTGGACATAAAATATAAAATAAATTTCTGATTTCTATATGAAACTAATGTCATTTTGTTACCAATTTTTAATTAGATGGGTTTTGGATAGACACAACATTTATGTTTTCCCCAAAGAAATATCTACTATCTCAACTGAAATCTTACTTACCTAGCACATATCCTTTATAAAAGAAAGCCAAAATATTTCTCTCATTCCTTATATCTTCATCTTGTCCCCATTCATAATATGATGAAGTTCTTATTAGCTTTCATAATTCTCAGCAAAAGAAATGATTCACAAATTGCTCTTTGAATATACTGAGGAATCATTCAATTATAAGGACAACCATACTATGAGAAGTTACCAGTGACAATAAAAGCACATTATTAAAATAACTGAAGTTGTCGTTTGAAAGACAAAGTGGTCATATCTACTAAAATAACACCCACATATTGCAAATCAGTTCTAAAGTTGTGGCTGTTGGTGTGGTTCCTGCTCACTTCCCCAACCCCACGGACAGATCACTGTAAGAGACATTTTTCCCACTCGGTACTTTCTCCTGAAAGGAATGAACCAGAGAATGAGTACATACTTAAAATGATAATCTTTCAAAATTTCACTGAAATGAATGCCAGAATATTTAATTAGCATATTCAAGTACAGAATTTTAACTAAGAAGACATGTAGCTCCAAAACATTTATGAACATATTAAAGCAACAATGCCTAAAGAATGGAGGCACAAGTCGTTTGAAAACTCTATCATATAATGCACAAAAACATGATTGAGTCTCAGGTTGTAGAAGATCACAAGGTAGAAAACATTAATGGACACTACTCATGGTGGATTATGTATTGTGCATGTGTTTTCACTAGAGCAAAATAGCAGATTTTTGTTGTGGCAATAAAGCACAACAATTGTATAAAATGTAGCCTTTATTTAGAATTGCTCTCTTATTGCCAAATTATAAGGGTTTTCTCTGTTGGATTGTGTCTACACATAATGAACAGTAGAGTGGAGAAAAGAGAAATAAGGTGATTCTAAATGAGTAAAAGAAAATTAAGCTTTTCCCTGTCTTATTAAAGAAAAAAAAATTGAATCCACAAACAGATTTAAAATTCTCTCTGCAGTGCTAGTTTATTGGCTGGAATGATAGAATTTGTGTTCTTCCTGGCCATTCCAGGATTTAAATAATTTTATGTGACAGAGGTGATATGTTGATCAATAAAAAGACAACAATCATTTACACTGAGGTGAGTGCAATTTCAAGAATCTGCCATAACCAAGCTAAGCTTTTGCAGTGGGATCGATATACAACCACCTTACTTAGTGAAGTGCGTAAATGAAGTAAGACTGAATTTTCAACATCAATGAATATGGATCAAAGAAAACTCAAATCAATTCAAAGAATGGGTTTTGGAAATCACACAATGACGGTATTCTTGAATACATGCAGAATCCAGGAAAGCAAACAGATGTTTGCTTCCATTTCCCGTCTTCCCTCTAGTATTTATCTTATCATTGGGAAAAAAATTCTTGTATTTTAGTTTGATTACATGTGTATTTTGCAGATTTCCAGATGTGTTTGAAAGTTTTCATCTGCAGTATAGCTTTATTTTTTAGGTCCATATGATTCCCTAATCAAAGTTCTTATTCCTCTAAACATTAAATGAAATTGAGCATTTTAATATACCCCATTCAAGCTGAGGAGACTGTGGACATTTTTTTCCCAAACTAGTCTTTCTAGATATACTGGTCTGCCATCTTTTCAATAGATAATCAGTTCCATTATGTTGCACTATATAATGAATCCTTTGAAGAGAATACTACCTTATATGTAAACAAACAAACAAAAAGCCTTGACAGGTGAGGTTGAGGTAATTTCATCTCTCAAATTTGTGCCAAGTTAGTTTACCCATTGAAGAGAGGCATCCTTCCAGTAAAGGTGGTACCTATAGTGGGTTTTCCTGTAAAGCTTACTAAATAGTGTCCCACAAGAATTGATCTTCATCCCAGCATTATGAATGTACATGATGAAGACAGATAACATGTTTATTAATCTCAAGACACTGTAGAAGAAGGTAATATGAATGCAGAAAGCAAAGTGACCCTGGCAAATTCAAGAAGTACAGTCAATAAGAAGATAATGTTTAATTGAAGCATAGCACTGATGAACTTGGAAACAAGGTGTTATGATAACTGTGGCAGACAGTGTGACAGTATAAACCTAAATGGTGGCTGAATTTAGAGAACTGGGTCTGATGAAATGATCTGGCATCTGCAGTGAAAGTTATGTAGTCTGATCTTGAATCTTTTTTTTTTCTTTAATAGGCATAAAAATAGAAAGCCTGAGGAAATCTAAAACTAACCATTAAGATCCCAATATCTCCAAAAGCAATTAGAAATGTATAAAAGTAAACAAAATAATGTCTTAGCAATGTGTATGAGAGAAAAATTGAATAGCAGTTTGAAAAGCACCTGATGCTTACAAAAGAAAGTGGAGGGGTGGGAAGAGGGTTGATTGCCAGGAGAGAAACTACTTCAAAACATAGACTTAGAAAGATCTATGCAAAGATGTGGATGGAAATCTGAGTGAAGGGTTTGAAGGTAAAAATACAGCAAGAATAGAAAATGTTTAAGAGGAGTTTGTGTGAGAATAAAATAGAGCAGGGAATAAGTGCCTGTTATTGAGAGATGGTTAGGATTTCTGTTTTCTTCAGTTCGGAGGTGTTGAATGAATGACCTCTAACCTTTCATTTGCTTGTGATTCCGATTCTTGTACTAATGATTTATTATTAATGATTCTGGGCAACCATTAGGTTGGTCTGGGAAAAAAGTGAAGTTCCCAAGGCTATGGTAAGAATATAAATGTTCATTTAATGAAAATTTAGCTGGATAAGTGAAAAAGTCTAAATATTTTTTTCAAATAAAAAATAGTCCTAACTGGACTTCACTATCAACTAATATTACTGTTTTTACTTTTAAAAAAATATTTTTAGGTGTTGATAGACCTTTATTTTATTCATTTTTTTATATGTGGTGCTGAGAATCGAACCTAACACCTACGACTATACCAGCACCTAGGCAAGCACTCTATCACTAAGCCACAGCCACAGTCCCTGTTTTTACTTTTAACTTTTTGTTTCAAAACTTGTAAATGCTTTATCAAGTAGAAAGATGTCCAACTGTTTGTGCTACATCACTGAAGTGAAAATATGATCTAATACAGCCAGGTTTTAAATAGCTCATGAAATAAAAGTCTACAAAAGGAACCCAGACAGAAACCATACACAGCCTGACTCATGAATGTAAAAGTTTCCTTGGAGTATGCTACTGAGAATAACAGATTACTTTTAAGGGAGTCTATTCTGATAAGACAACTGAAGCAAGTAGAAATTTCATTTATATAGATTAATGAGCTTATGACAGATACACACTTGAGAGTTACTGTAGCATTCCTTTGCTCCTTCCTAGGAAGAATAAATTTACTCCATTCATTCACCATAAAAGTTACACTTTGTAATTTCTTGGCTATATAAATCATAAAGCAATGAAAAACTGGGCTTAGATGTTGGTAATAAACTTAGATCTGTTCAAACAAGGATTTTACAATATTCTCTCCAATCATCTGTTTCTTTAAAAATAAACAATTACACATTAAATATTCAATTGAGAAAGTAGCCAATTTACTAAAACTTAAATGATGTAAGACTCAAGTGAAAAAATAAACATTTTATTGAAGAATAGAGATCTGGAAAAAAGATGTCACCTGCCCTTGGGTAAATAAATTTCAGCAAGCAATTACCTTTTGGAAGTAAAGCCACCTCCAAAAAAGACTGGGGCTTTGCTCCTTATCTTCTAAAGAACAACATACTTGTTTCAGAATAAATCCCCTCAAACAATACTTGATCACCTTACCCAGAAGCCCTTTCATTTTCCTCACTCATTTGTTTTAAACAGAGTTAATAAAAATATAGGTTTACATGCTAACTGAGGATTGCAGCTAATCCCTACAAAACACATTGGAGAAATGAATCAACTGGATTTTAGTTTTCTTCTCTCTAGAGGCAGCCTACCCCTCCTTCTGCTCCGTACCTGACAGGTGCACCTCTGCTCTGTGCAGGTTTCAGCATGACTGTCACTGTATTGTCAGTTTGGTTCAAAGGTGTCTCAAGTTCATAGGCTGGCATAGAAGGTGCTGGGGAAAAGGGCATAAGAGGGAAGACTCATTATTTCTGGTTGATTGTCTTAGTGTACTTTCTACTTTCTTTTAAAAAAACAACAACAGCAACAAAACATTAAAAAGCACAGAGCACTTAATTTAAATTACAGCTATCAACTGACCAGTGGCAAGCTTTATGTATATTCCCTACATAGAACAACAGGGAGGACTGTGAAAACCAGCTCATATTGACTGATCCCTCTGATCCTGAGTAGAAGCTGGTAGAGGGTATAGGGGGGTGTGAGTGCTGGTGACTTCTGCCTCTTCATTTAGATTCTGGTGAAATTTGTGTAGTATGTTTTCAAAAATTCATCAAGACGTATACTTAGAATATGTGTGCTGTTTTGTAAAAATGCTATCTTCCATAAAACATATACTTAAAAAGCACAGTTCAGTTTTGAAATAATAACTGGGGTCATAAAACTGAACTTTCCAGTTCTTTCATTTAAGTAAAAGTTTCTCATGTATCAAAGACCCACAAGGAGGGGCATTAATCCATTATGTCCCATGGTCTTATATATAAGACAGGTATAAAAACTTGAATCAAGCAAGGTGTCCTACAATATGGGTTTCTTATATATAGGAAGAGGGGACATAATGGAAACTGAAGAAAGACAGGCTTGGGTTTAACTTTTTGTTATGTTTTATTTTAACTAGGGTAAAAGCTTATGCTTAAGCTTATGCTTAATCATCTCTGGATCTTCAGTTTATGTATCTTTCAAAGTAAAGGAAACGACACTGTAATTCAAAGAGACAACAAGAGAGAACACTAGGCAAATATAATTCTATGAACATTAGCTGTCTTCCCAATGTGAATCCTATTTCCAAGGTCTTTTTCTGGCATTCATTCTTTTCTAGGTTGCTAAGTCTCACTACAATAAGATAACAATAACACTTTTTGGTAATTATGCCCCCATTCTAGGTAAGACAAATCATTACATACAGATGTGATGTGGGGGGGGACACAGCTTTCTACCACCCACAGGCAGATGTGTCTGATAAGGTAGTGGGAGATTATTTCTTGCAAATGTAGTTTTAAAAATCATCTTAAATATAAAAAAGCTTTTACATAACAGACATGAGTTATTTCTCAGCTCCATCTATCACATTTTCTTAACATTCAAAATTGATACCAATTCCATTAAAAATTAACTCTAACCCACACTACAGAATTTTTTATATAAGCATAGTTCCCTTTTTCAGGTCACAAAAATAGAAAATAGGGCCCATAAATTAACATTTTAATTTAATAAAAAACAAACAGTATTCTTGATGAGCCCACATGTCAAGGTTTTGTTTTGTTTTGTTTTGTTTTTGTAGTTTTTGCTCTTTGGACTTAGAACTTTTGAAGTTGGTATACCAACAGTGATCAGACTTACACTGGTTGCAATTTTTGGTTAATAAAAATGGGGAAAGTGGATTTTATTCTAAAAGAATATCCTCCTTAAGATAATAATATTTGAAAAATGGTTTATAGTAAAGAAAATATTTAAAATTACTTGGAGGTATTCATATCGGCATGTAATGTCTCATTAAGTCCCCATGATAAATTGATGCACTAGATAATATCATTTAAATTCATATGTAGGGGTAAATTCACTTGATAAAGATCAGAAAAGAAGTCTATGCAAAAATCATAAGTTAAAACCCAAATTTCCTGACTCCAAGTTTAGTGGTCTATTTGTTCACTTGTACAAACTCTGCCATTTTTTAACCTTCCAAGTATGATCTCTTTTCCATCACTTTAATTTTCCTATAACCTAATGCTTTATATTGATCTAATGTGCATTAAATTTCAAGTCAAGTTTGCTTGTACAATAAAAAAGTCTCCCTTAAGTTATAATTTCTTCAAAACAAAATTCTAAACATTGGTCTCAAAACCAATCACAACATTCTATATTAGTCTAATTGTGGTATTTGCTTCCTTCTATTCCAAGCAAAAACTTGTGCTGAGTTAGGAATAAATATAGAAATCAGGTTAACACCCTGGCTGATAAAAAGTTACTTCCCTCCCCAAGCTCTATCTCATCTACCCCCTCAAACAGTCAAAGTCAAGACTCAAATACTTCCCCACACATACCCAAAGGAGTTAACAAAATGAAAGAAAAATAAAATATCCATGGAATTTTGTTTATTGTGGTTACATATCCCATACCAGATGGCAACTTCATTTCCTCTAGTCTGAAGTAAAAAAGACATTTTCTGCACAATTGAAAATGCCCAGAAATATTTCTCAAATTATGTCTTTGGTTGCATGGAGTAAATGAGTCTCAAAAAAACCTGGAGGCCCTAAAAGCTGAGGCATCTTGGTTGTTACCTCTGTGTTTAGGATGGAAACCCACTAAAAGTAAGGCCAGGGAGGCTGATCCCTCTGGAAGCAGACTTCATATGATGTTGCTTTCCCACTCAACTCTCAGGACAGAGATTTCTCTGGCAAGGCTTCTCTGGTTGGTGACTTGGTATGGCCAAGGGGATAGATGAGAGAGTGCCTTAATAGAACCTTGTGCCTCACATTCAAGTCCTCCTAGGCACACTGCTAAAACAGCAGCCACTTCTTAACGTATGAGGACTTTAAGCTCCATAATGATAAATATTGAGAGCATTTCATTTAATTCCATGTGTCTGGGTTTCATATGAATAAAATGCATTAGGCTGTGTGAGCTTTGCATAACTTGACAATGAGAATGGAGAAGTACAATAATGCTACTTCTGACAAAAGGCATAACTCATGAATGCATATACCTGATATTTTGGTGGTGAACTGGTTTGTTGCTGGAGGCCCAAAACCCTTAGCTGTGCTTGCTCGGATGGTGAAGGAGTACGTGGTTCCCGGGTATAATCCAAAAAACAGAAAATGGGTTTCATTTCCCAGTTTTGAAACTCTTCCACTTTGGTTGGATAAATCTATTTCTGGGTCAAAGGAACTGACTGCTTTGTAAGTGATCTGCAAAAGAAGAAGAATGTGATAAAATATCTGGAGCAGATGGACCCAGATTGAGACTTTATCCAATAAGCCCTTCTGATGTATGCACTGTCAGATCCTTTATGATAAGCTCTCCTCTTCACTAGACTCTTCAAATCCTGAATCCAGTGAAGGGATGCAGGAACTCAGTCAAAACTGATAGGAGTTATTACCTTTATAGACAGAGGAACTTAGAGTCAGTAGATTAGAACGTAAAGGATGGATTCACATTTAAGCTGATACCTTGAAGTTGTTTGCTTTCAAAATGTCATTTTTGTAGAACTACATAACAGCTGGTTTAGAACCAAATAACAAAAGAGACAACTAGCTCAAACAGACAAGGCTCTGACAAGCATAAGGCCTCATCTCTAATCTAGTGGCCATGATTTGATTTAGCACTGAATAGGATTATTGTCTATTGGGAACAAGGACACATTTAAGTGTTTTCATCAATGTAGGCACAGAGATCTGCTCCAAAAATAAATCCAAGATATATGCCAGGAGTTGCTGATGCTGCAAATGGAGTGCTCATTATGGGTCATACTCATTTATTTACTAATTTTTTCAGAGAAATATTGTCCAACAGAACTTTCTACCACAATAGAAACGCTCTATTCTGTACTATTTGATACAGTGGCCAAGCCACATGTGGCTACTGAGCCCTTGAAATGTGGCTATAGAGATTGAGGAACTGAAAAATCCATTTAATTTAATTTAATTAACTCAAATTTCAGTTTAAATTGCCACAAGTGACTGCTAGCTGCTATATTAGAGAGTGCAACCCTATATATTTTCATATTTGCTACATAACAGATACCTCATGCTGGATGAGTCTGGAATGTTTGAAAATAAATATAACATAGATGCCTTTAAATTTTGCCCCTTCAAGTGATTTTTTAAAAAGAATTTCAGCATGAGTAGTTCATCAACTATTCAAGAACAAGTACTTTAGTGGTGATTACTAACTTCTACTGGTGGTAATGACATAATTTTGAAATGTGGCATATTCAAGTTTTAAATTGCAAAACTGAGCACTTTTCTTATGTGCTTAGGTAAACTTACTTATAATTTATGTGCATGAACACTAACACTGTTATTATACGAAGTGATAATTGACATTCTTTCTTCTTATATTTATACCATGTCATTATAATTAAGAAGACCTCTCAGAAAGAATATTTAGATTGAATCAACTGAGCTTTGGCAAGGAAATGTTTGCTCTATGTATTAATCACTGCACAACATAACACATTCAGAGTCAGGCTAAAGGTATGTTGTTAACCCTCTAACAAATATCCCTGAGGAGGTTAAGAAAGTCAGGAAGAAACAAGACCCTATCTACCACCTAGCTGCTAAGGGAGGAACCTCTCAGCACAATACCCTCTGTGTGTGTGCTTATTTGAGTGGTCTTCTATTCTGGAACCCCCAAAGAAAGGTGCAACTCAAAGGAGGCAGAACTGAACTATGATGGTATAATGCTCCCTGAAGTCAATTATGCATTCAATCGCACATTCAGAATGTGTTTGTGGTGTGGCCTACATGCCAAGAACTGTATTCTGAATCATGGTGACGTGCATAGTGACTCATATACTGTACCTGCCCTGAAGTGGGTAAAGATCTGGTGAAGTGAAGAGTTAGGATGCAGGAAAATAAAGTCTAGCACTGCCCTTCAGGGCTATGTGGTCTTCTTCATTTTATTGACTTGATTAGAAACTTTAATAGGACACAAATGTACACAGAACAAAATCCAAATTCCTTTGCTTGGTTTTTCAGACTTGCTTTCATGTGCTTCTACAAACTCATTTCTGAATACATGACACTGCCACATTATGCTACCCCCTCTGACTTTTAAGGGGATGAGTCCCACAAACACTTGTGGGGTTTTTCTGATACCGCTCTTATTCATAGACTTTCACCTGCCTGAGAAGATAGAGTCACCTCTGTGAGGTTTACCTATTCAGATTTGCTGATTCTATTCATGCACTGACTGAATACAGGGATGCTGCAAGCATGACTGTCTTCAGGAAGCTAAGAATCTGGACAATGTGTGGGGGAGCTGGGGAGATCTGCAATAAGTAAGTTAATAATTCTACAACATGAAGAATAGAAGAAACAAACAAGGGTGGTAAGATAAAAGGTTTTGTTGGGAGAGAAGTGTCCATACACAGTCATTCAGACTGGTTGGTGAAGGAAATGCCAATGACATTGAAAAGATCTGAACTTTACGAAGGATCAGTCAGATCATGAACTTGGGGAAGAACAGTATGAACCACGTCCATGAAGCAGGATTGTGCTGGCCCCAGGTAATGAGCAGACAGAAAGTCTGTCATCTCTGGGAGCTAAAGGAGTACACAGAGGCTATCCCATGCCTAATTCTGTATCCCAAGCTTAAAAGCTCAGATACATAAAATGGGGATACTTTGAAAAAATATATACATATTTTTTGTACCAGGGATTGAATCCAGGGGTGCTTAGCTACTGAGCCATATCCCTAGACTTTTTTAAATTTTGAGACAGGGTCTCACTAAGTTGCTTAGGGTCTCACTAAGTTGCTGAGGATGGTCTCAAACTTGCAATCCTCCTGCCTCAGCCTCCTGAGTTGTTAGGATTCCAAGCCTGTGCCAACATACCTAGCTGCCTTTGAATACTTACAAATGTGAAAATAAAATAATCTGATTTATCTTATATCACTTTGGATATATATATCATTCACACACACACACACACACACACACACACACGTTAGATCACCTTGGATGGAAGATTTATTTGATTGGCGGGAACAATAAAAATAGCAGGGAGACCACTAGGAACTATGGCAGATCAGATGGGTAGAATTAAAGTACAGGCGAGAGAATATTGTGGCTTCTACTAAGGTGGGGTGGAGACAGCAAGAAATTAGTAGTGTTGGCATATTTCAGAGATAAACAATTCACTGAAGGATTGGAAATGCAAAGAAGATGGAAGAATCAAGAGTAGGTACTATGTTTCAGGGTGAGCAAAAAGGTGAACCCAATGAAATGAAATGGAATAAATGAGAAAGAATTTACAGATGGATGTGGATATGTCAAGTTTGAAATGCCTTTGACAGACAAGTGGACATATGTGCATGACATGAAGATACAAGTGAGATAGGGCTAGGATGGAAATGGAGACCTAGGGGTGATCAGCATTGGAATGATGTTGGGATGGTTTAGAAATGGGTGGGGTCACAGGGAAAGAAGTTTAGAGAAGAAGAAGTGGCCCAGAAGCAGGTCCAAGAAGGATAGAGAAAGAGAAGCCAGCAAAGGGACAGAGATGCCAGAAGAAAGTGAAATGACAGAGGAGAGGAGACAGGAAGGGAGAGAGAAAAGAGGTGGGTGAACAGCACGAGCATGCGCGTACTCTTGTCACAAAAACCAACAGCAAAAAGAGAAAGTATTCCAAGAAGGAAAGGCTTTTAAAGAGAATCATGCAAGACTGAGACAACAAAGTGCTCATCCATGCCTCTTGCCAGAGTTCCAGTGTTCCTTATTTGCAAAGCCGTCATAAGTGTGGTCTACCAATCACCCATCAGGCATACACCTACTGCTGAGGCTGTGTTCCTAAGCTTCATTTGGTGATGAGTCATGGGGTGCTATAAAAATCTCATTCAGTCTTAATCAGGATCTAAATGTTGAAGGATCAGAACATTTCATGTAACTTTATCTCCTTTCTAAGGAGTGAATGATGTTTTATCCTTGTTTCTGATTCTACTGTGTTTAGTAAATCTTAGGCACTCAGTATATATTTTCCTAAAAGGACTCCTGGGGCATGCAAATGTGTGCATGTGCCCCTGTAAACATACTATTGTAAGTGGGATCTTCCCTTCACCAGCACAGACTACAAAGCAAATGGTTTACTAAGGGGCTCTCTGCTGCTTGGGGGAGGGTGGGTTTGTACCAGCCCATGGCCACATAGTAGCAGGATGTGCTACACTGGGGGATCTTTTTTTAAAATTATTTTTTATATATTTTTAGTTGTTGATGGACCTTTATTTTATTCATTTACTTATATGAACTCTTAGTCACGGCCTTTACCCATAGATCCTCTTCCCCTGTCCCTGCAATATGCACATAAAGGATAGTTCATGCCTCCTGAAATTATGAATGATCTTCCTCACGCCTAACAACAAGTATGTTGTACATATCTGCACACACAAAATTTCAGAAAGCCCATGGCTCCCCCCTCCCAAACCACTTCACATAACCTGTGAGTCTGAATTCCAAGAATGAAAAAAAGCTCTTTAGGAACAAGGACTACCCATTCTATTGCCTGCCGCAGAGATAAGTCAGTGAACAACTACAGGACTGAGCAGCAATTCTCAAAGCACTAAGATACACCTCCACTCTCAAACCTGCATGCATCACATCCTGCTGGAAATTGTTTCTTTCTTGTTCATTCAATAACTGTTTATTAAGTGCCTATTAAGTACCAGGCACCTGGAACAGCAGCAGGAGTCTCCCAGAAGGAAGCTGTGGGAAAGTTTTTACACCTGCACCAAGATGCTGGCTGAGGATGGAAAAAATTTTAATGAAGCCTCTTTAAGGAATCCTGCCTCATGTTGCATCCAATGTTATGGAATGTCCCAAGATGAAAGTCCTGACACATAAACAACATGGTGAGGGAGGAGGGATAAAATTTAGGTGAGGTGGAATGAACTGTTGTTTATTTTTGGATGATTTCTGATTTGCAGGTTATGTGCCTGGTATCTTCTCAAATTCTTTTTTCCTTCTCTCCTTAAAGTCTCAGATTCTAAATTGAGAGCTTCAGAGAGAACCAAAATGTAATAATGTTTTAGGGAATTAAAATCTTCCAGAGAGCATGAGTTGATAGTAATTGCTACCAGTATAAAATACAGTCTTTTCATCAAGGCCTGAGCAATTTACCCTGTGAACACAAAGGAATGAATAATTAAATCTGATTTCAGCGGAAGAAAGTACCTATGACACTTCAAAGGAAAGTACAGTGTTTGAATGCCATACTGAAAGATCAGCAGATGTACCATTGGAGGAGAGTGGAGGGATAACATAGGAGAACAGAGTATACCAAAAGTAGGGTGATGTGAGAATTTAGAAGGTTCTAGGAGAAAACTAAATTTCATACACATGACTCATTAAATTTCAGGGAAAATGCAACTAAAGATGAAGCAATAAATATAAAGTGGAATCAGATCATGAGAGGCACTGAATATATTGAAAGAAAAATTTTTGACATGGCCCTAAAGTCTTATTACTTCTACATTACTAACTATTCCAGTTGATGGTGATTAAATGAGTCCCTCCCTTCCAGGATCTTGAGATGTCACACCCCAATCAGTCCAAATCATCTAACAAGTCCAGACGTGTCCATATTTCTTTACCATGTGCCTGAGCAAAAGTGCACTTTAGATGCTATTCACATGTTAAAAAGAGCTCCTGACTTTAGAACTCATTTAATTCTTTCTATAGTAAGTTGCTGATAGGACAGTTACTTCTAATAGAGAAAGGAGAGCATCTTTTCTATTTTTATCTCTTCCACTATCTTACACAAATGAAATATTAAAAAAAAAATACACACCCACAACCTGTTAACCAGAAGTCCAGAATTTACTCACTAGACAATTCAGAGATATACATAATAAGGTTATGAGGCATAATGCAAATATCTGGACATATATCCTTGTGCATTTGGGAATATTAGTGATTTATAAACTTCTAGAAATAGGGGTGATAAACAATGTTTAAATTTTGATTTGTATTCTCAAATTGCCTACAAAAAGAGGTTGCAAAAATACATGCATGTATACATTTCTCCATGTCACTGAGAAATGATATTATACAAAGTTAAATTTTCTGTACACTTGTTTTACTTCACTGCTTAATCATTAGTAAGGTTGGGTAGGCATATTTCCATATACATGCATGCCTGTTAGAGTTGTGCTCTCTTATTCTTTGTTATTTTCTAATTTTTTCCTTTTAGTAATAAATCTGCATTGAGTTTCTATATTTTACAACCACTAGCCTGTTGACTGGCATAAGTATTAAAGATAATTTCTCCAAATTTTCTGTTTGTATTTAGACTTTCTTCCTTCATCATTCATCATTCAGTAGTTTAAAATCTTATATAACCAATCAGCTGATTTTTAAAATGACTTCCAAGGCTCTATGTTAAGCTTTGAAATAGACATTACAAAAATGTCCTCCATATTTTTCTTACAGGGTTCTTAAAAGTTTAACTTTTGTGTTTAGTTCATGAATCCACGTAGTATTTATCTTTGTATAATGTTCATATATGACATCTTATTTTTGTAATTAAATGCTAGGTTTTCTAACATTTAATAATTTACATTCGCCTATATTCATAAATAAACTTGCATTATAGTTTCTTCCTTATAAAATTTTGGGAAGACTTGTATCTAGCTGTTGTTACTTTTTAAAATTAAAACAGAAGCAAGGATATTTTGTTTTGGATACTTCTGTATTTAAAATATTCTTTCAGAGAACAGTATTTCATTTATAACTTGTCAAAATGGGAGATTTTGATTCTATTGGGGAAGGATGTAATTAGATAACTGATAAAACTCAATGACTGAAGTGAGAAATCAGGTATGAGAAGGGCTAGAGCCAGGACAATGACTAGGACAGAAAAGCAAGGCTAGTTTGGGGAAGAAGAAAGATGAAAGTTAAAATATAAAAGAGAGGTCAAAGACTAAAACTAAAAATACTGTACATTTCCATAACTTCTGGAGCAAACAATGCTGTCAGTATTTTTCAATCATCAATGCTTTGGTATGTTCTTCACAAGATGCAAAAAGAAAACTCAGGCATAATCTAAATCTAATATATTCATTTACATCTATAACATCCAATGTGCTTTCACTTCTCTCTTTAAACCATCCAAGTTCATCGCCTGCTCTAAAGAGACACTTGTGTCAATTATTACTAAGTTTTTTCCAATCATAATAATTTAGTTTGCCTTTCTCTTTTTACCTATATTCAAATGATAGAATCCACTGTTTCTATAGTCCCTGCTTCTTTTAAGGCAGCTGTTTGGATTTCTTGGCCTGATGTCTGTCCCAGAGAAGACTATGGTCCTCCAGAGACAGGACCCAGTCTGGTTCCACACCAATCTCCAGCTCCAGCAGGATGCTATTTATTTTGCAGCCTCTAGCATACATAGGCTGAGGGAATCACAGCCCACAGGTGCCTCTCTGCTACTGAAGGAGCCTATCTAAGGCCCATGACAAGGAGCCTGGGAGCATCCTTCCTCCCTACTTCTAGAAATCAGGGGAGAAAGACAGAAGAAGAGTTGGTGTCCAGAAAACATATTTAATTTCTTAAGCCCAATTCACCCATTTGACATTTCCCCCTTGGTTCCACTGAAAAATGAGCCAACCCACTCTACTTACAAATATCTGATTTTTAAAAACTTGATTTATGACACATTCATGCATCTCCATTGTACCAGCATTTAGATCAGTGTTCAACTGGGAGATCCTGGCTGCTGAGTCAGAGAGATTAATGGTCTTCCTTTGAATTATTATTATTCTTGCTGTTTTCATGGTACAGTTACTTATCACACAAAGATATATGTCCAGTGGGATTTAAAAAAAGAATCTTGCTATTATTTTCTGACTGTCTAGAAAGCAACATGTGGCTTTTAGGACAGGTGAACTTAACTGCTTGGATCTTCAAATGCGTTTCAAAGACTGTGCCTTTGCCAGTTTAAAAAAACAAAAACAAAAACAAAAACAAAAAAACCAAAATCCTACTATTCTTAGGTGAGAATCCCCAAAACTGAGGTATAAAAATGGTCATAGGGTCACAGACATGAACTAGAGGAGTCATTTCACTGAGAAAAAGTAAATCCAAACTTGTTTGATGTGATTATAAAACTTAGCTCCATAAAAGCTGAGCCATGAATTTTTCATAACACTCAATTCTTTTAAAATAAAGCAGCCGATGAACATGAACAGTAACAGCATAAAATCAACTTCTTTTATCTTTCTTCATTTTGCTTTCACTTAATTTTTTTTTTGCATTTCAATGCCAATTTTCAAAAGGTATAAGGAAACATAAATGTGAGGCTAGTAGGGTCAGAGAAGGGGTTTACTGGTGAAGACTGTCTGACAGCTCATCTGCACAGGCTTTTGTCAGAAGTTCTGAAAGGTATTCAGGCAAAGGTTCCATATGAGAATCTGCCATGATTTTTAGAAACCTTACAACATATAATTTTGTTGAATTTGCATTCAAATAAATGCTAGCTTAAAAAAATACACCTGCTTGTTTCTATGACAATAGGCACAGTGAAATGATGCTCACACAGATGTGATGATGAATGTCACCCCATTATTGCTGAGAGTTTTTTCCTTGAACAATTCATCAAATTCTTCCCTGCTATCTATCACTCAACCATTTGATATGCCTCAGTAGACAAAACTATGTCAATGAAGTCTAATGAATGTTTTATTAATATTAAGAAACCAAATGGCATTATTCTATGGTTACTCCTAATATAATTTTTTATTGACCTTGCTAATTAGACAATCAATGTTCTTCTATAATTCAGTAGAAAAATATTTCATGGCTTAGGATTTAGTGTTTGCCTCATAATTGATGTATGTTTCAAAATACTTTGGTTTACAATACAGATGACTTTCTAAAGTGTTATGTTTTCTTAATACATAGTATAATCCAAAAAATATCCAACTCATTTCAATATGCATTTTTAAACTGCCATAATTCAAAAACTCATTTTAAAATATTTGGCTTCTATATAATAACCATAATAACTATAGAAAGCATTAAACTTCTCAAAAGGCATTATGCAATTACATATATATTTTAAATAGTAGGTTATAAGAAATTATACTGAAAAATTACATTACCAACAAATATATATATACTACCTCATATAAAGTGATGACACCATAGGTTTGAGTCGGTTCTCTCCATTGAAGAAATATCTTCTCTTCAAAGGTACTTCCTTGAATGGATTCAGTAGGAACAGCACCAGGAACTAAAGGAGGATGGGGAGAGATTAACTTGTGGCAATAAATTAGCCCCTACCATTACTCCATGTAGGGGTTTAACCCTTTATTGAGACATGAACTTTTAATGATCTATATATACATTCAGATTTCTACTCAAAGTCTGAAATCTAAAGCCATTTTAACTACACTGCCTTTACAGAAAATGTAATCATTTTTTCTTTAAAGTTTGTATCATTTAGACAAAGCTCAGTATCTTTTAAATAAACTTTTTTTCATTCTTCAAATAGAAATGAAAGATATGGAGCAATGAGAGTCAGTACATACTGCTTATGGGAATGTAAGTTGGTAGTCAGTTGGAAAATAAGTAATATTTAGTAAAGTTAGAGATGCATCACAGGCCATAGTGACCCCAAAATCACACCTCTGGGTACAGTCCCTAAAAAAATCCTTGTACGTATGTACCAGGAGACGTTTGTAAGACTTTAACACAGCAGTGCCTTTCAAAAACAATATAATGAATATAAACTGAAAACAAACTAAATGATTTAATAATCTACATTATAGTCATGATAAAAGACTAAGAAAAGTGAAGCAAATGACAGTTATCTATGTCATCACAGGTATCTCTTAATATTGAGAGACAAAAGCCATGTTAAAAAAAGATATATATGAACTACTATAATATTAAAAATACACACAAAATTGAAGCTGATGTAGACTAAATAACAACATAGGTTTTAAAAAATTATTTGGTTTATACTGTGTGAGAAAGTTTGATGCTATTTTTCAAAACCTTAAATATGAAACACCTTCTTATAAGTTTGCAAGGAAATCTAATTGACATAAGGGAAGACGGAAATTTTCTTGGCAATTTTCTATAAAATAAAATTTAATACTATTATTTTAAAGTCATTGTCCTTTTACATTCAGTCTCTGAATATGCTTTCTATCATACACAATTAGTGCACTGATATGTCAATCCTACTAACAGGATGTCTATACTATTTATAAATAAACACATATTTGGGGGTACATGATCAGATTGCTGGAAGATTGAGTAAGTTACCCAAAAGTGGCTGGAGGGAAGTCAAAGGTCCTGATTTCAAAGTTTACAACAAAGCTATAATAATCAAGACAGTGTGGTTTTGGAATAAGGACAGACATATGAATTAATGGAATACAAATGAGAATTTCAGAAGCAAGTCATTATGTTTATAGTCAAGTGACTTTTAATGAGAGAACTAGAAAATTCAATGAGAAAAAGATCTTTTTCACAAATGTGCTGACACAAGTGGGTCTTTGTATACAAAAGAATCAGGTGGGATTCTCTCTCATGCCATTCATAAAAAAATACATAAAAATTGATTAACAACCTAAATATAGGAACTAAAACAAAACAAAACTCTTGGAAAAAACCATTGGTGTAAATCTGAATCTGCATGCCTTGTATTAGGCAAGGATTAGATATGATACCCAGAGCAGAAACAATGACAGAAAATATCAACAAAATGTACATTATTAAAATGGAAAATTTTCATGCTTCAAAGTGCAATACTCAAGTGAAAAGACAACACACGGGTGGGAGTTTTTGAAAATCATACATCTGATAACAGACTTATATCTAGAGTATATAAAGACCATTAAAACCTAAAAATAAGAAAATAACTTAATTAGAAATAGAACTGTCCATTTCTCAATAAAAAGTTCTCCAAAGGTATACAGATAGCCGGTAATCATGTGAAAAGATATGTAACAACTTTAGCCAGCAGGACACTAAATATCAAAACCAAAATGAAACATCATCTCACACCTACTAGGATTGCTGTAATCAGAAGACAGATAATAACAAGTGTTAGTAAGATTGCAGAGAAGCTACAAACCTAATACACTGTTGGAGGGAATATAAAATCAAATAGCTACTTTGAAAACAGTCTAGAAGTTCCTCAAATGGTTCAATATACACAGACTTACAATATGACCCAGCAAGTCCACTCTTAGCCATATATACCCTAGAGAACTAAAAATCTGTCAACTCAAAACCTTGAACAAAACTATTCGCAGCAGTATTATTCTTAATAATAAAAAAGTAGAAACAAACCAAATTTTCATTAATTGATGAATGAATAAACATATCTTAATAATTCTTTTTTAAAGAGGGGGGGCTGGAGAAATATTTTAGATCATGTGATGATATGAAGAGTTTTCTAATGGTTGGCAAGATTCCCATAGGCTGAAAGAGTGCCTGCGATTTCAAAAGGAAGTAAGAATTTAAAAACTAAAGTCACTTTTTAGATGAGGAGATACTTAGAGATGTTATTTAGAGCCTTTGCAATTATTCAAAATGGAGCGAAATACTATTTAACAGAAAAAAGTGCTGCTTCAGATGGCAGGCCTGAGTGCTGATTTAAGACTCTCCAATAATTAAAAATCGGAGTTCAGAAAAATCCTTAAAAACCCTTTTAGCAGTCTCATTTCAAAAATGAAGTTTATGTTGATTTCCAGCGTACAAACTCTAACTAGTATAATAAATATGAAAATAATGATTAGTTCTCAGTTGAAGAAATCTATGGGAAACTACACTGAAGCAAAGAAAAATAGCTATTTCAGTTATGACACAGGAAACTTGTTAGAAAATTTAAATCCCAGGCGAGACCAGAATGTTCATCATAATCAGAAGTTGAACTCAAAACAGGTCATGCCTAGAAAATTCTACAAGCCTATTTCTCTTTGCATTGACAGTGATATCATGATATCATATTCAGTTTTCTCACAGTATCAAGAATAAGCTGTGAGTGGTTCTGTTACCTTGTGATATTTATTATAAAAAATATTCATTAATCCAGTTACAAATAAGGACAGTTTTAGAAAAAAAATAAGCTTTTGTTTCACTCAATTAGTATATAAGAATGGAAAATAGTAAAATCAAGTAGGAGGTATTCATATTACATTGTTCAAAGGACATCTTAAAAGGATAAACTTATTAAAGTGTACTGTAGGAGAACTCTGAAACTGAAGGCATTTTGAAAAATGTGGACCAGAAAACTTTAAGGGGCCTCATGTAAGTTTTTTAAGGTCAAGAACAGATAAAATTAATTTAAAAGAACACCAGAAGATTAACTTAATAAGAAGAGATTGTACCTTTCAGGAACTTAAATTTAATATCTGGTTTTAGATGTTCTAGAAATTCAGGATTTGGGATATAATACAGCCATGATATCTAAATTTGTGTAATTTAGCCCTATGCTGTCTAGTGATGCACTTTAAAGTAATAAAAAAATTTTCTTCCACAATACTTTTAAAAAATATGTTCAATGTTCAATGCATTGGAGCTTGTTTTAATGATAAATGAAGTAACACTGCTTTCTACTTTTTTCAAACTCAGTATTGTTTGATAATTATTCTATTTCTTTTTTGTCTTTTTAGAAATCTCCATTTTCTGGGGTTGGGGGTGTTAGGAAATGTAATTTGCAATAGCAGACTGGATGCTCTTGTGCTACAATAACAATTATTTGTAAATAATACTCGGCTCAACTGCTGGGACTAGCCAGATGGCTTTAACAAACAAAATAAGTGATTCTGATCTTTTGACAGAAAATCAAAGAATACCTAGCTCTTGTCAGTACTCAATTTGAAACTTGATAGGCTTGACTAGGTTCATGCTGCCACAATCCTTATCTGTGTACCTATAAATGACTGTATTTGACTACTTGCATAGATTTTAACATTAATGTTGATTAAAACATGAATTAAATCTTTATTAATAATACTTTATTAATTCATGTGAATTAATTTTGTATTATTGAATGTTTATTACCTTTGCAATATCATGCATATTGTAAAAGAAGAAAAACAGATGCTTTTTTCTTATAAGTATGTTTACAGTTTTTTAAAAAAGTTATATATAATGAGGGAACAAGGAGGACTCACAGAGTTGCTATGGATTATCAAGATAACAATGAGAGTCATCTATTAAGATCCCTCTCTGGCAGCTACAATTAGCTGTGTATGTAAATTTCTTCTAATCCTAATATGACTGAGAACTGTTATTATTCTCATTTCCTCATTGATGAAATTGAGACTTGATGATTTGAGAATCTTATCAAGGGCAAATAAGGTCAGAAATATGAGAGTAATATGGGGAGAAGAGCTAGAGACGGCTTCAAGCAGGACTTGAAATGTGAGAACTTTGGAGGGTGGAAAAGAGACAAACTTGAGAAATATCCAGGTGGAAAAGGCCAAGAAGAGCTGGGGAGGGCAGAAGCCCAGGAAGTGAGGAGCATGACAGACAGGACCCCCTCTGAGGTGACACCTTTGTAGAATGAGCTACAGTGGAGGAAAGTTATTACCTTGGGAAGATGTGCCAAGAATACAGAGGAGCTCAGGACTTAAGGTTTTGGAATGAAAGATAAAGAAACACAGAAGGTTCTTGTAGAGAGAATATGATGAAACTTTAAAGATTAGTGAGTGATGCCTTCTGCTTCACTAATCTGCTAAGGATTGCTTTGGCTGTTCTGGGCCTCTTATTTTTCCAAATGAATTTCATGATTGCCTTTTCTTATTTATGAAGAATGTCATTGGGATTTTAATAGGAATTGCATTAAATCTGTGTAATGCTTTTGGTGGTACAGTCATTTTGACAATATTAATTCTGCCTATCCAATAGCATGGGAGGTTTTCCATCTTCTAATGTCCTCAGTTTCCTTCTTTAGTGTCCTATAGTTTTCATTGTAGAGATCTTTCAGCTCTTTTGTTAGGTTGATTCCCAAGGTTTTTTGTGAATGAGGTAGTTTTCCTAATTTCTCTTTCAGAGGATTCATCACTGATGTATAGAAATGCATTAGATTTATGGGTATTGATTTTATATCCTGCTACTTTACTGAATTCATTTATTACATCTAAATTTTTTTTTTGTGGAGTTTTTTGGATCTTCTAAATATGGAATCATGTCACTGGCAAATAGTGATAGTTTAAGTTCCTCTTTTCCTATTCATATCCCTTGAATTTCTTTTTTCTGTCTGATTGCTCTGGCTAGAGTTTCAAGGACTATGTTGCGATGTGGTGAAAGAGGGCATCTCTGTCTGTTCCAGATTTTAGGGGGAATGCTTTCAGTTTTTCTACATTTAGAATGATGTTAACCTTGGGCTTAGCACAGATAGCTTTCATAATGTTGAGGTATGTTCCTATTATTCCTACTTTTTCCAGTGTTTTGAACATGAAGAGGGGCTGTATTCTATCAAATGCTTTTCTGTGTCAATTGAAATGATCATATGATTATTTTCTTTATGTCTATTGATGTGCTTGAATTATGTTTGTTGATTTCTGTATGTTGAACCAAACTTGCATCCCAGGGATGAACCCCACTTGATAGTGTTTGTTGCACAATCATTTTAATATGTGTTGTATGTGATTTACAGAGCAGTAGTACCAAAAACAGCATGGTATTGGCACCAAAATAGACATGTAGACTGATGGTATAAAATAGAAGACACATACGAGACCAAGGTCTCAAAAATATATTGGAGAAAAGACACATACTAGACCAAGGTGTCAAAAACATACATTGGAGAAAAGATAACCTCTTCAACAAATGTTGCTGGGAAATCCATATGCAGAAGAGTGAAATTAAACTTCTGTTTCTCACCCTGCACAAAACTCAACTTAAAGTGGATCAAAGACATAGGCACTAGAACAGAGACCCCATGCCTAACAGAAGAAAAAGTAGGCTCAAATACTCATCGTGTCAGCATAGGACCTGACATCCTTAACCAGACTTCTAAAGGACCAGAAGTAAAATCAAGAATCAATAAATGGGATGGATTCAAACTAAAAAGGTTCTTCTTAGCAAAGGAAACAATCATGAAAGACAGACAACAGAATGGAGAAAATCTTTTCTACTTGCACCTTAGATGGAGCACTTATCTCCAGGATATATAAAGAACTCAGAAAACTGAATACTTAAAAAAAAAAATCCAAATAACCCAATCAATAAATGGGCTAAGAAACTGAACAGACACTTCACAGAAGAAGAAATATAATCAATCAACAAATATATGAAAAAATTTTCATCACCTCTAGCAAATACAGAAATGCAAATTAAAAAAAAACTAAGATTTTTATCTCATTACAGTCAGAATGGCAATTATCACGAATACAAGCAGCAATAAGTGTTGATGAGGATGTGGGGGAAAAGGTACACTCACACATTGCTGGTGGGACTGAAAATTGGTGCAACCACTATGAAAAGCAGTATGGAGTTTGCTCAGAAAACTTGAAATGGAACCACAGTTTGACTCAGCTATCCCACTCCTTGGTTTATACCCAAAGGACTTAAAATCATCATACTACAGAGATGCAGCCACATCAATAAACATTAATACATAATCAGCTTAATTTAACCAACCTAGAGGCCCTTCAACAGATGAAAAGATAAAGAAAATGTGGTACATATATAAAATGAAATATTAGCCTCAAAGAAGAATGAAATTATGGCATTTGCAGGTAAATGGATGGAGCTGGGGAATAAATTTAAATAAATTTGCAACTGCTTGGAAAAATAAAAGATTAGTGAGTGAGTAGCAGGGCATTAGGATGGGAGGAGGGTGAAACCACTATAAGGGTGAGAATGACAATGGAAATTTTAACTTAAGATTTTGAGGGTCTGAGTATAGGTGGTGGAAGCTGAGAGGAGAGAACAGTAGGACACTGTGTAAGCAGAGACAAAAGTTAGGACCATAGCAAACCTAGAAATTCAGGGAAGAAAGGACAGTGATAGCTACTGACAATGTGGATTTTGCCACCTTCCTTTCTTCCTTCCTGGGAAACAAAGGTAAGCAAGAAAAAACAGAAAAAGGGTTTCCTATCTCAGCCTCAACAGAGCAACCTGATCAAGCCAAGATCCCAAATAACCAGTAAAACTACTCTGAGAGTAACCAACTCAAGTAGGACATGAGCGGCAACAAAGGAGAAAGAGAGGAGGATGTGAAATGAGCATCTCGTTTGTGCTAGCTGTATTTGTATTTTTCCGAGGTGGGGAAGTAAAAAACACACAAAAGTACTTTGCTAGTTGTTCAAAGAAAACAATATGGTATCACTATGAACAATTTATTCATTACTGAATGATCAAAAATACACAATTGGTTGCCCAAAGAAACACAAATTAAACATCTATTTTTTTCTCCTAGAATAAGTTAAGTCATTTAATGACCTTCCCAAGTTTGTGGCCACTTATTTTGATGCCTGACAAATGAATATCTGGTCAAATAAATGATATTCTATTTTTATATTTTATGTACTGTATGATCATGTTACTGTACACCAACATTCCCTATACAATAAATGTAAAATCACATTTATATTATGCTATGAGGTTCAAAGCATAATTTTTATATTTTAAAATAGTTCAAAGGTTTATTACCATTGTGCATTTGCTTTGGTTTTTGGATGAGTTCTGGTGACATATATGGCTTACTTGTTAAGTTACTGTAATATCCAATTATAACATTGTTCCTATGGGAAAAAATGACCAATTTCACAAACATCAAATTGATATACTTTCTCAGCACTGTGTTTAAAAGCTAGGGAAGCCTCTATTTTGTGCTAGGTTTTTACTGGAACTATAAAAATGTTTCAGAAGGTCATTTGCATATATTTAAAATAAGCACTTCATGTAACAATTCTAATACCTGAAACAATTTTTTGGTCCAATATGATAATGAACTTGAATACAGAACTAATTAGAACAATTCAGAATTACCATACAGAGAATAGTACTATATGAATAGTAAAGCATTAAGATAAATGGCTATTTTTATTCCCTCTCTCTTACTCAGTGCGTAAGCACAGATACCTATTTGTATAATTCAAGAAAGTTATTTTTCTGTTTCACTAATAAAACTCTCAACCATAAAGGAGTAAAAGTTGTTTTTGAAATAACGTATTTCATACAAACATCTTTTAAAAATACTCACGGTCTTCATCTGTTTGTACTATTAGTTCTTGACTCTCTTTTCTCCCCTCAGGGTTCATGAGGATGAGCTTCACACTCACGTTGGTGTATGGTGACAGGTTAGTGATTGTATGCTGGGGGTGTGAATTATCTGTATCCCAGCTTACTTCTTCTCGTACTTGCTCCTGTCCTCCCACTTGGTAACAGTAGTGGACTGTGAGATTGTAACTATGGCAACGAGTTACATTATACCCAAATGGCTCCCATCGGATGGTGATTTGTCGAGATTTGACCTCTACTACTTCCAGTTTTCTTGGGCCACGCATGGGATCTATTTTTAAAAGAAAGGAGAAAAGGAGAACAAAAGGGAAAAGTATTATAAAAGATCTAGTGGATCCCACATATACCAGATAAATGTACTTATCCATAACATCTGGTCTCCTCCTCTTCCTGTATATTAAAATCCCTAAATTTTACCTGGGGATAAGGCCACTCAAAATAAAGACTACAATTTCCATTCTCCTCTGCAGCGGAATGTGCCATGTGCCTAATTTCTTATGAATAGCATGCAAAATAAAATGTGAACAACAATTTCTGGGAGGTGTTCTTAAAAGGAAGGGCTCGAGCTGGGTGTGGTGGCATATCCCTATAATCCCAGCAGCTTGGGAGGCTGAGGCAGAAGAATAGCAAGTTCAAAGCCAGCCTTAGCCAAAGCAAGGTGCTAAGCAACTCAGTGACACCTTGTCTCTAAATAAAATACAAAAAATAGGGCTGGGATGTGGCTCAGTGGTCAAGTGACTCTGAGTTCAATCCCCAGTACCCCCTCCTCCAACAAAAGGGGCTCACCATTTTTGTTGCATTTTCCTTCCTGAAAGCTAGGTTAAGAATATGATATTTGGATCTCATGCAGCCATCATGGACCATAAGAATACTTTAACATAAAGAATCTAAGCAATGATAAAGGAGGAGTCAGGGACCTGTAATTACTGAGCTATTGTACCAGCCCTGAACTAACTTCTTTCAAATTTTTCATTAGGAAAAATTAGATGTTATCTTACTTAAGTCTCTTTTCCTCTGGGTTTCTGACAGAAAAGAAAAAAACAATACTAACTGATAAACACAAGGTATCTTTAAAAGTTAACTTGTGTAAAAGTTTTAGAATTCAGCATGAAATAAAATAATGACAAGAGACCATGGATTTCAGGGATTTCTGTTTCATTTGCACAGAAGTCCATAAAATCAAGCTGAGGTAGTTCCAGTCTACTCATGAAAATGTCTTGATATTCTTCCTTAGACAAAGATCCAAGTACAGTTTCAACCTTAGAAATCTAAATGACAGGCAAGGAATATGCAGATTTTGAACAGTTCAAATTATAATATACAGAGTGAAATCTTAAGCATGTTTATGAAATGATGATAAAATATGATAATACTAAATACAGAACATTTATTTAGTACTTTGTACAATGCACTGCTCCAGAAAGTACACCATTCAGGGATTTGGGGAAAGTCTAATCTAGAATCTTCTGCTTTGGCATTATACATTTGATAATTTTAATTTTTGTTTTTCTGAAGTATGGTCACTATTTATGAATGTAAAGAGATTAATAATTGGTAAGGGAACTACACATGGACATTTGAGAAATCATAGTTACATTTCCTATGAACCTACTGTGTGTGAGTTGCTTTACATATACATATTTGCATTCCCTCAAAACAATCCAGTAGATTAAATACTTTTATGGCCAATATACTGATGCAAAAATAATTGCTAAGGTAAGCTCAATAATTTGACCAGGATCAAGGAAACATGGTACTCAGATTTTTTAAATTTATTTATTTTTTGGTACTCAGATTTAAATATGAAATTGAAACAGTGCGGCTTCCTCTCTACCATGAATCTCTACTAAAGAAAATCACACACACATATACACACACACAAGCAATCAGGATATCAAAGATACCTAAATATAACCAAAGAATGTAAAATGTGATAAAGATTCAATGCATTTAATTTTACACAAAAGTGCTCAGAAGAATTCTCCCTTCTCATTTCACAGAAGAGGAGGTCCTGGCCATAGTCCCCGGCTCAGCTATATCAGGCAACTCTGCTTGTACTGCAGGGCACTGGAAATGTGTCTGAAATATTACTGAAGTTCACTTCTTATCTCTATTTGTCCCTAAATCCTTTGGGTGTCTGTTCTGTTTAGGATCTAGAGAGAACGCAGAACCACCCCTTTACCTGTGACCTCCAATCCCTGAAAATGTTGAAAGTAAAATAATATTCTGATTTAATATATGCAAGTTGGGATTTATCTGCCAGATATCTGCTCAAAACCAGAAATGAGGTTAATACCAATCATTCATGCTGCTCTACCCTAATAACTCCAGGGACCAAGGACAAGAGAGATGAAAACTGCTCCAAGAAATCTTGAGTGACATTCTCATGGAATGTTCAATATTACCAAATTAATTTTTTATATTTAAATTACCAGTGTTAAGAAAAATTTCATAAATAAGTTATTTAGAAATAACACTGAAGATTTTTCCAGATTAGTGACTTCTTACAGTTTAAAGGAAATGTCTAATTTTATTTAATGCTTCATTAGCTGAATATTTGCAAAAACTTTTAATAAGCTCCAGATCCCTTATATATAAACAGATTAACATGTGTCTCTTCACCCTTTCCCTTATTAATCACTGGTCTCCACAAGGACTGTTCTAAAGCATTTTTCTAAGATTTTCATCAATTTTACTTACTTAATAAAATGACTAAAAGCCTCAGATATTAGCTTAAACAAGCAGTGCAGTTCTAACTTAATTTCAGTGGAAAACTACTTCCCACTTCATAAATTAGTCTGCATCATTTCAGTATTCCTTGGCCCAGAAAATACACACTTAAATTAAACCCCTAGATTAAAAAGAAACGGTTCTGTGTATTGGTCAAGTTTCCTTGAAATGCATGCTCCTTCCTTGTTCTTAGTATCCTTTTGGGTTTCTTTTTTTGTTTGGGTACTGAGGTTTGAACCCAGGATGCTTTACCACTGAGCTACATCCCTAGCCCCTTTTAAATATTTTATTTAGAGATAGGGTCTTGCTGAGTTGCTTGGGACCTTGCTAAATTGCTGAGACTAGCTTTGCACTCTCAATCCTCCTGCCTCAGCCTCCCAAACACCTGAGATTATAGGCGTGCACCATCACACCCAGCTTTTCTTAGTATCTTTTAGAATTTCACCATAGTAAAAATGAATCTGGAGCTTTCCATACATTTGTCTAATGACATAGCCTAGTATGACCAAGTCTCCCACGTCACCATTGTCATGAGTGGTAATTAACACACCAGGAACAGTGGCTGTATGAGGTCTAAGCTCTGGCTGGAGAGTTTGCACTCACAGGCATGCATAAGTTCCAGATTAACCCAAATAAAACAATCCTGTAGAAGCATTTGCAGAGTACAGACAGTTCCCAACCTAAGACAGCTTGACTTAATGATTTTTCAACTTTGCAACAGTAAGAAACAGAAACTGTACTTCCAATTTTGAATTGCTATCTTTCCCCAGGCTCTGAACATATAGTGTCATTTTCTCCTATGATGGAGGACAGCAGCAGCAGCAGCAAGTCACAACTCCCCACTGGCCCCAGGATCAAGTGAGGAAAGAAATTGGCACTCTGTGGTGCTCTATTTGACTTAACTTCAATGCTTGACAGGTTAAAGTGATTAATATAGTTCTGATTTAGATATTTTCAATTTACGATGGGTTTCTGAGGATATAACTCGTTCATAAGTAGAGAAGCATCTGTGTTTCCATTTTTACCCTCAGTGGACTTTCATCTCTCTGATGTGCCTACTCATGTGTTGATATCAACAGGGCAGAGTCAGCATCAACAGGAGCAGGGATGAATCACATCAGCAGGCTGTAGTGGCGAGGACCACTTTGTTCCTGAAACACTTACCCTAATTATCAAAAGTTTAACAGAATACAGACCAACACATGACACATATATCATGTCCACCTTGGGTGTCATTTTCTCTTGCCAGGACTCAAAGGCAAAATCAAGTGAGTGGGGAAAACAGCTAATAGAAAAGTGATAACACAGTTTGGAGGTATATAGCTGAGTGGTAAAATGCATGCATGAGACCTGGAGTTCAATCCCCAGTACACAGATAAATCAATAAATTCATAAATAAACCAGATACATCTAAGAACACAAATGGAACCCTATGTGCTATCATGTACCTGTGCAGCATTCTCCTTTAAGGACAGGGTTGACAGGCTAAGTCAAGTGACAGTCCTATCAACTCGCCATTATTTTTCTTTGCCTCTACTATTCCAGAAAATTTAGTTCCACATAAAAATAGATTTATAACAATTACATGTGAAGTTAGCATTTTATACAACCTTTATTTTCAATGTTTCTGTGGAACCATTTCTATTAGAGTGCTTCTCACTGTGAATGAGTCATTCCATGGGGACATTTTCAATAGTGAGCTATACTGATGATCACTGAATCCTTTGAAGGGCATCACTGCAGAAATATTTTGCATGGTAAGAAATATATGGCATTTTCATAACCAGAAATGTGTAATTGTGGTAGGTTAATTGCAAATGAAATATTGACAAAAACAAAACAATGTTTGGCATTCCATCACTGCCATTCTATATGCACAATATAACTCTCTTATAGCCAGATAACAGGGCAATAAATTATATTCATAGGTCCACTAATTTTAGGATATTTTCTCCTTTTTCGACATAAACCTAAAGATGCTACTAAAACTGAATTAATTCCAAAGTCATTTCTATTCACCCTTACATCCTTGAGCCACACTGACATTCCCTTTCCCTGAACTCGGTATGATGACAGGACCTCTTGGCATGAATCACTGGGCCAACTGGTCCAATCTGGGCCCTCTGACTCATGGTAAGAGACTATGGCCTCCCTAAGGAGCAGGATAGCTGTCCTGCTGGAAGTTTATTCAGGGAGTACTTCCCCATTCCCTCGCTAGCGCCTGCAGCATTTCTCATTTTGTTCTCTTTCTGCCAGTTTGAGCTAGGTTTCAAGCAGAGAAGTCTGACAGTTGCAGTCCTGACCCCAGGGACCAGCAAGCCCGGTTCTAGCCTCCAGCACTTTAGTATCCTATTTAATCAGTGATCCTGGCTCCTTCTACATTCAGTCCCGTTTTTTTTTTTTTTTTTTTTTTCTCTGAATCAGGGCAGAAAGGGACTGATAGGATCAATTTCCATTGCAGGTTCAATTCACAGCTCATTTCTCTGGAACTCTGCACTTTACCTTCTATTACTCCTACAGTGCTTTTTCAGAAACTCAATTTCAGAACCTATGAGAGATATTTGGGTGTAATTTCAGGATCCTGTCATTGATAATCAAAAACATAGATTATAACCAATGCTCCCGCTAACAGGTTTCTCTTTTCTACCTCTTCATGAACCATACAGAAGTCTATTACAATAAGGACTATAACACCTGAACAGCATGGTGGCCCCTTCAGCACCTCCAGCTCTTGTATTTCTGCCTCACCAGTCTCACAAAAGAGAGAGTCAAAATAATAAGGCAACTGCTTCATTTACTTTACTGTTCACTTATATCAGAGTGAAGACATGATTAATATTATATTGGCCTGAACAATAATTCAGTTTCCTAAGCTGAATTCCAGGTACATGGCATTGTTTGCAAGTGGCATGGCTATCGTTTTAGAATTACTCTTTGCTTTCCAAGGATTAAAGGGCATCTTTTTCAGTCAAGTGGAAATTTCTGAAATATGTTACCTTTAATTTACACTACCCTAAGGCATCTCCGTGCTTGTGACATGACTGAATTAAAGCCTGTCATAAGCATTATATAATTTGAAAACTCTTAAATCAGAATATTTTTCACATATATTAATATTTTCATAGTTTGCCATCAACAGAATAAAATAGCCCTTGAAAATTATCTATTTTTCTTAAATACATGAGAAAATACGCTAAGAATAATTTCATTTTCTAAAAAAAAAAAAGTTGAATTAAAAAACAATAGTAACATAAAAAGTTCAAAACAGTCTTCCAAAATGAATGAATCAAGGTGTGGCAATGTCAAACCCACATTCGAACCTATCTCTTGGCTCAGAGTAGACATATTCACACAATGCCTTTCATGTTTTCCAAGGGCTGTTTTGAACTTATTCTATTTTGTAAAGGTAGGTAAACTACTAAACCATATTGCTGGGAAATGGACTATCTACATATCGATATTATTGATCATTTAAATTTTAATCACATTAAAAAACTGAAATTTCATGAAAATCATGCAGGATTATCTTACCTAAAAACATGACTAGGTCATACACTTAGGGTAGGAACACAAGTCCTCTCAGGCAACAGGCTGAACGTTGGTCCCCTGTGGACACCAAGGAGAAGCCTTATGTAGCTTCTCCAGAGGTATTAATAGCAGTGCAGACAAAATGTTTTTTTAGTTCTAGGCTTGGTTTGCACATTTATAAAATAAAGTAAAAGAATACATCTTAGGTCCTGGGTTAGTTGCTCAACGTGCCTAATTTCAGGAAAACTTCAAAATCTTTCAGGGGACATTTTTTAGAGATTCCTTACAGTTTACCTATTTAAGTGAAAATTCTGATAGATCGAGACTGAAAATGGGGTTAAAATGTACTATTGATGCCTTCAAAAAACAGAAAAATGAATCTCTATTAGGTCCCTTCATGATAATGACATTTGTCACATTTTATTCTTCCTGCATTGATTAATGGTAGAAAATATAACTAGAAGTTACGCAAGGATTGAAAGATATTTTCCTTTTAAACATAAAGTATTCTTTTCTGAGTGGGATTTAAGGTTTTTGAAATTTTAAACTGTACCCTTAAAACATATTGGAAAGTTCAAACAAAAACAATCACTCATAACAAATGTTAACATTTCTGTTTTGCATTAGATCATTCCATTAAAGAAAACACTGCCAATAGAAATTCATTCCACCTTCCTGCTTTCTGTCCTAAGGTTAATGTTATATATTATTACCAGACATATTTTTGTAATATTACTATATACATATATATCACACACATATATGTATGTATATGTATATATAAATATTTACACACACGCTACTATTCTTTGCATCTTGAGGTTTCATTCAACAAAGACAAGTTAAAGCATATAGGTTTAATTATCATTTGAAAGAGTGTATAGAATTCCATTAAATTAAGAAAGCACAATTTACTTATCCATTTCTCTGTTGAGGAACAGGTGGCTGAGTCTATTCTTTCACTAGTACAATTGATGCAATAGGCATCCTTGTAGGTGTGTCCTCTTGGCCACAGTCTCCCCTTGGGTCAACATAACTAGTGGGGCTACTGGCTTGTTGACTTGGAAAATCCTCACATGCACTTAAATGAAACAAGTTGCTTAACTGCACTCCGAGAGAGAGAGAGAGAGAGAGAGAGAGAGGAAGAGAGGGAGAGAGAGAAAGAGAGAAAACAAAACAACCAAACCAAACAAACAACTCCCCCCACACCAGAAAACCACCAATGTTCAAATGTCCCTTTTTCTCCAAGGACACTGTATTTCAAGAGTATGAGCTAATACCAGTTCCTTACAGCTCTTGGCTAATCAGTACTGGTTTCAGTTAAATGTAAATAAACAATGTTTAATATGAGATCTTTTTATGAATTGCTACTTTTCTTTGAAATAACCCTTGAAACAGAAATTTAAAGTTCATAGATTTCTTTCTTTGGTAATAGCCTTTCCTGTTTAAAAGGAGTTTAAAAATCTCCACCACAAGCCATTTACCATATGATATCATTATGTTGTATCTGTATGAAAGGAAAATAAAATATTCAAACTCAACAGAGAACAAGTTTAACAAATTGATGGGCCCCTAAAATGATTGGGATTTCTAATTAAAATGAAATACAATATCATTTACTCTAAAGAACTCTTCCATCTGTAAAACAACTTTCCCTTATGATTTTTTTCCAGGGGATTGTACAGGGAATTGAAGTCAGGGGTGATTTACCACTGAGATATATCCCCAGTCTTTTTTATTTTGATACAGGGTCTCACTAAGTTCCTGAGGGTTTCACTAAATTGCTGAGGCTGACTTTGAACTTGCAATCAGCTTGCCTCAGCTTCCAGACCCACTGGGATAACAGATGGGTGCTAATGCCATCATAATTCCATTAATGCATAGGCTGTAGTGTGCTTCCAGTGATACCTTATACTGTGCCCCTTATACAAGAGAAGTGAAAATTGAAACTGCGGTTGCATCAGCTCTGCATCTCAAAAATTGAACCCTGGGCCAGGGGCAGCAAAAGAGAAAGTAAACATGATGGTCCTAATTTCATATAATTATTAGTGGCTAACGCCTCCACAGTTAGTATTGTCTGCTGGATCCCAGCTGACACAAACACCAATCTTTTACAAACAAAACAATCTTAAAAGAGGCTCCATGCTTTCAAAGATTAAAGTCCAAATAAATTTAAGCTCCCTAGTAAAGATCATCTAAAATACTCAAAGACAAAAATGACATGAGTGAGAAGAGAAATACAAAAGAACAGATGTATGACACCTAAATTATCAGATCCATAATATAAAATTTGAGTAACATTTTCAAATTTAAAAATGTAATCACAAAAAGGAGGATGCAATAGGTCACTATGAAAGTGACTAGAAAATTCTAAAACATAACTAATAAAACTTTAGGAAATATATAAACTCTTGAAACAAAATGAAAACTCAATGATTCTATCAATTTTGCAGACTGAGGCAGGAGGATCATAAGTCTGAGGCCAGCCTCAGCAAGTCAGTGAGACCTTTAAGAACTTAGTGAGACCCCATTTCAAAATACAAAATAAAAGGACTGGGGATGGATTCAACAGCAAGATTAACATAGATTAAAAGTATTAATGAACTAGAAGATAAAGCAGTGAAAATACATAGAATGTAGAATGGAGTATTAGAAATACAAATACCATAATAATAGGAAAGAAAGATGAAGACAGGATTAGAGGCTATGTCTAACTAGCCACCTATAAGTAGAACTCAGAGAAACAGACAGGAGTCACACAGTGTCCAAAGTTGATCTCAATCAAAATATCCAAAAAGTATAAAATTAATAAAAGAAGAAAAATGAAATTAAGTCCACATTTAGATATACTACAGTCAAACTATAGTTATCAAAATCAATGAGAAGATCTTAGAGATATCTAGAATTTTAGAACAGGCACATCTTTTACAAAAATTACCTGTTTAGACAGAGGAAGAGTTCTCAGCAGCCACAGGGGAAGGTTGACCACAAGGGGACAATTTATTCAAATTGTTGAGAGAAACATACCAATTCAGAATTATGTTTCTATCAAAACTGTCTTTCAAGGATCATGATGAAATAAAGATGACTTGAAAGACTTCTCATAACTTGGAAGATCCAAGATGGCGGATGAGAGGGAGGCTACATTACTTGTTGCTCCATGACTTGGGATTCAAGTGGAGGAAATACTGTTTCTCTACAAGGCAGTCATTGCTGCCCACTAATCTCCACTGTTCAACCCTCTTTCACCATTTACTAGCTAATCACCCACTGTTTGCCTGCAGATTGCCCTCTGTTTGTCTGCTTTTTGCCTGCCCATCAGCTACCTTTTGCCTGCTTACTGCCCACCACACATCACCAGCCGATTACCCAACATTTTCCAGCAGACCACCACTGTTCACCCACAGATAGCCTCTGCCCTTGCTTCCTGGAAGTTCACTGTCAGGGTGTCTGCAGGTTTGGTTAATGTGGCTGCCACCATCTTGGGACACCAGCCAGGGCTTGGGTGTTCAGGGCCAAGAGGCCTGCAAATTTGCGGCCACCAATGGCGCCACCTTGGGGTGGATCCGCCTCAGTCTGGGAAAACTGACACTATTGTCAGAGTACTTGCAGGTCTGGTTGCACCTGCTGGGTGTGCTAGTGGGTGACATCTGGCTGCCTCATTGCAGGCTCACTCCTTTGTGTGAGCTCATGCCTGGTAGTCTCTCTGCAAGTTGGAATGGCATTGAGGTCTTGGGACTGCACGAAGACAGAGCCTGGGGAATCTGAAGCCCAGATACATCAGATTGTAGCCAGGTCTGTGTGGATCAATCTGGGACTGGCAAGCCTGACCCACTGGATTGGAGCTACCATCAAACTTCAGATAACCCCACCTATCCATGGAGAAGGGAAGCTGAGAAAATTTTTGAAAAACAATGGAAACAATTGTTCAATTTTTGATTGGGACTTTCCTGTTTTTTTCCCTCTCTCTAACATCTCTACCATCTTTGAAACCAAATTTTGTCATGCATTAATTCATTGTGGAATGAGATGTGTGAATAGTATATTAAAGTTTTGTTGTGTATTCTTATATATATATATATATTTTACTTTTTATTCTTTCTTTTTAAAATCTGTATATATTTATTCTCTTACTTATCTGTCTCGCTGGATTATCTTTCTCACTTCTGTCATGCTAACAGACAAACTATTAATTCCTCTTTGGCTCTAACTATTAATTTTTACCTCTATGTTCTCTCCTTCTCCCTCAGAAACATCATATCCTACACTACTTCTGTTCCCTCTTTGTCCATCATTTGAAACACTAAACTCTTTTAGCAAACTTACTGTTTACAGTAGACAATAATTGAACATATCATTTCTGTTTATTGTGACAAAACTGTAGATGCCTTAATAGGAGCTATTTGGTTTAAGGCTGTATATTGTTTTCTATGAGTGTTGTTAATATTGGTATCCCCCTTAAAGGTGAGGAACTGGAAGCCTTTAGGGACACTATAATACTACAGCGTAGAAACTGTACTGCCATAGATCCATACCACTAGGTGGGAAGACACACAAACAGCATCAAAAAAACAAGGGAAAAAAGCACCTCAAACTAAAATGTTCTATCAACAGCATTCATAGACAACATAGCAGAAGAAGTGTCAGAGAAGGAGTTTAGAAAATACATAGAATGATTTCAAAATAAAAGATCGTATCAGAGAGAAAATACAGGAAATGAAAA
The DNA here is from genome assembly GCF_902686455.1 of Sciurus vulgaris. Taxonomy (NCBI): domain Eukaryota; kingdom Metazoa; phylum Chordata; class Mammalia; order Rodentia; family Sciuridae; genus Sciurus; species Sciurus vulgaris. Next base: position 39,831,421 of record NC_136474.1, read on the forward strand.
ATCACTTCAATAAAGAGGTAGGGATTATAAAAAGGAAACAAGTAGAAATCCTTGAAAACAAGGAAATCCTCAAAATTCAGTGGGAAGTAGCACCAACAGACTAGAAGACAGAACCTCAAGCAATGAAGACAAAATATACACTCTTGAAAATAAAGTTGACCATACAGACAAGATGGTAAGAAACCATGACCACAACTTCAAAAAATTACAGGTTAACAGGAAAAGACCAAATTTAAGATTTATCAGAATAGATGAAGGTGTGGAGATAAAAAACAAAGGAATGTACAATCTTTTGAATGACAAAATATCAGAAAATTTCCCAAACCTAAAGAATGAAATGGAAAATCAACTACAAGAGGCTTACAGGACCTTTATGTACATGATTATAATGAGAAAGACTAACATATAGAATAAGGATAGAATTTTAAAGGCTCTGAAAGAAAAATATCAAATTATGTATTGGGAAAAACCAATTCAGATTGCAGCTGATTTCTCAACCAGACCTTCAAGTCCGGGAGGTCCTGGAATAATATATATCCAGCTCTGAAAGAAAATGGATGCCAACCAAGAATTTTATATCCACCAAAACTAAGCTTCAGATTTGAAGATAAAATAAAAACCTTCCATGATAAACAAAAGTTAAAAGAATTCACAACTAGAAAGCCTACAGCTACAGAACGTTCTCAGCGAAATATTCCATGAGGAGAAAATGAAAACCACCAAGGGGAGGAACTACACTAAAGGAAAAGTCAATCAAAGGAGAAACTAAGTCAATATAAAAACCAAAAATAACTAATTAGAACAAATTAAAAAATGAAAAAAAGAAAAAATAAACCAAAATGACCAGGAATACAAATCATATCTCAATAAGAACCCTGAATCTTAATAGCCTAAACTCATCAATCAAAAGACATAGACTGACAGATTGGATTTAGAAAATTCCCAACAATAAGCTGTCTTCAAGAGACTCACCTCCTAGGAAAAGACATCCATAGACTGAAGGTAATGGTTGGGAAAAAAAACATGTCAACTCACATGGACTGTGTAAACAAGCAGGGGTTTCAATCTTCATAGCAGATAAAGTGAACTTCAAGCCAAAGTTAGTCAGAAGGGATAAAGAAGGACATTTCACACTGCATAAGGTAATTATATAACAAGAAGAAATAACAACTGTAAATATTTATGCCCCAAACAATTGAGCATCTATGTACATCAAAAAAACCCTTCTCAATTTCAAGAATCAAAGAGACCACACACCTTTTATACACCTCTATCACTAGTGAATAGATTGTGCAAACAAAAAATAGACAAACAAGTTACAGATCTAAATAAAACAATCAATAATTTAGATTTAACAGACCTATACATAGTATTTCATCCATCAAGAGCAAATACACTTTCTTCTCAGCAGCACATAGATCCTTCTCCAAAACAGACTGTATGTTTTGCCACAAAGCAACTCACAGCAAAAAAAAAAAAAAAAAAAAAAAAAAAAAAAAAAATACTACTGTGCAACTCTATCAGGTCATAATAGAATAAACTAGAAATCAATGATAAAATAAAAAATACAACATGTAGAGAGTAGATAACATACTACTGAATGAAGAGTGGATAGCAGAAGAAACCAGGGAGGGAATAAAAAAAAAAATACTTAGAGGCAAATGAGGATACCAATACAACACATCAAAATCTCTGAACCATTATAAACGCAGTGCTAAGAGGAAAGTTCACTGCATTGAACTCACTCATTAAAAGAATAAAAAGTCAACAAATAAATGACATAACATTACATCTCAAAGCCCTAGAAAAAGAAGAACAAATCAACACCAAAAGCAGTAGAAGACAGGAAATAACTCAAATCAGAGCTGAAATCAATGAAATTGAAACAAAAGAAATAACTGAAGAAAATTACAAAACAAAATGTTGGTTCTTTGTAAAAACAAGTGAAATTGATAAACCCTTAGCTATACCAACAAAGAGAGAGAGAAATTCCAAATTACTAAAATTTGTGATGAAAAAGGAAATATCACAATGGACACTACTTGAATACAGATGACAATTAGAAACTAGTTTGAAGATTTATACTCCATAAAATAGAAAATCTTGAAGACATTCATAAATTCCTAGAGACATATGATCTACGCAAACTGAAGCAGGAGGACATGCACAATTTCAAGAAAAAAAAGAGAAGACACCATCAAAAGCCTACCAACCAAGAAAAGCCCAGGACCAGACAGATCCTCAGCTGAATTCTACAAGATCTTCAAAGAAGAACTAATATTACTACTCCTCAAAGTATTCCATGAAATAGAAAAGTACGAAACCCTTCCAAACTCATTCTATGATCCTAGCATCACCCTAATTCTAAAATCAGACAGACACATCAAGGAAAGAAACTTCAGACCAATATATCTGCTGAACATAGATGCAAAAACTCTCAATAAAATTCTGGCAAATTGCATACAAAAACATATTAAAAGGATAGTGCACCATGATCAAGTGGGGTTCATCCCAGGGATGCAAGGTTGGTTCAACATCCAGAAATCAATAAATGTTATTCACCACATCAATAGACTGAAAGTTAAGAATCATATGATTATCTCAATAGAAAAAAGTATTTGACAAAGTACAGCACCTTTTCAAGTTCAAAACACCAGAAAAACTAAGGATAGTAGGAAAATAACTCAACATTGTAAAGTCATCTATGCTAAGCCAAAGGCCAACATCATTCTAAGTGGAAAAAAATGGAAAGTATTCCCTCTAAAAACTGAAATAAGACAGGGATGCCCTTTTTCACCACTTCTATTCAACACTGTATTGAAACTCTAGCCAGAGCAATGAGACAGACAAAAGAAATTAAAGGGATATGAATAGTGTTGATAGTGGTGACAGAGGATAGGAGAGCAGTTACTGAGATCAGGGGTCTCGGATGCCCTCATGGCTGTGGCATGTCCAGTTCCTGGGAAATTTTCTGTCAAGGGCACAGGATGCCTCGCTACTGTAGCAATGCCCTGGATGAAGAGGCTCTTGCAAGAGCTCTATCAGTTCTAACCTTGACCTCAGGCACACAGCTCCTGGGAAGAAAGTCATTCTTATACTAGACAACCAGAGTGTTTCATCAGTACCACTTCTCTTGTTCCTGTCTGCCTTATTGCAACTTTTAACAATGGACTTTCTTGAGATCTACCCAAAAGCTCCTAAAATTGCACTTTGCAACTATGGATTTCTACTGCAGAAAAGCTACATAGATGTCCTAGTTTCTGTAATGTTCCTGAATACAAAGAATAATGTTTGCATAGTCTTTAACCTGATAATCAGACATACATAAATAAAGATTGCTAGCATAATTCTTTAGCTCTGCATCTCTATCAGAGAGCAGGTTTCACCTGATCCCAGCTTAATCTTCAAGATCTGTGTCTGTGAATCTTTATTTTCCAATCCCCCTTCACCCCTTGCCAGAGCCCAGAGATTGCCCGCTGGTCGCAATAGAATAGGAAAATAAGAACTCAAATTATCCATATTTGTCAATGACCTGATTCTATATTTTGAAGATCCAAAAAATTCCACCAGAAAAATTCTAGAATTCATAAATGAACTCAGGAAAGTAACTGTATATAAAATCAATACCCATAAATCAAATGCATTTCTGTATCAGTGATGAATCCATTGAAAGAGAAATTAGAAAAACTACCCCATTCACAATAGCCTCAAAAAGAAATTTGAGAAAAAAAATCTAACAAAACAGCTGAAAGATCTCTACAATGAAAACTATAGAACACTAAAGAAGAAAATTGAGAAAGACATTAGAAGATGGAAAGACCTCCCATGCTATTGGATAGGCAGAATTAACACTGTCAAAGTGGCTGTACTACCAAAAGCATTATACAGATTTAATGCAATTAGTATTAAAATCCCAATGACAGTCTTCATACAACTAGAAAAAGCAATCATGAAATTCATTTGGAAAAATAAGACACCCAGAATAGCAAAGCAATCCTTCGCAAGAAGAGTGAAACAGGAGGCATCACAATACCAGACCATAAACTATACTACAGAGCAACAGGAACAAAAACAGCATGTATTTCCATCAAAATAAGACATGTAGACATGTAGCCCAATGGTACAGAATAGAAGACAAATCCACATAAATACAAAGGCACCATTAACATACATGGGAGAAAAGATAGCCTCTTCAACAATGGTACTGGCAAAACTGGAAATCCATATGTAGTAGAGTGAAATTAAACCTCTATCTCTCACCCTGCACAAAACTCAACTTAAAGCAAATCAAAGACTTAGGCACTAGAACAGAGACCCTATGCCTAACAGAAGAAAAAGTAGGCCCAAATCCTCATCATTTTGGTGTATTTAACTCCTAAATGGACTCCTAAAGGACAAGAAGTAAAAACAAGGATCAATAAATGGGATGGATTCAAACTACAAAGATTCTTCTCAGCAGAGGAAACAATCAACAACATGAAAGAGAGACTACAGAATGGAGAAAATCTTTACCACATGCACCTTAGATAGAATACTAATCTCCAGGATATAAAGAACTCAGAAAACAACACTAAAAAAAAAAAAAAAAAAACAAAAACAAAAAAAACAAATAGTCCAATCAATAAATGGGCTAAGAAACTGAACAGACACTTCACAGAAGAAGAAATATAATCAATCAACAAATATATGAAAAAAATGTTCACCATCTCTAGCAAATAGAAAAATGCAAATAAAAACAACAGATTTCATCTCAATTCTAGTCAGAATGGCAATTATCAAGAACACAAGCAATACCAAGTGTTGGCGAGAATGTGGGGAAAAGGTACACTCATACATTGCTAGTGGGACTGCAAATTGGGGAAACCACTACGAAAAGCAGTATGGAGATTGTTCAGAAAACTTGAAATGGAACCACCATTTGGCCCAGGTATCCCACTCCTTGGTTTAAACCCAAATGACTTAAAATTATCATACTATAGAGATGCAGCCACATCAATAAACATTAATAACTAGCTCAATTCAACCCACCTAGGTGCCCTTCAACAGATGAATGAATAAAGAAAATGTGGTACATATATAAAATGGAATATTACTCAGCATCAAAGAAGAATGAAATTATGGCATTTGCAAGTAAATGGATGGAACAAGAGAATATCATGCTAAGTGAAATAAGCCAAACCCAGAAAACCAAAGGCTGAATGTTTTCTCTGATAAGTGGATGCTGACCCATATGGGGGTAGGGCACAGAATGAAGGAACTTTTGATTGTGCAGAGGGAATTGAGGGGATGAGGTGTGAGGGTGGGAAGGATGGTGGAATGAGACAGCCATTATTACCCTATGTGTAGGGTAATAATACATGATTGCAAGACCAGTGTGACTCTGCACCATGAACAGTCAGAAGGATGAGAAGTTGTGCTCCATTTTGTACAATGTGTCAAAATGCATTCTACTGTAATGTACAACTAATTAGAATAAATTTTAAAATAAGACTCATAATTTTGTAAGCTTACTACCAAGTACAAGAAATAGAAAAGTGATATTTGAAGGAAGGTCTGAGGTACTAGGAGAAATGGTAAGCAAAGAAACATTTAACATACATATGTACCATAATGTCTAATTTGAAAGTTTTTGAACAATGCAGAATTAAACTACTGATAACAAGAGCAGGTAAGCACATGGAGCAGCACTCAGTTCCAATGTTATAAGACCCTTATATAATGAGGAGGGAGGTTTCTTATATCAGGCACAGACTAAGGATACACAGCAAAGTTTCTAGAAAACCACTGTAAGAATAGAAGTAGAGTGACACTTTATTAATGGTAAAAACAAAATAAAACAAACTAACAAAAATTTAAAAAGTATAAATACAGTGGATTAGACAAAGGGGAATAAAGAGAAGAGGGGGGACAGGAATAGGAAAGACAGTAGAATGACTTTGACATAACTTTCCTACCTACATATATGGATAAACCACAATGAATCTCCACAGCATGTATGACCACAAGACTGAGATTGTCATTAGAATAAGATATACCCCATGTTTGCTTAAATATGTCATAACATACTCTACTGTCATGCATACTATAAAAACAAATAAAATGATCATAAAAAAGTAATCCATTTAAGCAAAAAGTACTTTAGTCAATTGTGTGGAGGGGGACAAAAAAAGGTAAGAAAGGAAAGGGACACAAAATACATGGGAAAACTAGGGAAAAACTGAAAAGTGATAAAAATAAATCCAAATGCATTAGTAAAGAATATTCATATAAATAAAATCTTTCTAATTAAAAGGTAGAGATGTAAAATTCATGCAAAATCATTATCCTACTGTATTTGGTATTCTATTTAAATCTAAGCCACACGTACACAGAAAGTTGAAAGTAAACAAATGTAAAAAAGATGACTGGCAAATATTAGCCAAAAGAAACACTCAGTAGTTGCATTAAGGGACACAGAAAATTACTTACATAATGATAAAAGCATCAATTCATCAACAAGATATAACAACCATAGATTTTTATGCACTCTAATATGGCCTTACAATATATAAAGCAACTGGTAACCTTAGAGCAGAAACAAGGGTGTGTGGGCAATGCACTTCATTTGTGAGGATGGACATGAAAGTCTAAACACAATATTCAAATTCAGCCTCATGCATGTGAAACACTGCATGACCAAATTAGATTAATTATAATTATTTAGTATTTTTAAAAATCTATTAATGTAATTTATCACATTACCCAATGAAAGAAGAAAAATATTGGAACATTTCAACTGATTCAGAAAGACCACTTGTTAAATATCCACTCATAATATATAAAAATTTTAGCAGAAATTTCACAACTCTAAATAGCGAACATCATTCTTAAGTAATTAAGGTACGACACAAGATGCCTGTTTATAAGCAACATTTTCATGGAGGTTCTATTCAGGAAGAAGAGAAAAGGGAAGAAACAAAACGTGACTTATACACAATGTGACTGTTTGGGTGTGTGTGCGTACACACACACACACACACATCTACTAACACATGGAATTTATAAATTATAAAAAAGTAACAAATTTTTAGTAAGGTGGCTGAATATGAGATTAATATTGAAATCCTCTATTTCTATACATTAACCACCAAAAGAAGCAATGATTTATTTTGTTTCATTTACCATAGGACCAAAATATATAAAGTACTCAGCTATAAATCTTACAAGAACCACTAGAAGATAATGTCTGAAACTTTACTGAAAAGTATTAATGAATTTCAAAATAATTAAAGAGCAATGACTCCTGAATGGGAAGAATCAATATTGTAAAGCTTTTGTTTTTTTCCATGCTAATCTAGGAATCAATGCAATTTCTATACAAATCTAGAGATCTGGGGAACTTGAAAATTTATTAAAATATAAGTAGGGTTGGGGATATGGTACAGTGATTAAGCACATGTCTAATGTGTACAAGACCCTGGGTTCCATCCTCAGCACCAAAAAAAGAGAGGAAGGAAGGAAAGGAAGAAAAGGGAGAAAGAAAAGGAAAGGTTCCCTGCAAGTCCTGAAAGAGAATGAGGTAGGAAAATTTGCCCTATGAGACAGCAAGTTGCTGAAAATTATGGTAACTAAACAGGAAGACACAACTAAAAGAAGAGACATAGAGTACACCAGAAACCTTATATGATAAAAGTGGCATTCTGATTCCAGGGGAAAAGACAAATGGTGCTAATACAGGAAGAAAATGAAACTAGATTCCTATTCTAGACTATACACAAAAATCAATCCCTACTGAATGAAGTCTCAATGTGAAAACTCAATTTTTTATTTTACAAAAAATGGGGTATTATTTATCTGATTGTAGGATAAGAAAATATTTCTTATATGAGGAGAAAAAAAAAAAAAAGAGCCTGGCACAGTGGCACATGCCTGTAATCCCAGCAACTCTGGAGGCTGAGGCAGGAGAATCACAAGTTTGAGGCCAGTGTCAGCAACTCAGCAAGGCTTTAAGTAACACTGTCTCAAAATGAAATATTAAAATAGTTGTAGATGTAGCTCAGTGGTAAAGCATTGCTCAGTTCCATTCCAATAGCAAAAATGATTTTGGGTGGGGGGATAGGTCTAATCCAACTATTAATGAAAAGTTCAATTATATACATAATTATATATATAATTAAAATCAAGAACTTATATTTTTCAAAATGTACTGTGAAGAAAGTGAAAATCTAAGTCAAACCTTACTCATCCAAGGAAAATAAAACAACTAAACAGAATAAGGGCAAAAGACATGAATAGGCATCTAATAAAAATAAGCCATAGGGAAGACGGAAGCAACAATTTAACAAGGAAAAGATATGAAGATTATATACAGAGTGTCTACCAATCACAAGAAAAAGATGACAACTACACAGAAAAATTGCCAACATGGTCTGTGGGTAGGATGAAGACCCAGCAAATGTTGGACACACAGCTCATAGAACCTGCCAAACTATGGGGGGCAATGTGGTGGCATCGTGGCAGGTAAACAACAGAACTCCATAGAACCAGCAGCTATATTCTTCTATGTCCCAGAACAGTACTTTTAAACTTCTCTGATGAAAACAACAACTTGCATACTTTTTAAATATAAAGTTTTCTGGGCCTCATCCCCAGAGATTCAGTTTCATTGCAGCTATAATGAAACCTCAGAATTTGAATCTCAAAGAAGCAGCCCAGGCAATTCCTGTTATCGAAGAAGTCGAAAAAACAGTCTAGATCCTACTACTCAAAGTAAGGTTCTCCACTAAAGAAAGTAATTGAAGAAAACCTTAGAAATCAGAAAGATCTCCCATGCACTTGGATAGGCAGAATTAACATTGTCAAAATAGGCACACTATCAAAAGTGCTATACAGATTTAATGCAATTCCTATTAAAATTCCAATGATATTCTTCATAGAAATAGGAAAAGTAGTCATGAAATTCATTTGGAAAAATAAGAGGCCCCAAATAGCTAAAGCAATTCTTGTGATAAAAGTGAAGCAGAAGGCATCACAATACCAGATATTAAATTATACTACAGGGCTCTAATAACAAAATTGGCATGGTATTGGCACAAAAAAACAGGCACAAAGACCAATGACACTAAATATAAAGAACTCAAAAGCTTAACACCAAAAAAACAAATAGCCCAATCAATAAATGGGCAAAGGAACTGAACAAGCACTTCACTGAAGAAGAAATATGAGTGGTCAACAAATACATGAAATATTGTTCAACATCACTAGGAACTGCAGAAATGCACATTAAAACTACAGAATTTCATCTCACTCTAGTCAGACTGGCAATTATCAAGAGTACAAGTAACAATCGATGTTGGTGAGGATGTGGGGAAAAACGTTCACTCATACATTGCTGGTAGGAATGCAAACCATTCAGTTTCAGATTCCTCGGAAAATCTGGAGTGGAACCACCATTTGACCTGAGTTATCCCATTCCTCGGTGTATACCCAAAGGACTTAAAATCAGCATACTATAGTGACACGCCCACATCAATGTTTATAGCAGCTTAATTCATAATAGCTAAGCTATGAAACCAACCAAGGTGCCCTTCAACAGATGAATGGATAAAGAAAATGTGGTATATATACATGTGGAATATTACTCAGCCCTAAAGAAGAATGAAATTATGGCATATGTGGGTTAATGGATGGAACAGGAGACTATTATGCTAAGTGAAATAAACCAATTCCAAAAACCAAAGGTCAAATGTTCTCTGTGATATGTGGATGCTGACATACAATGGGTTGGGGGAGATAGAAGTTTATTGGATTAGACACAAGGGAATGAAGGGAAGGGATGGATGATGGGAACAGGAAAGAAAGTAGAATGAATTGGACATAACTTTCCTATGTTCATATATGAATACATGACTAGTAAAACTCCACATGATGGACAACCGCAAGAATGGGATCCTAATTATATTAAGTTATACTCTGTGTAGTTATAATATGTAAAATTACACTCTACTGTCATGTGTATCTAAAAAGAACAAATTAAAGAAAAAAGTAGGGTTCTTACAACAGCACCAGCAGCAGTCCCTTGAATTGTGTCATAAATGTAGAAACTCAAGTCCCTCCCAACTGCTCAAAGCTGAACCTTCCTTTACACAGCAATGCTGAGAAGCTCTGGCTTAAAGAAATATTTCCATAGTGCAGATGGGGTCTGTAAGTCATATACAGATAGTAGCAACTTGTTTTAAAGAAAGAATGGAAAAAGAAACATTAGAATATATTTTAGGTCAAAAGGTGAGAAGTGTACTGTATAATAACTGTGTAACAATGCAAAATATATTTCATGCTGCATTGAAAGCATTTGAAATTCCAGATAAATTCATACTAATGGGCACCAGGAGATAAGCACTGAAATATTTTCAGCAGTATTGTTGCCAAAAGCACAAGAAAGTAAAGCATGAAAATAACCCAAATATCTGCTGAGCAGAGAACAAACACCTATGCAGTGGAAAATTATACTACAGTGAAGATGAATGAACCACAGTTAAAGCAATAAAGGATCTAAAAAACACACAGTATTGAGTAGAAAATGTAAATCACAGAAGACTACTAACAGGCAATTTTACAAGACCAAACAACATACAAAAGGGAATTATTTGATACATATGTGATAAAACTATTTGAATAACAAAGTAAGAAGGGAAAAGGAAATGTAAATAAGAACTCAGGATATTGGTTACCTCTGCAGTTCCAGGCAAAAGATCTAGGGATATCCTATTTTTAAGCTAGGGAGTTGATTACTGATATACTGAATAATTTATCTTGGTTACATGCATTCTTTTGTTTAATGTCAATTATTACATAATGACTTCAAAAGAATTTTATTGCAGGGAAGGCAGGACTATTCCAGAAACATGTGGGCTCTTGGACAAATTTCTATGTTTGGTTCATATGGGAGAGGGATGATGGCATCTACCAGGCCAACTTTAGGAAGCAAGATCATATGCCACTGAAGATGTGCTGTTCTGGGAAGCACGGGTAGGTTGGGGTCCTCTGACTTGAAAACCACTCAAAGAGCCTCCTCATCAGGCACCACAGGCTTCAAAGCAGTAACACTCTGATCACATAACACTCTCATCCCTAGTTCCCAGGCCGAGGTTTAGTCTGCACCTGCATCTAACGCTTAAGGGAACCTCGAAGGACCACCTCATGCTTTCATTCTAGAATACTTATGACTGAATTCAACAGGGAACTCAGGACTTCACATCAGGAGGGAGAGAACACCAGGCAAGTATTCCTTCAAGTTCATAGCTGCCCTACATGGTAATTTTATGCCAATTTGAAGAAGAGTTCAACCCTGTTCAAAAATTTAAAAAGAGGGGTTGGGGAGATAGCTCAGTTGGTAGAGTGCTTGTCTTGTAAGCACAAGGCCCTGGGTTCAATCCCCAGCACCCCCCAAAAAAAAATTTTAAAAAGAAAAAGGAAGAAAGAGAGCCTGTTCTTCTGGTTCTTTTGGGAGTCATCTGTGGGAAAATTTCCACAAAAACGATACAAATCTACAAGTATTATGAATAGGGTATTATGAATAGAGTTTATTATGTTATGGCATATGCAATGTACACAACTGTACCCAGGGGCCCTGTTTGAATCAATGTGTAACTTGTATGTTTGGGTACTATCAAAAATGTGCAAATTACCTAATCAAAAAGTACACATTTTGACAAATATGCTAAGGACTTGTAGTGTGTGCAATACAGATTCATATATATTGTATATATTTTTTGTATATATGCAACTAAATGACATACACCATGTAACGTGTATAGTAATGAATACATGTTATTTAGTATATGTTGCATATACTAAAAGCCCCCAGACAGCACATTTGTAAATAGCAATTTCAAAGTTTATGACAAATCAGGCCTGCAGAAGTATGTTATGAGGTATGCATGTTGACAGACATGTGTATTATTTTTCCCATGAAAGTAATATAATTTACTTATTTACCAGAATTCATTCCTCACATATGCCATAAAGTACTTAAAATACATTTCCAAAGGATCTAATTCTAACTATTCCTCCTTAATCTTATCTATTCTTCATGCCGCCACCAGAATGCCTTCCTGATGTGACAGTTCATCTGTATCAGTTGAAGGACATCTAATTGATGCTCTCTTATCATTTAAATCAATTAAAGAACATTTCCATTAGCAAGTCACAACTATCTTACTGATCACATAACCTTCTCACTTTCCACACTGGTTAAGCAAATCTATCTGTTGCACTTCAAATGCAGTTCTCCCTGGAAAATGAATTTCTCTGCTTGGATGGACACATATACATGGAGTGAGAGTCACCTTCTCATCTGCCAACAAGTAGCCTTCAATTCTTTTCCATCTTGGTCCAAAATAAACTTCTGTTTCTTCTTAGTTGCAATAATCAGGTATCTGCAGTCCCAGGATGATCAAAATTCTCAAGTACATTGGTTAACAATGTCTTTATCATATTCTGTAGCAATCGAGTTACATCCTGTATCTAACATGAATCTTTATCCTAGAAAATGTCTATAACTGTCAATAAACCTATTTGATAAAAGAGCATTAACACAGAATAATAATAAGCATCTTGCTCAATACTATGGTTCTCATAAGTTAATTCAGGAAACATTTCCTTTTTCTAAAACTTATCTGTTTTGTTGACTTTATAATTTTTTATTTGATGTATAATAAATTCAGCATATTTATGGGGTACAGTGTGATAATTCCATACATGGATACAATGTTTAATGATTAAACCTGAGTAATTTCTATCTCCTTAAACATGTATCATTTCTTGGGTTAGGAGTCTTTGAACTTCCCTTTTCTAGTTCTTTATAAAATATATAATAAATTATAGTTTTCCTATTTTGATAAAGAACACTAGAAGTTACTCCTTCCAACGGCCTTTTCCTGCCCACTAGCCAATCTTCCTCTCCCCTCTTCTCCTCCACTCTTCCCAAACTCTTGTGACCACTGTTCTACTCTAACACTTTTAGCTTCCACATAAGGAAAAGCAGTATTTGTCTTTCTGTGACTACTTACTTCATTTAACATAATGTCCTCAATAGCTATTACGGGGGGAATGGTATGAAGTTTCTCAAAAAACTGAAAACAGAATTACCACCTGATCCAGCAAACAAACGACTGGAAACATATGCAAAGGAAGTGAAATCAGTATCTCAAACTTGAATCATCAGTTCCACGTTCACTGCAACACGATTCACAATAGGAAAGATGTGGAACTGCCTGAGATATCCATTACAGATGAGTGGACAAAGAAATATTGCATATATACACAGTGGAATAGTATTCAGCCATAAGAAAGAATAAAATTCTGTCATTTGGCAGTAAAAGAATGAAGTGGCATATGCACCTGTTTTCTGTGAACAGCCTGTTCCAGTTTCTGTGTTGTGACTCTCATCTCTGTTTCCCTTTACAGATTTAAAGAAGTCACCCAGGCACGATACACATGGTTTCCACTAACCACCAGAAGAGCTCTGACTTTGCCCAGACTTCTTGGTGACATTTCTAAAGTGTAGCATTCATTACTACAGAATGAACACTGCTGCTTTACTCAAAATTAGAATCTTCAATTGTTTCAATGCATTGGAAGGAACAAACTGCAATTCATCCTATAGATGAACTTTACAAGAAGACTGTTGTAGGAAATAAAAATGAGTCTGCAGTAAAAGACTTCCTTGGTATTTATTTCAGACTATATAAAACAGGAGGAGGCAAAACGATTTTCACAGAGTTTTTCAAAACTGTCAAAAATTGGTTTGGAATGGATTTTGACCTTTTCTAACCCTCATAAAGCTATGATACCCACAAAAAGCCTTAGAAGTTTGGAACTGATATTTTACCCAAGGCAAAAGAGGACACAAACCATTCACTCTTTTTTTCTTATAGAAGTAATGGGATTAGGGATAGAAAAAAGCCAATCAAAGACAATTTTAGTTATACCCACAGGTAACGAACTATTCTTTAGCTAATACTAAGCAGATAAATGTTATTTAAAATACTTTTGCATATTAAGAGCTTCCTATGTTGCTATTTACAACTTTTTATGATCACACAATTTCCTGTTTGAAGTTATTTACAGATCCGGGCAAATGGTTTCACAAAAGGCCACACTCAACTCTGCTGAATTGATGGTTATGTTGTAGTTACTCTTCTCTGTTTCATCAACAAAGGAAATTCTTATTTAAAACTAGGTTTGGGGGCTGGTTTGGAAGCTCAGTGGTAAACTGTGCATTTAGCATGTTCATTTGAGGTCCAGGGTTCAATTCCGAGGATCAAAATAAACACGAATCCTAAATCCTAGGTTTTCCATCTTATTCCTCTCTGGGGAAGCTCGGAGGAGAAGGGGGGAAAGAGTAGAAAGGCAATTCTAACGGGGGAGAATATATCAGTGCCCCACTCAGGACTGCTACCAGGAGGACGGGAAGAGGTATGGCCAGGGGAGAAATGAACCGGGTTCCTGGATCTGAGAAGATGAGAAGAAAATGAAGGTTTTAACTTGAAATTATTTCTTTGCACAGAACAGTACACCTCTACGCTAAATGGTCTCCATTGTTTCTACCACATTAGTGCTATTTTAGTGCCAGTTTTTCCTTATAAGCAATTTTTGATTAGGATCAACTCCATTTTCCCACCAAAGTCAGGAGTTTACAATGTTACTTTTCTAACTCTTTCAAATATTTAGCCTAAGGTGATACAAGAAATTTCAATTTTCTGATTTAAAAAATAGAAAGGCAATGTGGTTTTATTTTGTTGTTGTTTTCTTGGAAGTCAGGAAATCAATCCATTATTTACTAAAGATACACGGATTTGTAGTCATTTATTCCAGCACCTGGAGTCCTGTCCCTTCAAGAGTAGTCTATTACATTTATTTATGAATGGTTACCCAACTTTTCTTCAAATGAACTTTTATCTTCTGGTTTTATAGCACAATGGGAAAAAGTTTCGGCTGTTCTCTATCTCCATAGTCCACAAAAATGAGGGAATACCTTATCATGTCACTCATACACTCAACTTTATCCCACATCCCCTAGATTCTGACACTCAACTCTTCTGGAAAGAGGATGGGGGACTGCTAGGGTTCAGGGTAACATGGCATTCTGTGAAGCTCCCCAGGTGATTCAGAGATCACCTGCAAACACTCAACAGCAAACATAAATACACACAAAATGCTCATTTAATACCCATAGAAGCCATGTTGTGTGACTGATTCAGTGCAGCACGCTTTGGTTCATAGGTTGTTTGGTGCTATCCTTTTTCTTTTAAAATACTTCTTATGTTTTCCAGGTATGACTTTTTTGAGTAAAATAATGATGAAGCTGTCACAAAACAGAGATCATTATACCTCTGATTGCTCACCGAACTTTTGAAAGTAAATGCCAGTTTACCAATGTTTAATTTTTTCATTTGCTAGAGAAACTTCTTTTTATTATTGATAAGTATGTTTCCTTGCATATTGCTTAGAAGTGGCTTAAGACTCGGCAATGTATTGAGTCAACTTAATATAGTGGAGAATTCACTTGTCATCTAGTGTATAGTTTCAAAAATAATAGCCATAATTCATGGCATGGTGAAAGTTAACTAAATTTTTAGTGAGAATCCACAGATAATAATTCTAAGGAACCAATGCTATATTAAACAGATAAAAAAAAAAACTTCTTTAGCATTTTTGAAGTCTAATTCTTAGTAAATAGTCCTCCAAAACTGAGGATAATCTCTCTCTGGGCTAGTACTCATTTGCGTTTTCAGAACCTTCTTCTCTGTTAATATTTGTGACAAGAACAAATAGCAGGTTGGATATAGTAGGGAGCAAACGTAAGCAGGCATGAAAAGGTGGTGGTGTATATGCAGCAAAATGAAACTAAACCCCTATCTCTCACCCTGCATAAAACTCAACTCAAAATGGATCAAGGACCTCGGAATCAGACCAGAGACCCTGCACCTTATAGAAGAAAAAGTAGGTTCAAATCTTCATCACGTTGGCTTAGGAGCAGACTTCCTTAACACGACTCCCAACGCACAAGGAATAAATACAGGAATCAATAATTGGGATAGATTCAAACCAAAAAAGTATTTTCTCAGCAAAGGAAACTATCAGCAATGTGAAGAGAGAGCCTACAGAGTGGGAGAAAAATCTTTGCCACACATACTTCGGATAGAGCACTAATCTACAGAATCTATAAAGAACTCAAAAAACTTTACAAGAATACAAATAACCCAATCAATAAATGGGCTAAGGAAATGAGCAGACACTTCCCAGAAGAAGATCTACAACAAATCAACAGATATATGAAAAAATGTTTAACATCTGTAGTAATAAGAGAAATGAAAATCAAAACTACCCTAAGACTCCATCTCACCCCAATTAGAATAGTGATAGCTAGATTGTGGAACCAACCTAGATGCCCTTCAACAGATGAATGGATAAAGAAACTCTGGTATATATACACAATGGAATACTATTCAGCCATAAAGAAGAATAATATTATGGCATTTGCAAATAAATGGATGGAATTGGAGAATATCATGCTAAGTGAAATAAGCCAAGCCCAAAAAACCAAAGACAGAATGTTTTCCCTGATAAATGGAGGATGATATATAATGGGGGTGGGGATGGGGAATGAGAGAATAATGGGGGAACTTTAGAATATGTAGAAGAAAATGGGAGGGGGTGTATGAAAAATGGTGGAATGAGACAGACATCATTGCCCTATATACATGTATGATTACATGAATGGTATGAATCTGCATTGTGTACAACCATAGAAACGAAATTATGTACCCCATTTGTGTACAATGAATCAAAATGCAGTCTGTAAAAAATTAAAAGCTAAATAAAAATAATAAAAAAAAGAAATTTCTCCCCAAAAAAAAAAAAAAAAAAAAAAAAAAGGAATATAAGCAACAATAGGTGTTAGTGAGGATGTGGGGAAAAAGGTACACTTATACATTGCTGGTGAAATGCAAATTAGTGCAGCCACTCTGGAAAGCTGTGTGGAGATTCCTTTGAAAATTTACAATGGAATCACCATTTGACCCAGCTATCCCACTCCCTGGCTTATACCCAAAGGACTTAAAATTAGCACACTACTGTGATGTAGCCACATCAGTGTTCATAGCTGCTCAATTCACAATAGCTAGATTGTGGAACCAACCTAGATGCCCCTCAATTGATGAATGGATAAAGAAAATGTGGTATATATACACAATGGAATATTACTCAGTCATAAAGAAGAATAAAATCATGGTATTTGTAGGTGAATGGATGCAGTTGGAGAATATCATGCTAAGTGAAATAACCAATCCCAAAAAACCAAAAGCTGAATGATCTCTCTAATAAGCAGATAATGATACATAATGAGGGGTGGGAGGGAGGCAAGAATGGAGGAAGGATGAATTGTATAGAGAAAAAAGAAGGGTAGGAGGAGTGGGAGAAGGAAAAATAACAATGAGAGAAATACCATTACCCTATGTACATGTATGATTACACAAATGGTGGGACTCTACATCATGTACAACCAGAGAAACAACAGTTGTACCCCATTTGTGTACAATGAATCAAAATAAATATTTTTTTTAAAAGGTGGTGGTGTGAGCTTTGACTTGGATGTGCAGGAATATGAATTCTGTAGAGTCATTTAATGTGATTAGATGTCTGCTATTAATGCCTATGACTGGACAAAGTCAATCTGATTACACTGTCAACACTGGGAAACACCAGATCCTGAAACAAGACCTTCAATGGTGAGGGAGAAGCAGAAAGAATAAGACAGAAACTCAATTTACCCGGCACTTGTCATTTGCCACCGACACTCACCCGCCCTTGGCAACAGTTCCATTCTCTATACTTTTTGCATATTTTAGACATTTCATAAAACTGGGATCACACAACATGTGGTCTGTTGAACTGGCTTCTTTTTCCTTGGCTTGCACTATTCCCAAAGTTCATATACCATGTAGGCAGTATCAGACTTTGATCCCTTTTATTGTCAGATAACATGCCACTGGATAAATATGTCACATGACTTTAATAAATGTGATCTTCTTAATACATTAATCAGTGGATGGGAACTGTGTTATCACCTTTTGGATTATGGATAGTGATATAGTGATGCTGTGAATATTCATGTACAAGTTTTGTGTGGCCGTGTGTTTTTCATATGTAATAGGCATGTATTAGTGGAATTTCGGGATCAGGTGATAATTCTATGTTTAACTATTTGAAGAAGTGTGCAATTGCTTTCCATGCACTTGCTGGACATTTGTAATAGCTTCTATAGAAAAATCCTTTGTTCATTTTTCATCTGGATTATGTTTTCATTATTGAGTTGTAAAGATGTTCTTTATGTATTGTACATACCTGTCCTTTTCAGAGATATATTTTACAAAGTGGTGACACTTGAACCACAAACATTTTAAATTATGTTGAATTTATTTTTACTTTCGTCACTTGTGTTTTGATGTCCTATCTAGAAACCATTACCCAACCCATGCTCACAGAGATTTATCCCTATCTTTTCTTCTATGAGTTTTATAATTTTAGTTCCTACATTTGGTCTCTGATCCATTCTTAGTTAATTTTGTATATGGTGGATGTCAGGGCTCAAATTCATTGATTAGCATGTGCATATCCAGTTGTCTAAACAGTGTTCATTTGAAAAGAATATTCTTCACTTACTGGCCTGAATATAATATTGGTGTATTTCTAACCTTTCAGTTCTATGTTATAACAACAACAACAACAACAACAAAATTAGCTAAATAACATAATAACTAAAATAAAAATTAATATCCATAAGACTTATTTCTAATGTCAACTCATTATGACATATGTCATAATGACATATGTCAAATAGCAAACATATGTTATAAAGATATGTCCATGCAACCAAATATTAGACAGAGGGAGGTATGTGGCAATGAAGAGACGTGGTGCTAGAACATGTCTGTTCAGGGGACAAGCTCATGTAACAGCAACATGAGGTTGTCATCAGGAAAGTCTACCAGAAATTATCAAGTATTGGCATGGAATGGAATCTAGGGAAGATCTTAGGCATACTATTAAGAAGAGGGTCAGGTACTACAATAGATGAGCACATGGTTGCTTGGTACAACTTTAAGTCGGGACTGGCCCTCTTCATTATTACTGGGATAAAACTAGGTTAAAAGACTAGGTTAAAAGAAATCCAGAAGCCAGGTAACCAAGTATTGGGCCACTGGTTTTCTTCAAATCTCTCCTGAGTGAGGTCAGTGCAGGTCTCGAAGACAGTACATGTTTAAGTTTATGCATGGGAGCAAGTGGTTATAGCCATGAGAGTTCTGACGAGCATGGGATGCAGATATGGTAAACAGTTCTGGGGCAGCTGAGGTGGACTAGACAGAGAAAGCCTGCAGGAAAGAGGGAAAGCTGGAGGCTCTCAAGGAAACACTGTATTAGCAATGGGTAAACAGAACCTGGACTGGAAAAAGGGCATTTGAGAAACATCTTGGGAACAAATCAAAGGATGTGGTTAATTAGTTGGGCAAGGGTAAGGGTGGAGGGTGGGTCAAGGCACAGAAATAAGACCAATAGAAAACCAACTCACACTGGACTCATGCCTGTAATCCCAGCAGCTCAGGAGGCTGAGGGAGGAGGACTGTGAGTCCAAAGCCAGCCTCAGCAAAAGTGAGATGCTAAGCAACTCAGTGAAACCCTGTCTCTAAATAAAATACAAAGTAGGGCTGGGGATGAGGTTCAGTGGTCAAGTGCCCCTGAGTTCCATCACTGGTACTGAAACCAAAACAAACAAACAAACAAAACCCCAACTCACATTGAAGGCAATGTTGCCAACACAGAGAACAAGGCTGGGGGGTGGGGCTTAGCTGAGATGGCTCTGAGGGGTGCTCAGTCAGATATCCTTGTCAGGACATCAACATGTCACTCAGAATAGATCTGCGCTCAATTGGGTTGGAGGATTACAAGGTTATGTGATTATTCAAGCCACCCATAGGGAGAATGATTCCCAGGAAAAACAGAAAGGAGAAGGGAGTAATGTAAAAAAAAAACTGCCATAGCTCTACTTCATTTATTTTTATTTTGTTTTTTTCTTTTAAGATTCATCAAGGCATCTGTCCTGTCATATGAAACTGACAGTAAAAAGATATTAAGAGTTATAATTTTTAAACCATTCATTCTGATACATGCCACTTTCAATATATTATTTTACAATAGGTATTGCTTGAATTTTTATAAGAAGATTGATAAGTTTTTAGTCAAGTGCAGGATTTTCAACTCTGAACTCAAAAGCCAAGTGGTATTCAGATTTTTATATTTGGTACATACTTAATAGTTACACACTTTAAAGAATGCCTCATTTAAATTCTAATGTATTTTAATAAGGAATGAAAGAAAATATCACCCAGTATTTTTTTCTTAAATTACCCCTAGTGCTTGATTACTCCTCCACAATCAAAATCATGTCTTAAATATGAATGATACAAAACAAGACTACAGACTGAATGTATAACAGAGAGATTTTAGCTGCTTGTTTAAAATGACATACCTAGCTATTCAGTAATCACTTTATAATAACCCCTTTCATTTCCAAATCTACTTAGCCATCAGGCAGCAGTGAGGAAAAGCTGGCAGCAGTTTTTACAACTGCACATTAGTTTTACATTTCATGACAAGCTAATTCTAGAGAGTTCTAAAGAGAGACAAGCACTGGTCCTTGTGATTTTCTTTTCTTTGCATGAAGAAAACATGTGTCTAGTTGATAAATGAAAGATAAAAGAATACAGACATATACTTTTCACTTCATCCTATGTCAGTGACAGTTTGCCCCAACTGCACTCCAGGTTACATGGTACATATTGAAGTTAATAAAAAGTAACTAGGTTAGACAATTCCTCCTCAGTTCAAGACACAGAGATCTACTCAGGGCCCTGGAATCTCAACCACATGTGAAGGTGGTCCCGGAACGATGGCCACATTTCCATCAGAACTCCTGGACTAAATGCAGGCTGAACACAATGCTGAACGCTGCATCCACATTTCATAAGGCAGACAATATAACCACACTATACAAGAAATGACAAATATGCTTGGCCTTGTTTTTTTTCTTCTTCTGTCCCACAAAGTGCATTTCAGTGCAGACTAACTCAAGGTCATGCCTTTAATGATGCATCTAATTAAATTCAAAACACCACTAAGCATCAAGTGTGTGTCCATTTAGCACTGAAGAGCTGAAAGAGCAAAATGGCTTTCAAGGCATTATTGAATCCAATCCATGAGCCACACCTGAGCTCTTGAATTAAGCTTTTAAGATTGCCATGAAAATCACCTGGTAAAATGATAAACCATAGCATAAATCTTTGCAGATTTTAGCATTTACATCCTTGCCAGAAAAACAGAGGCATAGATGTTGTTTATAATGTATAAAAATAAATGGTATATGCTATTTGATACATCAGTTTGAAAGAGATGGAGCAGGACTTTCTTGCTATCATTGCTGTCTATCGCTGCTGACAAACAGCATTAATTCATAATCATTATCACCATCAAACTTAGCTAAATCATGAGACAAGACTTTACTAGACTAAAATGACAGGACTACATAGTCATATCAACATATGATAGCAGAATTAATTCTATTCTAAATGATTAGATTCTGATATGTATAATGAGTTTGAACGAAAGAATGTTCACTAAAATCATTTTTGGCAAGTTAACTCTGAAATGCAAGAATTGATGTGAATAATATTCTCCAGTTCAACTGGTCATATAAACTTTGAACTGCTCAGTGCATTCAAATCTAGAATGAACAGAAATAGCTGTTTCACCAGCTATTTGTTTTAAATGTTTTAAACATCTGGCAATCAGACAGAAAAGAACACAGATGTAAAAACTGAAAAAACCTGAGATTAAAAGGTAACAAGTGGAAATTCACATTTGGATTCAGATGGGATCATCTTGTTCTAGTTCCCCACATGAGAATTTGTATCACTGTTCTCAAAGAAATCTGATTCTGTTCTTTAAACCCTACCACTACCAATGAATTGAACTATATCTTTAACTGTATCTCTTTAACTTCAAGTGAGCTTTTGTTGGTCTTGCTACATAATTTAACTAATAGACATATTACTAGTTCAATGAAATCTAATACTTCATTGTACCTAACCATTAGACAGGATGTATAGCTGGCACTGAATCCTGGGTAATCATTCATGTATGAAAATAATTCTGAATGGGAGGATCACTTGGGTCAAAGGACAGTAAGGTTCATGCTTGCCTGCTACATATCAAAACATGCAGAACAGGATTGGGGATGGGGCTAAGTGGTAGAGTCCTTGAGTAGAATGTGTGAGACCCTGGGTTCCAGGTTCCATTCCCAGCATTGCAAAAATAAACTGACAAATAAATACAGCAAAACATGTTGTGCCTATTGGCATCAGATCTGCCATTTTGCTGCCAACATTATTCGGCGCCCCCACCCAACACACACCATATTACAACCCAGATTGTCAGTCTGGGAACATCCCAGAGAGCCATTGGTCTGCTCATCACCCTGTGAAGATTCTTGGCTTCATTGGTCCAGATTGTTAGCCCCGTAAACTTCCTAGTCAGTCATTGGTCTGGATTGTTATTAGCCCTCAAAATTCTACTACTTAAGAATAACTCCCCCACCATTTCTTTCTTTCTCTCTTTCTCTCTTCCTCTCTTGCCCTCTTCCCCTCCCTCTCCCTCTCATTTCTGGGTGCTTTCACTGCCAATCAGAGAAAGCATAACAGCTGGCATCCCCTCAACTTCCACGTGATGAGACACATTCCACACAGAGCTCCCAGAGCCACAGTCGAAATGTGGAAGCTTGGGGTGGGTCACCAAAAAGACTGAAAGAACTGATAGCAGTTCATAGCAAAGACACCACACCACTGATTAGAGCTCTCATAGCAAAAAGAAGGTCAACTGAGTGGAGAGGTGTGCCAGAGGCCAGAGCCCCAGCAGACTGCATACAAGATAGGAGAGGACCCCACACTGTATGTATCCTATCCTCTATTTATGGGGAAATAATCCAATGCTTTCATTTCTTCTACTCATAAAAAAAATGATTATTACATTGGTAAAGCCAAGAATGGAAACCATTTATAAAGACTGACCCTAATATGTTCTATCAGTTTGCATAATGTCCAGTTTTCAATATATCTAGAAGATCTTCAATGTGTGTGTGTGTGTGTGTGTGTGTGTGTTTGTAGGTCCTCACACATGCTAGTATGCTTTCTACCACTGAACCATGACCCCAGCTCAAATTTTGTTTTGAGACAAAACAAAATTTACGTTGCTCAGGCTGTTCTGGAGCTCATGGGCTGATTCTGCTGCCTCAGTCTCAAGAGTAGCTCTGACTACAGGCCCATGCCACCACTCCTGGCTCCAGATGTTTATTTTAAATAAAATGGATTATTTGATTATTATTTTTGACCAGGAACTAGTGATCCACACTACGGGGAGGTCTTTTTAGTAATTGCAAAGATTCAAGATCTTCAGTGGTCTCATCTAAATCACCTGTCCTCTAAAAATCTTTCTTGGGACATAATAAATGCGGATCTATAATTTAATGAGACTTGAGGAATAGGCTTGAGAGATCTCTTATACAACATGGTGATTACAGATAATAGTCATGGACTACATACTTGAAAATCACTGTGAGAGAAGATTCTAAATGTTCTCACTAAAACACAAAAAGTATGTGAAGTAATGTACTGTTATTACGCTTGATTTAGCCATCCTACAGTGTGTACACATTTCCAGACATCATGTTGTAGACCACAAATACATACAATTTTTGTTAGTTTAAAACATATGAGGTGATGGTGACCCTCTGTAATCCCAGTTACTTGGGAGGTTGAGACAGGAGGATTTCAAGACAGAGGCCATTTCACAACTAAGTGAGACTGTGTCTCAAGATAAAATTAAAGAAAAAAGGTCAGGGGATGTAATTCAGTGGGTGAAGTATCTATAGTTTCAATCCCCAGTACCAAAATTAAATTAAATTATAAATAAAACTACAAAAATATAGCTCTAACCATGTATCAAATACTCATTTAAAATAATATTAAACATAATAGTAACCATTTTTAATATGTACCAAAGTATATATGTGTGTGTGTGTTTTCTGAAGGGAAACTATTTACTAAATAAAAGGAATGATTCCAAAATCATAATAAAAACTTTGTGGAAACATAAGATTAAGATATAACTCCTTTAATTCATTCATTCATTCATTCATTAACTACTTTCATATTTGTTGTGCTCAGGATTAAACCTGGACCTCAGCATGCTCCATCACTCTATCAGTGAGCCACACCTAAAGCCCAAATAAGAAAACAGAACTGAACAAATACCATATTATTAAAGAGAGAAACACAATAATTTGTAAAAGTTCCCAGAACTTCTTATGAGGCTTCATTTCCTTATGCATGGTTTATATGCATACAAAATAGTATACAAAATTTAACTGGCATTTCCAACACTGGCAACTGCATTTTATTAACTTCAAAGGCTGTTTTCTAGACAATAAATCTAGTGGATTCTAATAATGTAGGAGCTAAAACTCTGCGACTCACAGAATTATGAATTCGGTAATCACTTTTGAGTTGCACAAAGTCATAAAATGTATCAGGTTTTCTCTAATACAATTCTGGCAAAAATAAGCTTAAAAGCAATTCCAGTTATTTACTAATATGAAAACCTGTTCAATATGTCACAAATACATGTTCTTCCATGGATATCTTCCTAGAACTAACTCTACCATATATCCTAATTCCTCTTAATGTGCACAACTTCAATCATTTTGCAGTTTCCCTGAATTTAGTGGCAGGGGTGGTGAGAGAGAAAAAAAGGCAGGACCTCACATAATAAATATAAAAAAAAACTGAACAAAAGGCTACTGGAAATACTATTAACACTGTCTATAATATAAATCAAAATATAACTGCCTTCTAAAACCTCAGAAAGCTAAATGAAAAAAAAAAAAAGCTAGAAAGCTAGTGTCTATTTTTAAAACCTGGGTATCTCTTTCCTCCTTTTATCCTTTCAGCTGTTTGCCTCCTGCTGAAACAAATAATCAAAAGGGATTCATGTGACGATGAATTTCATTCTAAAATTCCAGAAATGCAATCCATTTGAGGGGTGCACCTAAAGATTTAAGGGGGTATAGCGCAGCCAACACAATATCGATTTCAGTAGAAGACAGAGGTAGCCACGTTTGTCTTTCTGTCCTAAGAAATTCACAAGCAGAATCTGGGAAGAAACTTGAAGCATTCAATGAACAATAACAGCATATGTCATGAACTAAGAGGGAACATAACATCAATATAAAAAGGACAAGGAACTCAGAGTCTATCACATCAGTCCCACATAAAAAATTCTAATACATTATAGTTATCAAAAGCAGAAGCCAAGCATAGTAGCACACAACCAGTAAACCCAGCTCCTCTGAGGGCAGAGGCAGAAGGATCCCAAGTTTAAGGCCAGCCTTGGCAACTTAGTGAGAAATGCTTCAAAATAAAAAGTAAAAAAGGGCATATAAGCATAGACAATGATTTCCTCAACTGATCCCTAAAACTCATAAAATAATACCGAGAATTAATAAATGGGATGGCATCAGATTAAAAAAGCTTCTGTTCAGTAAAGGAAAAAAGAATGTGAAGAGGGAGCCTACAGAATAGTAGAAAATCTTTGTCAGCTATTCTTACAACAGAGGATTAATATCCAGAATATCTTTTAGAAACCAAAAATCTTGCCACCAAAAAATAAATAACTCAAGTGAGATAAGTGAGATAAGCACTTTTATCAAAAGTGAGATAAGCCAATCTCAAAAAACCAAAGGATGAATGATCTCGCTGATAAGTGGATGATGACAAATAATGGGGGGTGGGAGGGGTTAGCGTTAGGGTTAGAGTTAGGTTTAGGGTTAGGGAGGGGGGCAAAAATGGAGGAAGGAAGGACTGTATAGAGGGAAAAGAGGGGTGGGTGGGATGTGGTGGGGGGAAGGGGGAAAATGGCAGAAGGAATCAAACAACATTGCCCTGTGTAAATGTATGATTACATGAATGGTATGCCTTTACTCCATGTACAGACAATCAAAATGTATCCCATTTGTTTATGATAAAAAAAGAAAATAATAAATAAATAAATAAGCAATAAACAGATGCCTTCTCAAAAGAAGTACAGCCAACAAATAAATATATTAAAAAGTCCAATCTCTTTAGAAATAAGGGAAATACAAATCAAAACCACACTGAGATTTCATCTTACTCCAGTTAGAATGGCAGCCATCAAGAATGCAAATAAGGGCTGGGGAGATATAGCTCAGTTGGTAGAGTGCTTGCCTTGCAAGCACAAGGCCCTGGACTCGATCCCCAGCACTAAAAAAAAAAAAAGAATGCAAGAATGCAAATAAAAAGGGCTGTGGTTATGGCTCAGTGGTAGAGTGCTTGCCTAGCATGTGAGGCACTGAGTTTGATCTTCAGCACCACATATAAATAAATAAAGGTCCATCAACAACTAAAAAGAAATAAAATATAATGCAAATAATAATATATGCTTAATAATATATGCTGACGAGGATGTGTGGGGGTGGAAACATGTATACATTGTTGGTAGGATGTTAATCAGTACCACCGCTATGAAAATCAGGAGCTTTCACAAAGAACCAGAAATGGAACTACCATATGACCCAACTATACCAGGCCTCAGATATTTATCTTAAAGAATTAAAGTCATCATACCATAACAATACATGCATACTCATGTTGATAGCAGCACAATTCACAAAAGACAAATTATGGAACCAGCCTAGGTGTCCATAAACAGATGACTGGATAAAGAAAATGTGGTATATATACACAATAGAGTTTTATTGAGCCACAAGAATGAAATTATGCTGTTTGTAGGAAAATGGATGGAACTTAAAAAGTATTGGAACTTGTTAAGCAAATTAAGTCAAACTCAGAAAGTCAAGGGTTCCATGTTTTCTCTCATATGTGAAAGTTAGAAAGAAAAGGTGTGGGATGGGGTCAGAGTATCATAATAAAGAGAAGGGGGCAGAGAAGAGGAAGGGGACCAAGGATGAGGGGAGGGAAAGGGGAGGTATTAGGGAATGAAACTGACCAAATTTTGTTGTGTGCATTGTGTGAGTGCATGAATATGCAACAACAAATTCTACTATTATGTATAATTATGACATGAAAATTAAAAAGAATTTCACCCAAAAAATGTGAAAAAAAATTTCAAAAGTAGAACCATGTTCAAGGTCCAGTGAAGACATATAAAGAGGAGGAAAGATACAAGTATTAACAGGTCGATGCCAGCAACACGGAGCTCCAGTCATTTGCTGGTGTGCAGGTTTCTCCACTGCTCCATCACGGTGGCAGACCTCCTCATCCTCAGACTAGAAGAGCACTGGCCTCCACACTCAGTCTTTAAAGATAGCCCAGAATTAACTTGAGAAAGCCAACTGCTACAGTTTGAATTTGAAATGTCTCCCAAAGGCTCATCTATTAAATACTTGGTTGCCAGTCTGGGGCACTACTGAGAGGTGGTAGCACCTTTAGAATGTGGGTCTAAAGGAAGTAGTTAGGCCACTGGGGACATGGTCTTGAAGGGGACCTAGGGACTCTTGCCCCTTCTTTTCTCTTTGTTTCCAGGTTGCCATGAGGTGAGCAGCTTTGCTCTCATCCACTCCTTCCATGATGTTCTACTTTGCTGTAGGCGCAAAGGAACAGGATCAAATGACCACAGATTAAAATTTGTGAAACTGTGGGCCAAAATGAACCCTTCTTCCTTTTAAGTTGATTGTCTAAGGTGTTTGTCCTAGCATCAGAAAGATAACACACATCAATTCGTTTAAATGTTTTACAAATTTCAATTGAATTGAGTTTAAAAAAAAATAGGATAATCAGAGAATTAGAACTTTAAAGATTTGTGAAACTATGGCAACAGGTAGAGAATAAAGACCATTTATTCACATATACATTTAACTCATTTCTCAAAATGGGAAATTTAGTACCTCAAAGGAAATGGGTATTTTTCAATAATTGCAGTTAACTAAATATAGGCTTCTTCTCACGCTGAAGATGTTGAATCAGCAATAGAAAAATGACAGTTTGCTGCCTCAGAAATTAAATAGTAAAATCGTGTCTAAAAAGCAAAGAGGAACTTTTCAAACATCTAAAGAAGCCATTATCTGAGGCATGAAATATTTTTCCTGATAAGTACATTTCTAAGAGCCTGAGAAATTAGTGAAGATGTAAGAAATTAACTTCCTCTTAAGTAGATGAGATAGGGATATGATAATTCCCACTAATGAAGATATTAAGTGTGAGAGGGGTACAAAGCTACTACAAGAAAGAACCCACAAACTTTTAAAACCCTTTATCTATTCTGAGAAGACAGGCCCCAAAATGAGACTGCCTCCTTAACCTAGATATTTTATTCACCTTCATATATTACTTATATGCAATTTTCATATTTTGTCCAAATCATTCATTTCTGACTGAAAGACTCATTCTCTTTAAGGTGCAATGTCTTTCATAAAACAAGGAACCCAAAAACCTGGTTTATAAACAGAAAATTGCTCAAGCACAAATCCTAGGATTGATAAGCATCCACTAAAGGCAACTTCTCTGTGTTCTAAAGTTAAATCACTGCAGATATGAGTATGATAATATTTACATTATCAGTTGTACAGGTGGCCATCTTTGAATCAGCAGAGCACATATCCAGTTTAGATATACTCATATGAAATGTACACTTAGGTAAGGCAGCTATATATTCCCTAATATTACTCGAGCTCAGGTAAAAGGGGAAGAAAGGAGAAATCGGAAGGTGCCTAAAATCTTCAGTGTAAACTGGTCTCAACTGGTGTTTAATGGTCTTTTTATAATACTTTGGTTTTATATTCAGATATTATATAAATGATTATGGTGAACATATGGTACAAATCAATGTACCATTTAATATATATGCACATAATATGTTTATATTGGATGATAAAGACTAAATATACAATTCATATTTTTATGCTGATCATACAAGAAAGCTGCATTCTCCAGTTCCTAGCTAATATGTCACGGTTATGTGACTGGGTGTTTATTTTTTTAATTTGTTATTTTAGATATACATGACAGTACAGTATATTCTGACACATTACGCATACATGGGATATAACTTATTCTAAATAAGATCCTATTCTTGTGTCTTAATGTTCTTAAACTGGACTTAAATAGCACTCAAAATAATCAAGTTTTCTTTGGAATATTTTCCATGTACCATTTTTTGTACCTTGGTCAATCCTTGAAGAACTTGTTAATATAGTAAGAAACTAAATACAAAAGGAAGTCTTCAAACTGCGGCCTGCATACACTGTTTAGTGTTTTGAGAGGAATTGAGGACAATTCAGTACAACTTACTACCCAATGCATAAAATATCTCTAGCAGGTTACTTTGCCTTCCTTCTCAGTCTGCACTGCCTTGGGGCAGCCAGTTTGTTTGGGGGAAAATCTAAGGATAGAACATTCTTTCTATTGTGTCAGAAAAGCCTCATTGAAAAAACTCACTTTTCCTTTGAACACAAACTAAATAATGCAAATCCTACCTTCCAGGGGCATCTCCACATATGTTAAGAGGTACCCTTATCCCCTCAACTCTCCCTTCCTCACAGCTAAACCCCACTAGTCAATTCAAACTTCAGCATGATATGGCTAGTCAATCTGAAACTATTCTTTTTTTTCCACTCTATTTCAATAATAATTGGGCTATTTATTCCATTTGATACCTCATTCCTTTGAGTCCCTGAAGCTTTCTCAAAGATACCCAACAAGGAATACTGAGGTATAATGGATATATCATCAAGGTTCTAAAATCCTTTCAAGTAGATTATTTATTTCATTTATCTTAAACCTTGATTTCTTTCTTTTGTTAACAGGTCAGATAAAGAATATAACCAGGATACAAAAAGGCACATATTTACTGCATAGCATCTGATGAGTTCAGACATATGCATACACCCTTGCACTACCATCAAGGTAAATAAACACATTCTTCACCATCAAAAGCTTCCTTGGGTCCCTTTGTTTTTTATTTCTTTGGTTTATGTGTGGCAAGGACACTTAACATAAGCACAGCACTCAGTACATACAAAGCTATAATTATTTCTAAAGACCTATACCTGTATTTCTCCATAACTTTTTTTTTTTTCAGTTTTAATGGACACATAATTGTACTGTATGAGAATTAAACCTATTTATACATGGGATGATCACCAGGGTAATCAGCATTTCCATTTCCTTAAATGTTATCACTTCTTCATATCAGGAGATTTGGAACTCCTACCTTCAAGTTCTTTATAAAATATTTAACAAATTATTATAAACTATATTCATCCTACTGGGCTGTAGAACATTAGAACCAATTCCTTCTATTTGACTGCATTTTGGTACACATTACCCCAAATTCTTCTAACCCCCTCCCTGCTGCCTTTCCCAGCCTCTAGTGACCATTTTTCTACTCTCCGCTTCTAGGAGATCAACTTTCTTAGCTTCCACATATGAGAGAGAACAGGCACTATGTTTATTTCTGTGCCTGACTTACTTCATACATAATGTCTCCAGTTCCATAAATGTTGCCACAAATGACAGGATGTCATTCTTTCTTGGCTCTGGATAATTTTCCAATGAGTATGTATAAGACATTTTCTTTATTCATTCTCTCATTGATGAAAGCCTGAGTTAATGCTGTATCTTGGCTATTGTGAATGGGCATGCAGGTGTCCGTGATATACTCATTTCATTTCTTTTGAATATATATCCAGTAGTGGACAGCTAGATTATATAGTACTTCTATTTCTAGTTTTTAAAGGAACTTCCAGATTTTTATCCATAATTTTATTACAAAAACGTTATGTCATTGTTTAAATTTTTGAAATGGAAAAATATAAACAAAGAAGACAGATGGCTAAACCACCTAAATTCTTACTCCTTCCAGATAACTGAGCTTAATGTTTTGGAGTACAGGATTTATTTTTATTCTGTGTGGGTATGTGTATATAATTATACAAAATTGGAATCATTCAAAGTCACCTATTATGGCTACTTATTGTATTTATAACTGAAAACCTTCTGTCACCAATAATTTTTAAAATGTTCTTTAAAAAAGAACACACAATGTTCTACTAATTATACATTCCAAAATCTATTTAATCAATTCCCTTTTGGTGGATTCTGAGGGTATTTACAAATTTTAATATATAATTCATTATAACAAATATTCTGGGCTGGAATTGTGGCTCAGTGGTAGAGTGCTTGCCTAGCATGTGTGAGGCACTGGGTTCAATACTCAGCACCATGTAAAAATCAATTTAAAAAATAGATTAAAAAAATTCTTACAACTCTCCTTTTTCCAGCAGGTATTATTCTTTCCTTCCCATCTTTTCATTATCAGTTCTAGGAAAAGAAATGCTGGCTCAAAAGACAGTACATATGTCTTAAAATTTCACTAGAATTACCAAACTGCCTTCTAGAAAACTGGTCCATTTTATACAATTTATAAAGTTTATACAATGTATGACAGCATATTTTCTCTAATATTAGATGCAGTACTGGATTGAATAGTCCCCCCCACCACCACCACATACACACACAAGGACAGGTCCATGTCCTAGAACCTAGGAATATGACTTAATTTGGAGAAAGGATCTTTGTAGAGGTAATTCTTCAAATGAAGAAAGCATGCTGGATCACGTTGGTGGGTCATAAATCCAGTGATAAGGGTTCTTATAGGGGAGATTTGCCAGACAGAAGAGGAGAGGACCATGGGAGTATCCCACAAAAACTGGAATAATGGAGTCATCATAAGCCAAGCAATGCCTAGATGCACCAGAAGCAAATGGAATCTCCTCTAGAGTCTGCAGGGAGCATGACATCTTGACTTTGAACCACTGGCCTCCATAACTGCCATTTTAAGCCTGTGAGTTTGGGATAATTTATTATAACACCTATGGGAAAGCATGATACTATGACAGATACATAAAAATGCAAACCTAGCTTTGGTATTGGATAGTGGATACAGGCTGAATAATGTTGGAGGCACATAGTATTAAAAAACAAAACAAAACAAAACAAAACAAAAAAAAAACCCTAGCTTGCTTTGAATAGACTGTTGGTAGAAATGAGGATATTAAAGGTGTTACTGATGAGGCCATAGAAGTAAATAAGGAAGATGTTACAAACTGCAGGAAAGGCAATATATTATATAATGGTAGAAAACACAGTGGTTCTACAGTTAGATGCAAAGCAGAATTTTTAAGTGATAAGAATGGAAATTTAGCTGAGATTTCCAAGACAAATGTTGAAGATGAAGCCTGTTTTCCCCTTCCTGCTTATAATGAAATGCAAGAAGAAATGAGACAAATTGAGGGGGCGGGGGAATCCTGTTAAGTAAAAGTAACTGATGCTTATTATTTGGAAAGTTCTCAGTCTATCCAGGTTACAAAGGATGCTAAAATTGGTCCATTCACTGTTTTCACAGTTTGGAAAGGTGATCTGGAGAGAGGGTCCAGGAATGGATGCCCAAACCTTTTGCTGATGAGATTATGTGTAACTCATGGGTGCAATCAACCACCTCAGCAGAAGCAAGGAACAGAGACAGGTTATCAACAAAAATTCCAAGGAGGACTCTTTTGTCTAATGACCTGGATCCTGTGGCATACACAAGAGAGCTAGAAGTTTTTTGAAATTGTTGCATCAACAGAAACACTGCCAGCTTGGACAGAATGGGGACAGATACAAGACAAGTTGAAGGAAGGTTGTCAGACTTCTGGAATTTTACAGATGGAAAACAGGCTGACAGAGCAACTCAGCTGAGAACCTGTGCTACCCTTCAAAGAAAAGGAAAACAATCTCTCTGGCAATGTTGTGGGCCCTGAGGTAGAGGTGGGCAGAACTGTGGGCCCATGTGTGGCCCATTGTTCTCAGGTCTTGAAAGCTATTGAAATTTGCCCTGCTGGATTTCAAACTTGCCTGGGACTTGTGGCTCCTTTAGTCCTCTTTGACACGAGAATGACTATCCTATGCCTGTCTCTTGACTGTATTCTGGAAAGAGACAACATTTTTTTAGTTTCATAGGTTTACAGATGGAGAGGGATTTTGCCCCAGTGCACAACATCCCCAAATCTCAGTAACACTTAATTAAGATGATTAAAATGATGAAACGTTGGACTTTTGAGTTTATAACATTTAGTTGAGATTTTGAACTTCTATCTAATCCTGTCGTGGGTTAAGGCTTTTGGGGATGTTGGAATAGGGTGAATGTGTTTTGTATGTAGGATGGGAGTAAATATTTGGGTGGACTGTGTGGGTTGAGAGGTAGCCGCTTATAAATGTAATCCAATTTGGAAAAGAAAAGTTTACAAATGTAATACATGTAAAGACCTAGAGATGGAAAGATCATCTTAGATGACATGGGTAGGCCCTAAAATCAAAATCTGTGTCTGCAAAGGATTCACACATGGGAGTCTTAAACAGAAGAGAAAGCCCTACAAAGATGGAAGCAGAGATTAAAGTGATGTGGCCACAAGTCAAGGAAGGCAGACACCTACTATAATGTCTAGTGGAAGGTGCAAGGGGCAGAATCTCCCCTGAAGCCTCCAAAGTTTGCCATCTTGTTCAGATTTTTGGTCTTCACATTGTGAAAGAATACACATCTATTGTTTTAAAATCAGTCTGTGCTAATTTGTTATGATAACTACTACTGGGTTACCATCCCCCAATATAGGTGATATCACATTTTTTTAAAACTTGCCAATTTCATTTGCTAAAAAAAATATATATAATTTGAATCTACTTTTTTTTCTATTTAGAACTATTACTGACTTTTAAAATGTTTAATATTTTGAATGCTATGTTAATATACATTGTTTTCATGAATTCCCACTTGCAATTCTTTGTTTTAATATTATAATATTTATTTATTTCTTACTGATTTTTAAGAGTGCATAATAATATATTCATTTTTTTATTTACTGCAGGGCTGAGAAAGGAACACAGGGCCTTGTCCATGGAAGGCAAGAACTCTACCACTGAGTTATACCCCAGCCCCTATTCTTCTTTTTTTCTTCATTACTTCCAGTTTTAAATATTTTAACCAGGCTCTAATTTGTCTTTCATTTTCATGATTTTTGCATTTACAGAAATAAAAATAGTCAAATCTAACAATCTTTTATTTAATGGTTTGGAGTCTTAAGATCATACTGAGAAAAATTTCATGTTGCTCAATGTCCAGGACTACAAATGTATTTGCCTATCTTATTTTTTTTCATTCTTCCCAGTCTTTATCTTTCGTAGTTATACCTTGGCCTATCTTAAATTTCTCATCATAAGGAATTAAACAAATATGTAACAGTATTTTTTCCAAATGATAATTCTACTGTCTCCAAAACATTTATTAAATGACTCATCTTTATTCACTTATATTTGAAATGGTGGTTTTATAAATCTCATATGCTTGTATTTTCTTATAATTACTATAAGAAGTTTAAATTCCTGGTAGGGCAAGTCACTCTCTTCCAAATGCTTCTTTTTCAATTTTTTGTTAGTTTTTCTATCTTGTAATCCTCTAAATAAACTTTAAAAATATTTTATTCTTATTGAGATTTTAATTGAAATTATTTTACATTCATATATTACTGACATTTTTGAAACATGAAGATTTCCATGAATTGTAATAGTCATGTTAGGTTTTATCTGAGCACTGTATAGAGTTATTACTATTGTAAATGGAATCTTCTTGAACTACAGTTTATATAAATATTCTAGAAATGCAAGGCACGGCAATGGGAACAGCTAAGACCAAATACCTACACTGTACTAACCATGTGGTGGAACCTGTTGGAAAGCTTTACAGATAAAATTTATTTTATTCTCAGAAAAATCTCCATTAATACCAAAGAGGAAACTGAGGCATGAATGACAAGGAAGTTGCCCAAGTTCACAAAACTGACAGGTGGTAGAGCGATAATCAGAATCCAAGCAGGATGCCCACAGAGTGGTTGACATTTATACATCTAACTCAATAGTTAAATATTTCCCTGGACACTCATAATAGCTTTAATCATTTTCTAGTAGATTCTTTCACATTTTCCAGGAAGAGAATACATGAACAAGAATGACTGATGATTTTTGTCTACCATTCCCCTGTACTTTATGTTTCTCCTAATTTACTGGGTTGGTAAATGGTTTCCTGATACTGAATAAAGTCAAATCTACACTTTGGGACTTTGCTAATTATTGTATCTGGTTAAGTGTTTTGCATGCCTGTCATTATTCATCTTTCCCAAGTTTCTTTCATCTTCTTGGCTAACTCAGGCCTTGATCATGCCCTTTCATCTCCTGAATAAAGCCATGTTTGAGACTGGCCTAGGAAAGACTGCAGATTTGCTTGGGCTCAGGAATTTCCAAGTTCAGCCACAGCATTAGGATATCTCTCTCTGCATCCCCACACAGTGACCACACACTTGAAGGAGTCCTTTTGAGCAAGGGGACAAGGCTACCCTTCATCTTCTGCCTATATTTTCTCCTCCTATCAGATGGAAAGTGCCTTAACTCCACTACATGGTCTTTCTTGAAGACCTTTACTTAAGATGCAAGTGGAAGACACATTTTTGCCCTGAGTTTTTGCTGAACTAGTTTGCTGTCCAGACAGCTTTGTTTCTGGCATTTTCATTAATTCTGTGCATATTGCATCTGACAGAATTACTGCTGTTTGTTGACAGGACCCTCTGGCCTCCAAACATCAAATGCATGATGTCCCTATCAAACTTGACACCTGTTTTTCATTCCCAGGCATTGATTTTTCCACCCACTAGCCAACATATTTCATAGAAAAACCTGTTAGCACTATCTGCAAAGTATTGATTGCAAGAACACTGAAATCCCTATCTGAAAATTTACAGCCTTAATTTCCAGTAGGTTACATCAGTTATCTTCAAGTGGGCAAAGATTTGAGTATGTGATCAGCATGTGCTAACTACAATGTTTGCCACTGAGCAGCCTACCTGACCTACGACTTACAACAAAATTAAAAATACTGAAATAAACATTAGGTAATTGCTCAAGTTTCTCAACACTCAGGTAAATGAACAGTTCTGTAGAGAGTCCAAGTTCATTCAAAGCATATACTCTTTCAAAACAAGAAAAGGGATCAAAAATAGAAAGAAGATGTAAGCTTTCAATATTGCAATTTAGAAAGAAAAAGATGAGGTAGTACAGAGATAATTTATTCTACCATTAAGAGTAAAAAGTATTAAGCCAGTAATGGAAAGGATCTTGTCTACAAAATAGAAAAAGAGGAGAAAGTAGAATGTGTCTTATTTTTTGTCTTTTGCAAAATGTTGAGAAACAAATTATCATTTTTTTATGTAAAACATAGAGGATCTAACCAAGTTTTCATTATCGCATTCATCCATCAGCAATTATATATTGACAGCCTACTAATGTGCTACTCACTATATTAAAAATTTCATTTGAATCATCTCATGCTGTCCTCATATTTGTAAGTATTTTCCATACCTTTTGAGAGAGAACACCTTAGGTACCCCGTCTATGTTCTACACAGAGAAGACAGAGAATGTTTTCAATAATGGAACTGAAAAGGGTTAATATTTCAAACATTATTACATTGAAATGAACAAATTTTAAAATAACCCCAGGGTCAACCTGCTATCCTGTTACTACAGGAATATGCACCAGAGAAATATTACTCATACAGACATTTTTCTGTGGTTTTGAATAAAATTCTCACTCTATAGGAACATGGCAAGGGAACAGCTACTAGATGCTTACTTGAAGTTACCTCTGAGATACCAGAATGTCAAGGTCTAGGTCCCAAATCACCTTCCACTCAAACCTACCTACAGCACTTGTTAAATAAACAGAAGGCCCAGACTGTGTTCAGTACTGCTGGAAATACAAAAGAACTATAAGGTATAAGTTTTATGCTCAAAACCTGTCTTCTTTTGAATGGATAAAAGCCTACTATACAGGCAATATGTAAGTGAAGTGAGATAAAATGTCCATACTGCAACTGTGCAAAGCACACATATCTCTTCTTGGACAGTTTTAAGAGAGGAAATGCAGCACAGGCTGGAATGGGCTTGTAGAGTTTATGAATACAGAGGCATCTGGGCTCTTATGTGATGGAAGGCACTGGTCTGTTCTAGTCTGTATTACAACTGCTGTTACCAAAATACACAGCAAGAACAACTTAGATTAGAAAAAAATTTATTTGGGGGTTCATGGTTTCAGAGACCTTAGTCCATGGATGGTTGATTCCATTTCTCTGATCCATCTCACATGTGTGAGGTAGTATATCACGGTGGAAGGGCCCAACAGAGGAAAGCTGCTCAGTTCATGGTGGGGTCAGGAAGTAAAGACCAAGAGTCCAGAAAGGGCTTGAGAGAGGATGTATCCTTCCAGGTTATACCCCAGTGACTCACATCCTCTAGTCATGTCCCATTTGCCCACAGTTACCACCTAGTCTATTCAAACTAGGAACATTCTGCACTGCTCATTAGACAGAGAGAATGGAGGAGAACTTTCTAGCAAGAATGACATCACCCAAAAAAACTAATGAAATTAATTAAATTTAATTAATTAAAAATGAAATTACTGCCTATGAGTCAGAATGCTGAGATCATATAGACAAGCCAGCTCTGCAATACATGAGTTTGACAGGGTGACAGAAAAGTTTCCATGGTAGGAAAATGTAGGAGGGAAATATCCCATTCAACAAATATTTACTGAGGCTTCATTGTGTATCAGGTATTATATTGAGGCTGGAGATACAAAAATTGGTAAGTAAATAAAACATACTTCCTCCTTCACAAGGAGCTCATATATATGTGGGGAAGACTGACATATACAGTAGACCTCCCTCATCTGTGCGGACTATATCATTTGATAGTATGGAACACTATATACACTATGTTTTTTTCCTAAATGACCTGCAGCACTGCCAAATACTGAGTTAATCTGTCCTTACATATTTTATGTCCTGCTTCCTCCTTTGCATCACTGTTCTTGTTCTTTAGGAGTCATCATTAAGTAAAAGAATGGTTAAACAAACAGAAGCACTGTGACACTACAATCTGATAACCAAGGCAGTTACCAAATATGCAAGCAGCATATACAGTTTGAATATGCTGGACAAAAAGATGGTTCATGTCCTGGGCTGGCTGGAACTATAAAACAAGAGATTTCTTCACACTTTTCAGAATTGTCCACAATTAAAATTCATGAATTTGTTATTTCTTGAATTTTCCACATAGTATTTTGAGACTGAGGTTGACTTAGTAAAAAAAGTATGGGCAGTGAAATCATAGATAAAAGGAGACACTATAAACTACTAAGATAAAAGAGAATTACATAAAAGGTCCAAAAGAGCACAATTAAAAGTAATAAATTCTTTGTAGGGTGTAGGGGAACAGTGGTAGGGGACCCAGTGCCAGTAGGCTTCCCAAGGAGGTGCCTAGTTAGCTAGGACTGAAAGGGCAGGTAAAGGCAGGCAAGGGTAGTGGGCAGGTATGCCAGGGAAGGCCAGCTGGAAGTGAGATGAGGGAGACTGTCAGAATGAAGCCAGATAGCAAGTTATTATAGACACCATTTAGGAAATATATGTAAACCTCTATTTCTCAAGGAAGGCTCAGCCCAGTGTGTCGAGGAAAAGGAGAATAAAGGGACCTATCCTTTTATTTCTCGGAGGATTTACCTTGATGGTAATGCTCTACAATTAAACATCAAAGAAAGTGAATAAAAATTTATTGACTTTGCCAGCATTTGGTATGTTACTGGCAAATTACTAAAATGCACATTGGTGAAGGGGACACTTCAGAGACTTAATTCATGATCTTTGCATACTTTGCTGTCCATATCGCATCTTCTTAAGCAAATGCCAATGCTGTTCAACCAGTTGATTTGCTAGAAATGTAGATGTCATCTCTTATACTTGACTCATAATCCTCTCTACTTCCCACACATGCAATTCCTTCTCACGTTCTATGTAATTTATTTCATAATTGTCCCTTGTACTAATTAACTTTTCACCATGTCCCATTCCACCACTGCAGTCCAAGCTACCATCTTTTACAGAGATTACTGCAATGGTTCCCTGATTTATAGGGCCTTAATAAACATTACCTTAATTAATGAGCAGCTCATTGATTAAAGGAACCACTACAAGGGCTCTAGGAGGCAGAATAGAGGGTATGACACATTTGCTTTTAAGGGACCAGTTGGGACAATAATTCATGTTGATCATGCCCATGAATTTAAAACATGCTGAACATACTCCCTCTAAATATAAAAATATACATATGTATCTGTTATTGAAGAGATTTTATTAGAGTAATACTAAGGACCAAGCACTGTGCTAGAATCCATTCTCTCCAAGAATCATCAGGTTGGATAATCAGCCTGCAAGGTGTTTAGAAAGAGCGGTCATGTGCGAGAATATACCCTACGAGGGGGCAGTGGTAGGAGAAAACTGAGATGGAATGAAGGATGGATGGGGAAGAGTAGGAGGAAAAGGTCAGAACCAGAGAGAGAGGAAGTTATGGAGAGATAGAAAAGGCACCAAAAATACATTCTATTTTTCCAAAATTTAAAAAATATATAAGGTTCATCTAAACGTTTGGATCTAAATGATGTAAACAATCATTTTTCTAGAGCTGTAGTAACCCAACTGCGTCTCACATGGTTATACTTTGTCTTCTCTTCCTTACTAATTCAGAAATTGTTCTCCTTTTAAAAGCAAATTTCCATAGGTTAAGTTCCTTCTGGTTTTACATTGTCTTGCTTTTTTTTTTTTTTTAACTTTTGCTATGTGGGAAATCTCATTTAATGTGTGATGGATAAACAGGTAGTTTTATATGCATGTATAGATTTGGCAATGAATTATATTTGCAGAAATGGGCAGAATCTGATTAAATAGAAATTTTAACACGACGTATGAAGGTTATTATCTCACCAGTGTACATATTTCCATAGAGGAAAAGTAAAATCCCACTATCTTCACATGACAAAGCTGTAAAGATTTCCCCTTACTTAATGGAAAAAATTCTCATCCTAGAATAAGAAAGAACTAATTATCAGGGTATGTCTCTCAATCAAAACTGAATACAATGAGGAACACAAATCATTGTTCATGTAACTTATTTATATTAAGATGATAAAAAGATTGAATTACCTATCAATCAAATTCAGGAAAACTAATCCTTAAATGGACATATCAAGACAATTTACCTAAACATGATTTTATATGTTTTTTTAAAAGTAAATTTATATTGAATAAATGAGTATTACCAAATTCAGGCAAATGTTCTTTATTTCATATACATAATACATAAGGGAATAAGCTGGTACCAATAAATATCTACTTGTGTACTATTAAATATCAATAATTTGGGAATCTAGTATCTGTATACCACCAGTCCCAGAAATTAGTGCACTGTACTATAAGATAGTGAATATCATGAGTCAAACGTAAAACTGGCATAGTTTGATCTATTTTAAGCATACTTGAAATATAATAACTGAAGTACTGTGAAGCAATAGATTACATATTAGGAAACCAGCATAAAGTTAAAACATAACTGCTATTACTGTTCACTACCCATCCCTTCAGCCTCCTAATACTGTGTGGATTTTGGATCCCATTCTTTTGTACTTCACACATAGTCAGCCCTTCTTATCTAAGGATTTTGCATCCTCAGACTCAACCAACCTCAGACTGAAGATACCTATGCTGTGTTAAACATGCACAGAACTCTTGTTGTCATTATTTCCATAAAACATTGTATAACAAGTATTTGCAGAGCATTTACATTAAATTGAGAATTATAAGTAATCTAGACATTATTTAATATGTATAGTTTTTGTAAGGCTCTTGAGCATCCCTAGATTTGGGTATCTGTAAGAGCACCTGGAACTAATCCTCCATGGTTACCAAGGGAAAACTGTATTGCTATTTTGCTATATTATACTATACTATATTATACTCAAAAGTATCATTTTGATTCCTCCATACCATCCATACTTAGAACTTCTAATCCACATCAAAGGAACCATGACTTTGCGAAGAAGATGTAAAAGGGCTTAAGCAGCCAAGGCAAGATGGTCAGTGAGGAGGTCGGGGGCAAGGCCAAGGAGAGGGTCTTCTAATGAGGTAACTTCCTGGTTGATGAACGTGCTCATGGACACAAGCAGGGGACTCAATCAGACAGATACTTCCATACTCATGCTCCTAAGCAAGAAATCCAATAAAAAAACTAAACAGAAACATGGACAGAGGGGGCACCAATCTATAATAGTGAGGAGCGCATGGACAGGGGAGGAGATGAGGAAAGTAGGAAATTCCAGACGCCATAAAAAGAACAAGCCAAAACTCCCCCACTGGATTCCCAGTTCTGGAGCCCATTCTCTTCAAAGACGTCCATCTCTGTTGCTTTTGCAATAAACTTGTGCTTGCTTGCTATCTCTGTATCCTATTCGTCAACTCTTTGCTGAAAAGAATCAATGAACCCTGCACCCCTAGATGGTAACACTTGGATATATCTAAACACATAGAATAAGATGGTGGTCTTTGCTATCATCTCTTCTCTAAGTTTCTTCTGTGTGGCCAGGGCATTCTGAGACATCCAAGGAGACAAAACATTCTCATAAACTTGGAACTCGGAGGTGAGCTGAGATATCCTGCATCAGCAATACCAAAGAAACTATCTTCAAGCCTGCAGTGGAATCCAACACTCTCTGGCCTCTGTGCCCAGCAATTTCTCTAAGGATTTTTAAATATGTGGGAATGTATTTTCTCTTTCTTTTGGCTGTGAGCACTTGATCAATTATTTGTATTGATAAATTGTGTTGATGCTCAAGTGCACTAGGGCATCACAGATATTACTGAAAAAGGACCTCTCTCTTTTTGCTCTGCCTTGAAACCCTCCCATACAGTCATTTACAAATGTGGTAGACCTTAAGGAAGTTCTCAGGGAGTGGATTGGAAGGACTTCTGAACTGACCCATGTTGCCCATACCTAAATATTGAAATTCCTTGGTCATCCTTCATCCTCAAGCTCTGCCTTGCTTCCTTACTCCTCCCACCTTCAAATCCTTGTTCTCATCTGGAATGGATAAGCTCTCTTTGTTCCTTGTCACCTGTCAATCTGTGGTCTGGGATTCTTTTCCATACCAAGCATTTTACCAAGAGACTTCCCCAAATGTAGAGCTCCATTCCTAATCTGATGCCAACTATTGAAGTAATTAATTTCTTACATGTTTGCTATTATAACATGTTATATTATATGAAATACAGAGCAAACACATCAAAAATATTTGTTAAATTAATCAGTGACTACTTTCCTTGAGTGTATTTACCTCTTTCAAGAAATCTTACAAACAAGACAGTGATAAACACAAAGAAGAAACCATTGGAGGCACCAGGTCAGACAGATTTTCAAGAGTAATGTGAGGGGAGGAGGTTTATCCTGTCCCTCCAGTCATGATCTTTATGTCTCTATGAGATGCAGGAAGAGCAATAGCAGGGTTCCAATGTTTTTAGAATGGAGCTAATCAGCTTTGCTTATCTTCAAATTTTAGGTCACTTAAGTCAGTTCTTTTTAAACATTTAGACAAAAGCACCACCAGCAATTGATTAGAGAAAACCAAGGCCTGAGATGCTATATTAAGCAACTTGCTGCAAACATGTGGTTTCTCTGAAGATCCCTAATTTTATCTTAAAAATATGCAGATTTTGGGTCATGTTCCATAAGAAAAGTCTCTCTAGTATTTATCACTGATTAAAATTGCTATGTTAGGAAGGTGCCACTTCTCTGTAGTTTTGCATATGAAGTAAGATCCAGATTTGCTTGTTTCAAAAGTGTAGTCTTATGTAAGAGTGATTTGGTAAAACATGGGCAATTTAAGATTTGGAACTGCAAAGTGTTACCTATAAAAGGAGTGCCTATATGTCCTAGCTTGTAAAAAGTTCAAGTGTAATATCTTAGAGTCACTGTTAGTAGCCCTAAGTACACTGGTTTGGATGGCAAATTACATTGCCACAAGCCACATAACTGCTAAGACATTCTCAACTCACAGTCCTCATTGCCAGAAATGTCCACAGCCATGGGGCATACCAATAGCCCAAACTGTGAACAACTTACCAGACCACAGAAGAAACTAATACATGAAGATCAACAAGATGATAAAGGTTGTTGGAAATTTGACATCTAAATTACCAGTTACCTGAAATAAATGGAAAAGTCATCCAACAGCGCTCCAATCAACAAGTAAGTTTACTAGTACTAAAAAGAGGCACAAATTAAAAACAAAGTAAAACAAACCCATGGAGCTCATCTCATACCAGATAAGAAAAATTGCTGTCCCCATAATATATAAGCCAATGAGAGGTTTCCAAGGGCAAGCACAGATCATGGTTTGCTCCCTTAGGAGCCCCCAAGGCTAAAATAAAGTCATGCATCCAGCCTGTGATCAATAAGGACACCATGAGTCATTTTGGTTAATGCCTTAGTACTCCTATTAAATGCAGCATAGATTAGAAAAAATTCTCTCATTAAAGATGGAAAAACCCAAAGCCAGAAAATGGTTCACTGGAGGGGATGTGTGTGTATGTATCTATGTATTCTGATAATTTTCCTTATTAATTATGCATATTGTACATTATTTGTAGCCATCTTTAAAATGTTCAATTCCAGTTGTCTTCTATAATTGAAACTATTTTTCATCTAATTAAAAATAATGAAAGTTTCAAAAATTGCCAACCACTGAACTTTTTAATTTAACTTTTTAAGGTTCCCCTCATATTACCTAGTTCAATTTTAAAGAAAAACACCAAAACTACTTATCTGAATATCAACTGACAGCAATTAACTTTTAAAAGCAAGCTTAGTAAGTTCTTGAGATAAAACCCTTTATGCCAAGTTAGGTACACAAAGTTACATATGCCAGTTTTTCTTGAAAACTATACCTATTAAAAGTCTAAGTTAAATACAAATTATAAGTACAATCCATTTCAAAACCAGTCAGATGACACAATAGGCCTTAGACCTTAGTACATGATTGAAGCAACTC
Organism: Sciurus vulgaris; assembly: GCF_902686455.1. NCBI lineage: Eukaryota > Metazoa > Chordata > Mammalia > Rodentia > Sciuridae > Sciurus > Sciurus vulgaris. Next base: position 39,875,616 of record NC_136474.1, read on the forward strand.
AGGCTCCTTAGAACATAGATGCATTTTATTGCTACCTGGAATTAATGACTCCTCCAAGTTTGGCTGACAGTCTTTGATCTCTTCCATGTACACATTTCTACTAGGTCTCAGCCTCTTTTCTTCCTTTGTTTTCTTTCTCTGCTGTGCTGTGCTCAGTCGTTCTCATTGTCCCTTCTCACACCTTGACTCTTGCCCTTCTCTTACCTCCACACTGGAGATCCACATTCCTTATTACTGGGCTGCTCCTGTATTCTGACTTCTTACTTATACATCAAGGACTTTGTAAACCTTTGCGGGACCATTCTGAACAAGAGAATGAAGGAGGTGGCACATTTAAGAAGTGGGGGCCTAGCGGAAGGAGTCTGAGTCATGACAGCCCTCCAGGAGAATTAATGCTCATCTCTCAGAGTGGATTTGTTCCCAGGAGAGAAGTTACTATAGAGTGCAAGGCTAGATCCTGCCTCATTTTCTTGCTGGCATACATGTCCCTTCTGCACATTGTCAGACCCTTTTCCCTTCTCTACCATGATGTGATATATCCAGATGGTGGCACCATACTGGTTGACTTCTCCAGCCATCAAAAAGATGATCTAAGCAAACCTCTTTTCTTTATATATTACCTAAGGCAAGGTATTTTGACTCAGCAACACAAAACAGACAAAGAAAATTAATCTTGTGAACTGGTCCTCTCAACCACAGAAATAGGTAATTTAATTTATTATGTCCCTGTTCCTGGAAGCCCAACTTCAGAGTCATAGACATCCTCCATTAAGAACCATGGAATAGGAGATGACAGCCCTGAAAGAGAGAGACAGTAATAGACAGAAAGAGTAAAGAGGAGGCAGATATGCAAGACAGAGAAGACTGGATTAAGTTCCAGACAGAACTCCATGTGAAATGAGAATTACACCTGGAGTGTTAGGGGGAAACATTAAGAGAAACAGAAAAAAAAAAAAAAAAAAAAAAAAAAAAAAAAAAAAAAAAAAGACTTAAAAGTGCTTCCTAAAATTCTCTGCTTTCTCTGCACAGAATGCCCTAAATGCTCATTACTTAGCACCTACCTGTGTCAGTTGTGACTATGTGGTGGACCTCTATTTTACTTTCTACCTGTTATGCTTAAGTTCTTATCACTGGTCTGTTTCTTGGAACCAAAAATCTTTTACTAATATAATGACAGCTCTGGTAGGACTGCTTGAAGCAGTCACTTCAGATCAACACAAGCTTGTGTAAGAAATGCTTAAGTGTCACTACACAAAGTAATTTCCAATACAACTTTCCAAAATAGCATGTGCCATGACAGTCCCTAGATAGTGCTGCTCTGAAGACTCCTAGACTCTGAGGACCTTTCTCCAAGATTTCCTGACAGGTATTTCCAGATAGGATCCCAGTGTCTTTCATCAGTTTTTCTCATTATAACAAAGTCCCATTACTGCAGTGGAAACAAAAGGCTCTGAAAATGCTACTGGACCTGTGTCTGGGAAGCTTCTGGAAATCACAAGGACCAAAACTTTAAAAATCATAGTCTTTCTTCAACTAAACTACAAAGCAATAGTAACAAAAACGGCATGGTATTGGTACAAAAACAGACAGGTCAATCAATGGTAGACAATAGAGGACATGGACACAAACCCAAATAAATACAATTTTCTCATACTAGACAAAGGGGCCAAAAATATGCAATGGAGAAAAGACAGCCTCTTCAACAAAAAGTGCTGGGAAAACTGGAAATCCATATGCAACAGAATGAAATTAAGCCCCTATCTCTCACCCTGCACAAAACTCAACTCAAAAGGGATCAAGGACCTTGGAATCAGACCAGAGACCCGTCATCTTATAGAAGAAAAAGTAGGTCCAAATCTTCAACTTGTTGGCTTAGGATCAGACTTCCTTAATAGGACGCCCATAGCACAAGAAATAAAAGCAAGAATCAATAACTGGGATAGATTCAAACTAAAAAGCTTTCTCTCAGCAAAGGAAACTATCAGCAATGTGAAGAGAGAGCCTACACAGCGGGAGAGAATCTTTGCCACTCATACTTCAGATAGAGCACTAATTTCCAGAATCTATAAAGAACTCAAAAAACTCTACACCAAGAATACAAATAATCCAATCATCAAATGGGCTAAGGAAATGAACAGACACTTCACAGAAGAAGATCTACAAGCAATCAACAGATATATGAAAAAATGTTCAACATCTCTAGTAATAAGAGAAATACAAATCAAAACTACCCTAAGATTTCATCTCACACCAATTAGAATGGTGATTATCAAGAACACAAGCAACAATAGTTGTTGGCGAGGATGTGGGGAAAAAGGTACACTCATGCATTGCTGGTGGGGCTGCAAATTAGTGCAGCTACTCTGTAAAGCAGTATGGAGATTCCTCAGAAAGCTTGGAATGGAACCACCATTTGACCCAGCTATCCCACTCCTTGGCCTATACCCAAAGGACTTAAAATCAGCATACTACAGAGATACAGCCACATCAATGTTCATAGCTGCTCAATTCACAATAGCCAGATTGTGGAACCAACCTAGATGTCCTTCAAAGGACACTAAAGAAACTGTGGCTGCTCAGAGGAGGGGCCACATAGCCAGGCGATTAGGTGCAGAGCAGGGTCCCAGGACCTAGGGGGCTTCTTGGTGGAAGAGACGCACAGACAAACTGAGAGGCAGAGCGAAGGCTCCAGGACTGCAGGCAGCTTCTCTGAGGAGAGGCAGCCTAAGGAGATTCGTCTGTGAAGGGCGAGGCTTCCAGGCCCAGGAGGTAGGTCAGGGTCCCTGGGAACATTGCAGAAGAAGGCTGCCCAGCCCAGGCGGTAGTTGTGAATTGAACGGAACCTCTAGGAGGGGAAATGACCAGCGAGACCTCCCCACGGGGTGAGTCCTCCCTGCCGGGTGAGGTTCTCCCACAAGGACTGTAAAACCAGAGACACAGGCCCAAACTGGCCTTGCATCAGCCCACATCCTACTTCCCCTTTGGATGACCATTCGTCAGTAAGTGAAGGTACCTCTGCCCAGGGGTATATTCCTCTACTAGCAGGGAATATACCCCACCGGAAGGCCACCACCCCTAGGGAGTCAGCTTCCTTGTGGAGCACCGCATTATCAACTTCCTCCAAGACTTCAGGCTACTGAAGGCTAAGAGGGGATATACTAGAAATTTTCAGGGACATTATAAGTCAATAGAGGATATCTGCAATATCACAGCGGTCAACTGATACCTGAACAATATCAGAAAACAAGGAAAGAAAATGCTGCAAACAAATCTAGGTGTTACATCAATGAAACCCAACGACAACATGGCAGAAGAAATGACAGAAAGGGAGTTCAGAATGTACATAATTAAAATGGTCAGAGATGCAAGAGCAAATGCAGGCACTGAATGATCGCACCAATCGACAGTTAAAAGAGCAAATATAGGAAGCAAAAGATCATTTCAATAAAGAGTTAGAGATATTGGAAAAAAAAAAACCAAACAGAAATCCTTGAAATGAAGGAAACAATAAACCAAATTAAGAACTCCATAGAAAGCACAACCAACAGGATAGAACACCTGGAAGACAGAACCTCAGATATTGAAGACAAAATATTTAGCCTTGAAAACAAAGTGGACCAAACAGAAGATGGTAAGAAATCATGAACAGAAACTCCAAGAACTATGGGATATCATGAAAAGGCCAAATTTAAGAATTATTTGGATTGAGGAAGGCTTAGAGAAACAGACCAAAGGAATGAACAATCTATTCAATGAAATACTATCAGAAAATTTCCCAAATCTGAAGAATGAAATGGAAGATCAAGTAAAAGAGGCTTATAGGACTCCAAATATACAAAATTACAACAGACCGACACCAAGGCACATTATAATGAAAATACCTAACATACAAAATAAAGACAGAATTTTAAAGGCGGCAAGAGAGAGGAATCAAATTACATTCAGAGGGAAACCAATACGGATATCAGCAGATTTTTCAATCCAGACCCTAAAAGCTAGAAGGGCCTGGAACAACATTTTTCAAGCCCTGAAAGAAAATGGATGCCAACCAAGAATCTTATACCCAGCAAAACTTACCTTCAAATTTGATGATGAAATAAAATCAATCCATGATTAACAAAAGCTAAAAGAATTTACAAAAAGAAAGCCAGCATTACAGAACTATCTCAGCAGAATATTCCATGAGGAAGAAATGAAAAACAAAGAAGCAAATCAGCAATGGGAGGAACTATCCTAAAGGAATTGTCAAATAAAGGAAGAACCAAGTCGTGTCAAAATAAATAAATAAATAAATAAATAAAATGAGCCAAATGATCGGGAATACAAATCATATCTCAACAATAACCCTGAATATTAATGGCCTGAACTCATCAATCAAAAGACAGACTGGCAGATTGGATCAAAAAGAAAGATCCAACAATATGTTGCCTGCAAGAGACTCACCTCATAGAAAGAGATACCAATAGACTAAAGGTGAAAGGATGGGGAAAAACATACCATGCACATGGACTCAGCAAAAAAGCTGGGGTATCCATCCTCATTTCAGATAATGTGGACTTCAAGTCAAAGTTAGTCAGAAGGGACAAAGAAGGACATTACATATTGCTTAAGGGAACCATAAATCAGCAAGACATAACAATGATAAACATCTATGCCCCAAACAGTGGCTCATCCATGTATGTCAAACAAATCCTTCTCAATTTCAGAAACCAAATAGACCATAACACAATAATACTAGGTGATTTTAACACACCTCTCTCACCACTGGACAGATATTCCCAACAAAAATTGAACAAAGAAACCATAGACCTCAATAACACAATCAATAATTTAGACTTAATGGACATTTATAGAATATACCATCCAACCAAGAGCGAATACACTTTCTTCTCAGCAACACATGGATCCTTCTCTAAAATAGACCATACATTATGCCACAAAGGTAATGTAAGCAAATACAGGAAGATAGATACACTACCTTGTACTCTATCAGATCATAATGGATTGAAGTTAGAAATAAATGAAAGAGTAAAAAACAGAAGCTACTCCAACACCTAGAGATTAAACAATATGCTATTACATGATGAATGGATAACAGAAGATATTAGGAAGGAAATTAAAAAATTCTTAGAGATAAATGAGAACAAAGAAACATCATATCAAAATCTCTGGGACACTATGAAAGCAGTACTTAGAGGGAAATTTATTTCATGGAGCGCATTTAATAAGAGAAGTAAAACTCAACAAATAAACGACCTAACACTACAGCTCAAAGCCCTAGAAAAAGAAGAACAGACCAACACCAAAAGTAGTAGAAGACAGGAAATAGTTAAACTCAGAGCTGAAATCAACGAAATTGAAACAAAAGAAACAATACAAAAAATTGACAAAATAAATAGTTGGTTCTTTGAAAAAATAAACAAAATTGATAAACCTTTAGCCACTCTAACAAAGAGAAGACGAGAGAAAACCCAAATCACTAAAATTTGGAATGAACAAGGAAATATCACAACAGACACAATTGAAATACAAAACATAATTAGAAGCTATTTGAAAATCTATATTCCAACAAAATAGAAAATTTCGAAGACATCAACAGGTTTCTAGAGACATATGAATTGCCTAAATTGAATGAGGAGGACATACAAAATTTAAATAGACCAATTTCAAGTAATGAAGTAGAAGAGGTCATCAAAAGCCTACCAACAAAGAAAAGTCCAGGACCAGATGGGTTCTCAGCTGAGTTCTACAAAACCTTTAAAGAAGAGCTCATTCCAATACTTCTCAAAGTATTCCATGAAATAGAAGAGGAGGGAACCCTCCCAAACTCATTCTATGAAGCCAATATTACCCTGATACCCAAACCAGACAGAGACACATCGAAGAAAGAAAATTTCAGACCAATATCATTAATGAACATTGACGCAAAAATTCTCAACAAAATTTTAGCAAATCGCATACAAAAATATATTAAAAAGAGTGCACCACGATCAAGTGGGCTTTATCCCAAGGATGCAAGGTTGGTTCAACATCAGGAAATCAATAAATATAATTCACCATATCAATAGACTTAAAGTCAAGAATCACATGATTATTTCAATAGATGCAGAAAAAGCATTTGATAAAATACAGCACCCCTTCACGCTCAAAACACTAGAAAAAATAGGGATAGTGGGAACATTCCTTAACATTATAAAGGCCATCTATGCTAAGCCCATGGCTAATATCATTCTAAATGGTGTAAAACTGAAAGCATTCCCCCTAAAAACTGGAACAAGACAGGGATGCCCTCTTTCACCACTCCTATTCAATATCGTTCTTGAGACTCTAGCCAGAGCAATTAGACAGACCAAGGAAATTAAAGGAATACGAATAGGAAAAGAAGAACTCAAACTATCCGTATTTGCGGATGATATGATTATATACTTAGAGGAACCAGGAAATTGCACCAGAAAACTTTTAGAACTCATAGGTGAATTCAGTAAAGTAGCAGGTTACAAGATCAATGCTCATAAATCCAATGCATTTTTATACATAAGTGATGAATCCTCAGAAAGAGAAATTATGAAAACTACCCCATTCACGATAGCATTGAAAAAAATAAAATACTTGGGAATCAATCTCACAAAAGAGGTGAAAGACCTCTACAATGAGAACTACAGAACACTAAAGAAAGAAATTAAAGAAAACCTTAGAAGATGGAAAGATCTCCCATGTTCTTGGATAGGAAGAATTAATATTGTCAAAATGGCCATACTACCAAAAGTGCTATACAGATTCAATGCAATTCCAATTAAAATCCCAATGATGTACCTTACCGAAATAGAGCAAGCAATCATGAAATTCTTCTGGAAGAATAAGAAATCCAGAATAGCTAAAGCAATCCTTCACAGGAAAAATGAAGCAGGGGGTATCACAATACCTGAACTTCAACTTTATTACAAAGCAATAGTAACAAAGACGGCATGGTATTGGTACCAAAATAGACAGGTCAATCAATGGTACAGAATAGAGGACATGTACACAAACCCAAATAAATACAACTTTCTAATACTAGACAAAGGGGCCAAAAATATGCAATGGAGAAAAGACAGCCTCTTCAACAAAAAGTGCTGGGAAAACTGGAAATCCATATGCAACAGAATGAAACTAAACCCATATCTCTCACCCTGCACAAAACTCAACTCAAAATGGATTAAGGACCTTGGAATCAGACCAGAGACTCTGCAGATTATAGAAGAAAAAGTAGGTCCAGATCTTCAACATGTCGGCCTAGGACCAGACTTCCTCAACAGGACTCCCATAGCACAAGAAATAAAAGCAAGAATCAATAACTGGGATAGATTCAAACTAAAAAGCTTTCTCTCAGCAAAGGAAACTATCAGTAATGTGAACAGAGAGCCTACAGAGTGGGAGAATATCTTTGCCAATCATACTTCTGATAGAGCACTAATCTCCAGAATCTATAAAGAACTCAAAAAACTCTACTCCAAGAATACAAATAATCCAATCATCAAATGGGCTAAGGAAATGAACAGACACTTCACAGAAGAAGATCTACAAGCAATCAACAAACATATGAAAAAATGTTCAACATCTCTAGTAATAAGAGAAATGCAAATCAAAACCACCCTAAGATTCCATCTCATCCCAATTAGAATGGTGATTATCAAAAATACAAGCAACAGGTGTTGGCAAGGATGTGGGGAGAAAGGTACACTCATACATTGCTGGTGGGGCTGCAAATTAGTGCAGCCACTCTGGAAAGCAGTGTGGAGATTCCTTAGAAAACTTGGAATGGAACCACCATTTGACCCAGCTATCCCACTCCTCGGCCTATACCCAAAGGACTTAAAATCAGCATACTACAGAGATACAGCCACATCAATGTTCATAGCTGCTCAATTCACAATAGCCAGATTGTGGAACCAACCTAGATGTCCTTCAATTGCTGAGTGGATAAAGAAACTGTGGTATATATATAGAATGGAATATTACTCTGCCAGAAAGAATGATAAAATTATGGCATTTGCAGGCAAATGGATGAAACTGGAGACCATCATGCTAAGTGAGATAAGCCAATCTCAAAAAACCAAAGGACGAATGATCTCCCTGATAAGTGGATGATGACACATAACGTGGAGGGTGGGAGGAGTTAATGTTAGGGTTAGGGTTAGGGACGGGGGCAAGAATGGAGGAAGAAAGGACTGTTTAGAGGGAAAAGAAGGGTGGGAGGGGTGGGGGGGAAGGGAAAAATAATAGAATGAATCAAACAACATTATCATATGTAAATTTATGATTATACAAATGGTATGCCTTTAACCCATGTACAAACAGACAAACAACATGTATCCCATTTGTTTACAATAAAAAAAATAAATTTCATAAACAAAAAAAAAGAAAGAAACCGTGGTATATATATACAATGGAATATTACTCAGCCATAAAGAATGATAAAATCATGGCTTTTGCAGGCAAATGGATGAAACTGGAGAATATCATGTGAAGTTAGATAAGCCAATCTCAAAAACCAAAGGACGAATGATCTCACTGATAAGTGGATGATGACACACAATGAGGGGTGAGAGGGGGGCAAGAATGGAGGAAGGAAGGACTGTATAGAGGGAAAAGAGGGGTGAGAGGGGTGGGGGGAAGGGAAAAAATAACAGAATGAATCAAACAACATTACCCTATGTCAATTTATGATTACACAAATGATATGCCTTTACTCCATGTACAAACAGAGAAACAACATGCATCCCATTTGTTTACAATAAAAAAAAGGGGGGGAAAGAAAAAATCATAGTCCTGCACTGAAATATCCCAAATGGTGCTTTACAGAACATATTAAATTTCTACATTACTCTCTGCCACACAGAAACAATATGTACTGCCCGTGTTGTCTGTGTTGGGTGATTGCCCCCTCCACCACCACCCATGAACAAAATAATCAAACAGAAGTGGAAGAAAATCCCTGAAATAAGGTGTATAGGCCAATATGAACATATAATAATTGGACTGTAAATGTACCAAATAAGTACTGAGAGAGCAAGAAGTGATTCTGCTGATGAGGCAAAGATACCCAAACCCTGCAGAAACACAGATAATGGGCCAGGTTCAAAAACATTTTTAAAATTCCCATGAGAGCATAAATGTCTTGAAAATTGTTTTCATCTTGCTTAAAACCTCATGAGGAGAAACAACAAGAAAACATGGTGCACTGCTGAAGTCTTAGATCCACCTCCCCACATAACTTTTGAATATTCAGGGGTCCAGGAAAACTCTTGTAAATCATATGCATTACACCTCAGACACATGCTTTACAAAATAGCTGAAAAGACTCTGTCCTGAATCTCCTTTGTGCCATAAACATGTGTAAACCCATAAACACTGAGAATTCAACAACGTGAGTCAAATGAAATGAATGGTTATTTGGACCAAGGAATGGGGATGACTTTTAATCTCACCCATATGCATTTAAAAAACAAAAAGCATAGATAGAGATTCATAAGCATAGAGACTTCAGATATTTTTTTACCACACTTTAATAAGAATAGCTAATGAAGAATAGTGCCAACAGTTAATTATAAATGATTCATATATGTTAAAATTTGTCCTCAAAGTGTCAATTCTTGTTACCCTGGTTAACTGGAAAAAAGTAACACTGTCCATCCAACCCCTTTTTAAGTAATAATCAAGTTTATCAGCAGGATGTTTTCCTCAGTTGCTTTAAGTTGGCAGGAATTTAGCTCAAGGGAACCATGGAGACATGGCAACATTTATACATATAATGAACTTCAAGTCTTTGCTACAGAAGTAAAGTGTGACCTCTAATCATCCTTCTTTAATTCTGTGAGAGTCAGCAAAGGAGAAATAGGAAGGAGAATAAAGGCGTTTTCTTTTCTACCATTGCAGAGTTCAAAAATACTGCTCCTGGACTAGAGATGGTAGAACTATTGGAAATAATGACCAAATGAGAAATATGACCATCTACTCCTACTCCTAAGTTCTGCAACACCATTCCATTAGTGCTTTATACATATTTTATGTATATCTTAGATATTTTAATGTATATCTTAGATATTTTAAAGTTTATTTCACATATTTTATGTATATTAGTGCTTTTTACATAGTTTTATTAGTTCTTTTTATCATATTTTTTGCCATGGGTCAAAACGAAAAGAGAAACAGAATTTTCCTAAATGTGAGTAAATTTACAAACCTTCACTTAATTCCTACAAGTGTGAGTTATATCTGTTACCTGTATTTATAACAATAAAGAACCAGACTTAGTCAAATTGTGTACTTGTCCAGAGTCACTTAAATAATGAGTGACAGTCACTCCCAAGGCAATGCACCTTGCTGTCCCTTCTCTCCTTTGCTGACCTATCTTTAAGGAGACATATACGAGATTACAGTTTCAATGGGGTCCTTTCATGAAGCATAAAGAAAATTGATGATATATTCTCTAGAAGCCTTTTCTCTTGTTTATTTTATTCAGTACTTTTCTAAGAAGTCCAAAGCTGTCATATATTACCTTATTAATCTTTACCACTTATCTGTGTACACCAGTTTGGAATGTTATTACCACTGTTAATATGGATAGAAGAATTAACATGAGTATTGGTGAACACAATGTCAGCTAGTGAGTGGTAGCAGGGGCTAGAAGTCTTGCCAACTAATACATTATCCAGAGTCCCAGTCACTAATCTTGCTTTTTGTGATATGGTAAAGCACATAAGGCCATGCTGCTATTAATCTTTAATGAAACCAAATGTCAGCTATATTATTCTGAATCATCACTCAGATTCTAGGATAATATTCAGTATATATTCAATCTTAAGACCACACATTCATATGTAAAGGTTGAAACAAAATCCAATTTCCTTCCTATAATTACATAAATTATTTTTAACATGTCACAACAATTTTACATGAGAAAGGAAAATTGATTTCCCCATCATTTAGGCTAGCATACTTTCCCTGTCTTTAAGAAGCTGATCCTATGTTATTGTGGATTGATTATTTTTCCTTTCCTTAAAGAATTCTGAAAAATAATGATGTCATTCTGATAAATGTTCCATTTCCTATCCATCAATAGCAGATGCCTCCTTCTGTAAGAGGAGGAATCTAATGCTCTGTGATGAGGGATTGTAACAAACAATGGTAATACAACTTGACTCTGTTCAAACTGGGTTCTCCAGGCTGTTTCTTCCTTTAATGACGCATAGTAAACATAAAAGCTGCCATTTAAAAAGGTTCCTACAGGTTTTCCCCAAACCCATAATATATCATTAATAATCAGGCTAATAGCTGAGCCCAGTGGTACACACCTGTAATCCCAGTGACTCTGAAGGCAGGAAGATCACATGTTCAAGACCAGCCTGGGCAACTGAGCAAGACTCTGTCTCAAAATGATCAATCAATCAATCAATCAATAAAGGGGCTCGGGTTGTAGTTCAGATTAAATCTCTGGATTTAATCCACAGAATTGACAAAATAAACAAAAAAAATTGTTTCTTATTTTACTGAAATTGCATGCAAAAAGTTATGTGTTATGTAGTCCCGTGGCAAAAATTAAAATAAGGCTAGAAAAACAACACACTATCAAGGTCAAGCTACAACCCCTAAATATATGATGCATTCGTTTACCTGGATGATTTAACATTTTTCTTTCTTAAAAGATAGTAATTTAAAAACCACTGCTTTCAAACCCCCTGTGTCTCCATGAACACCATTTCTTCAGCCTAAAATATTCTCCTACTTTTCTTCTTTCTCAAAGGCCCAATCCAGTTACCTTTCAAGGCCTAGCAGAAAGTGTCTTCAGTTCAGCTTTTGCTGACATTGGATGGGCCTCTGCCCTAGTTCCCATTGGGTCAGACAATATTGTCGTTAAAATTAAGGAAGCACTTTCTGTTTGCTACCTAATCTCATCTATTCCCATTATTTCAAAGGCTCTTCAGAGGTGGGTCCAAGATTGCTTAATTTCTGTACTTTCCCAGTACATTTTCCTACTTATGTCTCAGATAGGTTTGCCATTAATGTTGGGTAAAAGTAGTGCAGAGACCCCTTAAACTATAAAGTTCTTGAGTTCAGGACTCAATGCACTTGAGTCAAGGCACCAATGCCTTGTATAGGGAATGCCTCATGTATAAAATGGACTCATAGTATCTTCTCCTGGGAACCTAGAAAGCCCAAAGCATTACTTAAAATTATTTTTTGCTATACAAGTATAAGGTACTACTATGGTTTTTGGACAAATGCCCATTTATGAAAGGCTTGGTCTCCAGCTCATATCACAATCAGGAAGTGGTGGAACTTTTAAGGGGTATGACCTAGTGGGGTAGTCTTAGGTTATTGGATGTGGGCCCTCAAAAGGACTTATGGGATGCCTGTCACACCCTCTCTCTGCTTCCCTGTCAGCATGAGATGAGCAACTTTGCTCTACCACATGATTCTTGCCACGATGCATGGACTCACCACAGGCCCAAGCAATGGGACCATTTGATCACTGACCAAACCTTCTGAAACCATGAGCCAAAACAAAAACTTTTTCTCTCTGTAAATTGATTATCTCAGGTACTTTGTTAGAGTATGTCAAAGTTGGCCAATAAAGGTATCATACTTACATGTATGTATATTTTTTAAAGGTAAAATGTAATATACCTAAAATAACAAGTGTGGTGTATATATATATTATAACATTTTGATACACTTCAATTAAAAAAAACATGCTTAAAGTAATATTCTCAGAAGCCTGTAAGAAAAAGAGCTAGTACTGATTATTTCATTTAGAAAGAAACATGGAAAAAATCTGTACTATTAAGTTATATAGTTAACATTTAAACACTTTACCATAACTAGCATGGTACCACATAAATATGGGGAACAGAGAGGAAATCCGAATGCATCAGTGTATGAACACGGGCCAGCAACAACAGTGAAAGAAAATGAAGAGAGTCAGAATTGTAACCCAGAGCCCTCAATTATGATTTTTGTTTAAAACGTGGGATCATCTTTGGATTTTTCATATGGACAGAGATGTTCTATTAAAAATGAGAGCTGCATTTCTAGTGATTGAAAGACATTCAGTGCTACATACATTATATTCTGCTTGTTCTAAGTAGCCCTGTGGGCAGCGCTCCCCTTGTCCTCTAGCTTCCCTGTTCACATGGTTAGTTTCTGTTTGTTCCTGTATATATCTAAATGCAGACATCAGTTCCTTTGGGATGTACCAGAAAGAATGGATCTATATAAGGAATTGAGGACCTGCAAATATTTTTACTAAGATTCCTATAGGTTAAGGAAATCAGGATGTTCCATCAAATGCTCTCTTCATATATATGAATGAGACACCATCTGATTTTTTTTCCATCAGCCAACAAGGATTCTAGTTCACTGTTCTTTCTTGGTCTATTCAGTCACCTCTTCCAACAATTGTATCTTTTTCTGGTAACAGAGTATCTTAGGACCGGCTCAGATATACTCCAAAACATCATTCCAGTATTTACACAGAACAAAGGATCCTAGTTAAATGCCAGAAAACATTTTAGGTACTATCTGTTATAAATAGATTATAACTCAAGATTTCACAGGTCTCAGAACCTTTTCCAACTCGCCTTAGTATTCACTCCAAGATCAATTCTGGTAAATTCATTTATTTTTTTCCTTACCACAAGGCACCTAGAAAGTTTTGATTTTATTTATTTCTTTGTGGGGGATGACATTCTCAATTATAATTCCAATTTCAAAGGCTATAAACATAATAAACACTTACTTCTACACTTACCTTGAAAATAATTAGTAATAATCCTCTTTCAAAGCTTAGGAGCATCGATATAAAAATTTTCATTCTTGTTACAGATCCCTTGGAAAAGTTTTCCTCTAAATTAATTTCAAAAGTATCATACTAAGTCAAGTAAATGCTACGTCATTGTTAAGAGTAGCCAGACTGCCAGAAATTCCAGGCCCAGGTTGTTATTCAAAGACTCAGGAACATTTCCCTTTGCTGGGCTTGAAGCTATGCTCCGTATTTTGAATGAAGTATAAATAGTTTCAATGTGTGAGACTTTGGGTTTGACCCCCATCACTGCAATAACATAAATAAACATCTTTAAATGAGAAAATGACTTCTTTTAATATGAAAATGCCAGTATTGGAGAAGCATATTTAGTCTTTGTCCTCTTCAAAATAAGGTGAAAGAGAAAACAACTCCAGAATGACCATGAGCTGTGACTTTTTTTCACTTTATCCTCTAGCTGTTTGCTGGAGAGGACCTTTGTGGTTGGTCACAGGTTAGGTTTGGTGTAGGGCATTCAGCTTCATGACCCTGTAGAAGTGTGATGTCCTGCTGTTCTGGCTGAATCTGGCTGACTCACTAAGACAGAAGCACAGTGTGCATGCATTGAAAGGAGGTAATTTCAGAAATGCAGTGAGCTTATCAGAATAAGTTCTGCTGATGTGCACAGACAACACACCCAGACATGAAAAGTGAGGGGTAGAGATCAGTAAAGCCCTTTTCTCCAAGGCGCCAAGTAAGCACTGGAGCATGGAAAAAGATTCTCTAACTGACAACCTCCCCTGGATGCAGAATGATGCATTATCTAATTGCAACTTGACGAATGAGCTGTTATGAAGGATGAATCCCATTTGTTTTTCAATATTTAATGCTTAGTATAGACTTGTTTCAGTGTACATGGTATGTATGTGTTTGTGTGTGATGGATATGTATGTGTGTATATATATGTTCTTTAGACTTCTGGACAGTACAACTTCAGACAGTACACAATTTCTCATGTGTCTATTAAATCTGTTTTTATACCTCATTCCTTAGTCTAATATGCATGTTTGTATTTCATTTAGCAATAAACAACTGAAAGATAATGTATCCATAAAAGACAATTATTCTAAGAGTCTAATTATCTTGTAACACTTTACATTTCTCCTTCAGTGTGTGGGTATAGAAATATTTGCCTTCTTCAAAAGTGAAAAAAAAAATGTTGACAGAAAAGTTTTTTTTTTTTTTTAACCAATTCACTAAGGTAGGAAAATGTTATTTCCTTAAACAAACAAACAAAAAATAATAAATAAATTTTCCAAAAAAATTACTGGCTTAAAAGTATTTTCTAGCTTCTCTCTCACACACACAAACACACACACTTCACTGTCAACTTTTACATTTTTTTTTGTTGTTTCATTGCTTAAATCTTTGCTGCTAGGCAATATTTTCTTCTAAATAATGGCCTAATATTAATTTCTTGTACACTAAAAGTCAGGGGAAATGTTACCTAATTTCCTCCTAATCTAATTACATAGGGCTGGGGTGTAGCTCAGTGGGAGAGTGCTTGCCTGGCATTTGGCAAGACCCTGGGTTCAATCACTAGCACTGAAAAAGAGGAAAAAAAAAAAAAAAAAACCCATTAAGTAATCTAAATCAAAATAAAATCTTATTTTTTTCAGTCCCAATTTTAAAGACAAGGGAAAACCGGAACTCATATACTACAAACCTGTTTTTTTTTTTTTTTATTTAAACTTGCATTTGTGGTTTATGACAAAATCTTGAACTTCAGGATGATATGTTTAAGATATAATTTTGACTAATGGATGGTAAAAAGAAATCCATTCCTAAAACATATATTCATACATGTCTCTTGAAAGGTCTAAATTTTAAATGCTAAAAAACTTAAATCTGTGTAAGTAGAGTGATACAACTCTGATGTTTGGGTATTTTTGAACCTACAGAGAAACTTTACATAGATTTTTCTTCCCAAAATGAAGAGTGACCATTTCAACCAATTCCTCTTATCCTTGAACTAATGGCATCCATCCTTTACAAAGTGGCCCAAAGCAGGGTTGGTGGAGCCAGTATTTTCTGAACTAAAAGAGACTGAAATCTAGGATTTGGGTTGCTACAAACTGTAATTTTCTGTTATTTAATCCTACTTTAATAATGCCTTTAAATGATTTTTGTGCTTTTAAAAATGGAACCAGTCCTTACACACATGAATATACTGAGAATAGAATTTACAACAAGATAAGGCATTTTCCAACTGAAGCCCTGGACTAGGTTCCTCTAGGGAAAGGCCATGGCTGGTGAATAGCCTTTGGCGACTACTTTTCCACCTCTACACTCCCCATCCCAGGAGCAGCTGGAGGTATCTATCACCTGCCCCTGAATGTTCCAGGTCTTTCTGTTTCCCACTAGTCTATGCTCTGGGCAAAACAAAAAACACATTTCATTTGAGAGATGTAACATCCAATGAATCATTATTCCCTTGGTTAAGAGAGAACATGTCAAAATGATAGTGGTGCTCATGCAAAAAACAAAAATGACACAATTAGAAGGCTGTGGAATGCCAGCAGGCAGTCCTAGGAGAAGCAAAGTTACCATTGTAGAGAAAATCTCCACAGCTCCTCCATCTATCAAAGACAGGGATGTCCTTTAGAGTCTCCAAAAACAAACAAACAAACAAACAAAAAGGCATTTCTAAAATAACTCAAAGCAGATGTACTCTGTCCCAGAGTTGCATGAAATCAATAGAGGAAACTATGTGTCTAAAACCACAAACTACCAGAGGCCTAAACTACTATTTCAAAAGAGGTAAGAATTCATTGCAGTGCTCAGGAAGCACAAAGTAATGCCATTTCAGGGAGGGGTATGCCACACAGAGGGGACCCACAAGAGAGGAGCAAGAAATGCAGAAAAGGCAGGCATAGCAACATCTTCTCTGAGACAAAAGGATGTTCTAAAAGAAAAAGTACACAGCAACATTTCATCTTATACCTACATAACTTGGTTATTTTGGTTATAAATACTGATAAACGCCTACTTCCAAACAGCTACCATCATATGGTTGTGAGCTGTGTTCCAAACATGCCACTTTAAACTTTGTCCTTTGTATTGTATTTGAGTTAATTAGCCACCATAAATCCAGCATTTCATCTGAGATCACTTTCTTGAGCAATTACTTACAAACAGCTATACTGGGTGTAATTCTAAAGCTTGCCTTTTCATTGGAAAATTAATATGGAAAGACAGAGCAGGGAATCATGAAAACAAGTTTCTTATTCGTGAAAAAGCCTTTTCCAGGTTACAATAGTTTACTTTGGGTAAACAATGTCTCAGAGAAAGCATTGGTATCAGAGCCCCATAGAAACAATCACAATTCAGCTGTGGTTTTCCACTGCTGACACGAATCTTCAATCTGCCCTCTAACCCCAAGCCACATAAAATCTACACTTTTCTAATTTTTCTTTTTCAGCAATTTCAACCCAAATCAAATCCTTCCCCATTCTGGTCCAAACATGCATTCCCTGTCGCTTTCTAGAAAGCCTCTTGTGTTGGAAGCAGAAGATCCTTTAATTTCAGTTGGATTTTCCTAGACCAAAATACCTTCCTCCTTGGAAATATCCTGAGCTACAGAAAAGGATCTTGGATTGGGCTCTTCCAGGCCTCTTCCAGACTTTATTTGGCTTTTTTTTTTTTTTTTTTTTAACCACTTTCCTTGCATTCAAGATGCTGTCTGCCAGGCTATATGTGACATTCAAAAATCTTCCCAATGCTTCTCACTCCTCACTCATATCTTTCATCTACACTCTACAGATTTTTGTCTCTCCAGGAGCCACATTAATCATGAATCCTACTTCAAAGAATCCCAAGTCCTTTGCTTTTAAAGATGCCTTCAACCTCAAAGTTTGCTGCTTCCAGCATCTTAAGTATACATCTGACTTGCCTAATCTCCACCTCCCATATTCAACATCCTTTCCTGCTCCCTCCATCATCATGGAGTTTAAACCTTTGACCCTCTTCATCTACCTGCTCTGTTAGCTCGTGGTCACCCAGCCTAGCCAGAATCACAATGTCAACATTTTTGTATATATTTCTCAACTGCTCTTTTCAACATGCTGATTACTCTTTCTTGTGCTGCATCTTTCATGATGGAAAGGGTTTGGCTAAGCTGTGAAACAAATGACAAAAAAAAAAAAAAAAAGAAAAAAAAATGGAATATGGGGAAAAATAGGTCTGTGAGTCACCCTGGTTAGCAGAGATGGAAAAAGAAAAAAGTTCATAAAGGAAGATAGTAAAGGGTGACGCTAAAAAGGAGGAGAACCCACACAAACATGACGAATATTTTTATATTTGTTCAAAAGTAAGGCACTGAAAGCTTTGGAGCACGGAAATAACTTGATCAAAGAGGTTTTAGGAAAATTAACTTGGTAATGTTATCAAGAAAAAGAAAGATAATAGGTGTCATCTAAATCATGAATGACCCTAAAAAGTCATTTAGTCTAGAACATTTTCTGCATAACACACCATTACAAGCACCACATCTACTATAAAACACTTTCAAAAATAGATATTCTGTGACTTCCTACCCTCTGGATTTCAGGGGAAATTTTCTTATGTAAAACAAAATGCTCAGTCAACTCTTATCTACCTGTTCTTGAAATTTAATCCCAAGTAATTCGTGTTTTACTATTAGTTGGAACGTGAAGTGAGTTTACGTCTCAGTAGGAATTATAACTTCAATGAAAAAATATAACTTAGGGAAAATATTGGCATAATAATTTAATACTACTGTTTCCAGTCCTAGTTTCCTTCACCATTATAGGAAAGTAAATTGACTATATTTCAAAATGGAAAGTATCTTTTAGTCCAACTGAAGAAAAACGAGGTATAAAGCAAAAGTTGATTTTTAGCTTCTGAGCTACTTGGTGAAGAAATCACGACTCTAACCTAAGTAAGCAATTGGCTTCTTCAGGCTAGTAAGATTTTGAAAAAAATTTTAAAGTTACAGAAGCCAGGGAAAACAAATAGGTTCACTCATTGTCTCACGAGGCCTCATCTCTCAACCACATGCTCCAGAGTGACAGTTGATATGTACCAAACACTTTATGTGCCAGACATCATGCTCTATGATATACATATTTCATCACCAATTCTCACTTAGTACACAAGACCAATTTACACATGAAGAAGGCTACATAGACACACCTTGATTTAAAATGTTTTTGCTGTTTCCTCTCCATTTATCTAAGCATTGCTTGCCCTTCAAAGTTCAGATTAAGTTTACAACTTTTTGAAAAGTCTTTTCTGGTAGCCACTGATAACCAAAGCATCCCCACCAAGTAACTTGAGCATAATCTGCCTGCTGGACCTGACCATCCAGCCACTAGACTTCAAGTCTCCTTCTATTTTCACTTAGCATTTCATATTTCCTCTAGGTTTCTTCTTCCAGACTCTAAACTCTGAGTAGGCAGGATATTGCTCCTGTATCTTTTCATATCTCCAGTGCCTCCTGAGCAATATCTGCACCAAAATGATTGCTGCTGAAGGGCATGAGGTCAGTGAGGCTCTCTAGGCACAGGAGTACTGCCATGAAATCA
Source organism: Sciurus vulgaris (assembly GCF_902686455.1). Taxonomy (NCBI): domain Eukaryota; kingdom Metazoa; phylum Chordata; class Mammalia; order Rodentia; family Sciuridae; genus Sciurus; species Sciurus vulgaris. The sequence continues at coordinate 39,895,002 of NC_136474.1, forward strand.
AGCACTAAGGAGACATGGCTTCCAGCAGCAATGCTCTCTCCCAGAGAGCTTGCAAAACTTTGGAGTAAAGGAAAACAACATTCCCTGCCAAAGCTACAGGAAGTCAAAGAGAACAATTCATTATGTTTTCTCTGTCAACCAACCACATTATTAAGCTCTAAAATACAAAGAAATAGTATTATTAGTTATTTAAATTTGGAACCAATATATTCGAGCACTAGAATAGGAACACATTTTTCTCTTATTCTGCATTATCTATTTCCAAAAACAATAAGTAAAGAAATTTTATTTTAGAATATAAAACAAATAAAGTATTTTTCTTTTAAAATGTTTAAGCCAGAAGATCAAACCTTTCACCAGCCTTCTTCATCAGCCTTTAATTTTCTCCTAGTTAGTCCTGTCAGTTGCTGGCTGTTGATTTCTGGGGTTTATTCTGTATTGTGCAGAACTGAACTGCTGTCTCCTACCCTAGGAATTGCATCTTCTGCATTATAGGGAAAAGGGGAGGAAGAGGACTTCACATGGGCTGATAGCAAGACAGTGATGTTTGCCTGGGAGTAGGTGGGCTTTGTGTCTATATCAGGCCACGTTAGTTAATTGTTCTTCAAGCAAGAGCCAGAGAATAAACACTTCAAACCTATTTTAAAAACAGTTCCCACAGAAATCTTCTCAGGTCTTAAATGGATCCTAATGGAGAGGCAAAGATGTGCTGTTCCCTTAAAAATGGAAGGTGGTAACACAAGCAGAAGTCACCTCATAGCCCGGATACAACAAGGCAGTTACTCAAATGAGTAAAAAGGATCAGTTCCTCTCCTAACATCTTAGACTATGAGGCAGGACTCCACCAACAGAAACAATCACAATGTATACAATAAGTTAAAGTACAGTTCTCACTCATGTTATGATTTCAGTTTTTAGAATTAGACCCTCACTAGTTAGTGGAAGATTTAGTATTGAATCTTGAACAGTGGGACTCACAACTCTACGACATGTGGTTTGTCATCTTTTTTTTTTTTTTTTTTTGTGGTGCTGGGGATCGAACCCAGGGCCTTGTGCTTGCAAAAGCAAGCACTCTACCGACTGAGCTATTTCCCCAGCTCGTTTGTCATCTTTATCCTTTAAAACAATGGATCTCACCCATGGTCTCTCAAACACATGATCAATTTCAGTTTATTATTTTGTTTTGTTGCTGGCAATTAAACCCAAGGCCTCATCACTTTAACACTGAGCTATATTCATAGCCCCAATTCCCATTGCTGGCTTGCTGGGCAAGTCACTTGATATTGCTGTGTTTTAATTTTGCTTGAAAAAGGGATCAACTCACAAAATAAATGACAATACTTGGTAAATCGCAAATGGCTTTAGCAAATAAGAGAACAATGGAAAGTAAACTCTTAAGCATTGTGAGAATATCCAAATCATTATCTGTTATCTAACTACATTAAATTTCCTAACACAAGATTTCAAAGAGTCTCAAATAGATGATTTCTCATATAATATCCACATTAAAATTCACACTAAGGTGCAAGTACTTAACAAAGGCACTTTTGCCTGTCTGTCCTTTGAGGAGCTGCAGGAATGCTCTGGATGACATGAGGGAAGATCAAGCAACACAAGAAACACAATACCCTTTAGTGTGACCCAGGAGGCCTGCTCCTTCAGTGGCAGGAACCTTACACAACACAGCAGCTCTAAAATCTCCAGTCTGAGTGGGGTTGCCATAGTTTTAGCAATAGAAGAACCTCTGAGTTCTCGCACTGATCCAGCAGAAACAGGGCCAGGAACACGCCAGCTTCCAGAACTGGGAAAAACCAAAAGCAGAGAGAGGCAAGCTGAAGGGGTACCTGCCTCCACTAGGAGCTCTTTTGCTCTATTTTTAATGCGCACACTTTCTAACAAACTTAGTGAGGCCAAGAAGGAAGCCTCATGATATAATATGCAAATACTTTCTGTTAAATATTCATTGTGCCAACAGGAACATGGTAAGGTGCACCCCTTAGAATAGTGACCATGGTCATGACTTTTTCCTGCACAACATGCTTGCTTGTTGTTCTTAAAGTGAAGTCTTATAAAGAAATTTAAATGTCATTGAAGAAGTATTTATAAATGTTTTCAAGTACTTAGATATATTTATTTGGGACAAAGGACATGAGCTAGTCATTCCCAGCACAGGAGCTAGTGGCCATACAGAAACAGATTTTCCCTAATTAGAAATCAAAACACAGCAGCTTGTGCTGGTAGGCAGCAGGACTAACAGGAGCTGGCTTGGAAGAGCCCACGTTCATCTGTTCCAACAAACCCTCCTGGGAGCTCCAGTAGCCACAGGCAGCCATTGGAAGAGAAAGAGATCAAGAATCCTTCTTTCACCTCACATTCCTTTAAGTCGCCCTAAAACCAAATAAATTAGGTTCTCGGAAATCACAGAGCCAGAGTGATCCAGGGGATTTTGTGAAGGATGTCCCCCATCTCCCATAGGGCTCCTGAAATTACCTTTAATAAGGAAGAAAGTCCACTTCTTCCATCATTAGAAATTAAAAGCCTTAAAATACAAGACAGATTGAGTAATGCTTAAGTATAAATGAGATTCAGCTGTATAATAACAAAAGCACAACTAGGAGAACTATAATCAGAGGAGAGGAAGAAAGTGAGTAGTGAGTAGCTCTGGAGAGCACTGGGCTCCTGATGGGGAAGAGGTCACCTCAGGGATGACAAAAAGCACTGTTACACAATAAAAGATACTGCTGGGGGACATGATATGGTCTGAAGAAGTGTTCCCCAAATAGCCACATGTGAGGTTTTTTCCTCAGCCCATGGTGCTATGGGGACGTGGTAGGACCTTTAAGAAGTGGGTCTAGATGAGTGTCTTCAGATCATATGGGGGTGTGCTTTTGAAGAGAATACCAAGATCCATACCCCTCTTCTTTCTCTCTGGGCTTCCCATTCTCTGTGAGGTAAGCAGTTTATCAACAACCATGGACTAACACAACCTGAACTGTGAACCAAAATTAAACCTTTTATATTTAAGTTGATTACGTCAGGCATTTTTTTTTTCTTACAGTAATGGCAAATGGACTAGTCCAGGACTGGAGTCTTGGGTCTGAATCTGTGTCCTGCTATTTGCTTCAAGAGGAGTATTCACTGAGCTGAACCACAACTTAACTTACCATCTGTGAAATGGGTATTATATCAAACTCAACCATTGCTCTGAGAATTAGATGGGACTATTTATGTAAACACATTTTGAAAAGGAAAAAGCCATGTATCCAAAAACAGCAATATTTCTGCATCAGAAGGGTAGGGCCAGAAAATAAAAACTTCCCAGAGACATGGCTTTGTTGGAAATGGACCTGCTTGTTTTTAATGGAATAAAGATGTGAAGACATTTTGGTTCTGAAGGTATAAAGTCAGGTGGCTCTACTTGAGAGGGCTGATGAATGATTCTGTCTGTCTGTAACAGATGACTTGATTACTAAAGGGCACCTGTTAGCTAAGACTAATCTGCAGCTTTGCCGCCCCACCTTTCAATGTATTTCCATGCAACCACTCTCCAGCCAGGACATGGTCAAAGGCCATTCTTTAAACTAGCTCTGAAATCAATTTAACCTTTAGCCATTCAAGCTTCAAACATGCTTCTGGAAAACACAATATAGTATATGTTCATCATTACGTAACCAGACAGCTGGAAGTGCAAATTCTGTCACTGTTTTGCAAGAGTAGGGTGTTTGTGTGGGTGGTGAATTTTCTTTACATCACTCTATGTTGTTTTTGACTTTTGGTCTGATCCATGTGGCTCTCTGGGATTCTCCTGGGATTCCCTCCAGCTTTGTGCAATCTACAGCAACATGCCGTGGAAGCCTCTCTCCTTCTAAATTAATGAGTTTTCAGCATTAGGCCTTTCTTCCCTGTGCCAGGAGCCAGTCATTTCATGAACTGGGGGCTGCAAAGAACACTAACTCAGGCCCACCCTATCCTTGCAATCTCAGTTCCAAGTCGATTAGAATATTTGCCCTCCCTCCCTCCCTCCCTCCCTCCCTTCCTTCCTTCCTTCCTTCCTTCCTTCCTTCCTTCCTTCCTTCCTTCCTTCCTTCCTTCCTTCCTTCCCTCCTTCCCTCAATCTTTCCTCCTTTTTTTCCCTCTCCCTCCACCCCGTCCCAGTAGATAGGCAGGAAGGCAAGTAGAAAATCAATATATGCTATCCTGTGCCAATAATGATCAATATGAATTTCCTGAGCAATTTTCCTACCCAATTTCCTGTAAGACAGATATACATGGCATGCATGCATGCACACATATACACTACTGCCATAAAAGCATAAACAAAATCCATGAACTGCAAAATGACAGTGATTTTATGAACTTCTCTCATTATTTTAAAAATAAGGGATTTAGCCAACATGCAACCTCTTGACCCTCACTCTAAATAAGTGGCTGCTTTCAATTTCAAACCCAAATCACTGTTAGCCTTGAAAACAATCCTCAATTCACTTTCATATCACAGAAAGTGATTTGAATTCTGAAAACTTCAGTGCACAGCTGAGATTCCCCCTCTGTCATATTACTCAGGCTACATCAGGCTCAGGAAGGTTAATAGGTCAGTCCACAAAGAAAGGATTTCTATTTCTTCTGAGAGGCATGTGCTCTCTGCACAGTCAACACTTAGCCATCAGAAGAGTGAATGTAAGTGTCCTCCAAGGCTGGAGGAATGCACTCAGCTTCCATTTTCCAGAACCATTATTGTATTCTCAGAGCATCTGGCAGGAAATGAATGACTGAACTTGGTGCTCCTATTTGAAGAAAAGGAAACCGAATATTTTTCTTCTTTCTTCCCTAAGTTTCTTTAAATAGAAAGGACAGAGGCAAAAGGCCAAGAAGTAGCACAAGGAGAGCATCCTTGTATGCAGTAGGCTCTCAAAAGTGTATTGAACAAAGCTGTTGAACTAACAGCTACAATTATACAGATGTAAAGAAATATACAATCTCTTAAAAACTTTAATGCACATACATAACAGACTTAATTCTAAGACTTAGTTCAGGAATTTGAGCCATCACTATGACTTTTTTGCATAAATTAAATTCTTGCTTTGCCTAGTAGTTCAGACAGCATGTGGGAAGGGGGCTGCTCTGTAATTCTTTCAATGTATGTGAGAGGGCCTGAGACCAACTTCTCCAAGTATAGAAACTAGATGATCTGTCCCAGCAGCCTCACTTTCTCTCTAACAACTGTTAGAGAGAAACAGTTCAGTGATTCAGTTGTTCTGAAGAACAACTATACTGCAAACTCTCTCTTTTGTGGTGAGGGGTAAGCAACACTCTGGGTGATACCGTACAAAAGGAAATGCCATACTGCATTTCATTTTCATCTTTGTCCTCTAGAGGGTCCTTTGAACTTCAGATTTAAATAAAAAATTTTGGAATTATAAAATAACTACTTGTTTAAATAAAAAATAAAGTAAAATAAAATAACTACTCCCAAAACCTGTTAATCCCTTAAGTTGGCTTTCAAATTGGGTAAAACACAGGGTCATCTCTTATCTATATCTTAGCCTGAGGATTGTGATCATGGAAAAATGTTCCATGAAATTACTATAACCTCACTTCTGTTGGGGTATGACACTGGTACTTAAACTTTAGAACACATACAAAGAACCTGAAGGCTTGTTAAAACAAGATTGCCCAGAGTTTCTGATGCAATACATTTGAACTGGGCCCTGGGACTTTGTATTTCTAGAAAGATCTCAGAGAATGCTGATGCTGGCTGGTTCGGGGAGCACCCTCAGAGAATCAGGGACAAAGAACAAGCAGAGCTGGTCCCCAGAAGGACTGAGAAACAAGGACACTGAGCTTCTCCCAGACTCACTGATCTCTCTTACCAGCATTTTTCAACTATGCTCTAGGCATATAATGACTAGTTACTTGTCTTTGCTGTCACTGGTTCTGCCTTTTATCTTGTCCTGGGTCTTACTCAATTTGATGCTATTTATAGTGGTACTGGCTGGGTACTAATGAATGAACATATGTTCAGAGTTGATCATACCTTTAAAGAATTACTTAACTGCATCGCCCTCATAGCAGGACAATCAATTCTCATGGAATGCTTGCTCTTCAGTGTTGTAAAGGTATTAACAAACCAAACTCAAATAGGAAAAGAGGACAGAAACTACACAAGTATACACTGAACTCAGCATTCAGACACCTAAATAACCCTTTCTAGGAGCATGTTTCTTCTGCTTTGAGCAGGGCTTTATAAATCTAAATCCAGTGTGAACATAAGTGGATGGATTACCTGAAAGTTTCCTATGATCTCATCTCACGTGGTCCTTTAATGGCCAAAATAATCAGAAGCAATTCTCAACATTCAATAGTAACTCTTTTTAAATTCTAAAACTTAATGACATTAACTGAGGCATAACTGTTTAAAAACACCAAAGGAAAACATCAATTATAACACACAGCAGGGATGGATGCTGAAGTCTGTGCTAGAAGCCATAAATCTATGTCTTAACATTAGTAGAGTATTATTTGTTCAGTAAGGTCAGTCTGTGAGCCTTCTGCGTGGAAATTATGCAAATGCTTGCCATTGATACCTGAAGTTAATCACTGCTGTTGGGAAGCAGCAAAGAAAGGTGATCAATGGGGATGCTACCTGGTTTTGCACTGAGAATATTAGTGCAGAACAAGGGGCACTGGGTTTTGAGCCATGCACACTTGATTATGGGTTCTTAAAATCATTTTATGATTTTTACTAAATCCGTAGTGTGTGTATATATATATACACTACAGATAGCTTTAGAAGTCACAAAAGGCAGTGTGTATGTGGGCTGGTGGAAGGGCAAATCAAAAAATCATACCTTTCATTTAGTCTTCCATAACCAGAAAAACTTCAGTCTGAGCAGTAGTAGGTCCAACTTTCAGGGAAGCTTTTGGGCCAGGTACACATACATTTTCCCAATGCATGTCAAATTTCACTTCTCAGAATAAATCATACCTGGCTTGTTTCCTGCATTATCATACTGAACAGGTAGCAGTCACTTTCCTGTAGTTTTTGCAGCAAAGCCCTGCACCTACAGGCACAAACCTGGCTCAACCCTGCTGTGCTCCAGAGGTCCACAACTATCTCCCCTACCAGAGCAAACTGGAATGAAAAGGACCAGCCTACTCAGCAGAGACTTAGGCTCTGCTTGTTATGCTCCCTTGCCAACTAGGCCACGGTCACAGATAAGAGAGAAACTTGCAGCCTTAGGCTCATTATTTCAGGCCAAAACTGGATGAATTCCTTTCTATGTTCACTTCTAAAGCTTCATCAGTTGCTCCTCTTCTGCCTCCTATCAGTCAAGTTCAGTTTCCTTGAAAATGCCACTTTTCACTCCCACTTTGGAATGGTGTCTCTTTCTTAAATGCTCATGTGCTTCACCAATTTAAGACCCTCCACCCCACCTTGATGCTCCCTGAAGTGATTTGCTATACTCCAAATTGAGCAGTTCATTCAAGTGCCTGCCACCACTGCAGAAGCAGGTCAATAAGTCTTTGGAGAAACACAAATGTTAGCACCTGTGAAAGCCAACTACTTTGGTGACCTCTAGTACAACAGCAAGGAGCCAACACTGCCATCCCAAACTGACTTTTCCCCTCCTCTCCTTGTGGCTTCATGACATATGGTATGCAAAGTGGAGCAGAACACTGGGAGCCACACCTCTTTCTATCAAGCCTGATCTACATAGGTAGGTCTCAAGGTCACACTTTAGACCATGCCCATGAATATGAGTATTTATTACTAAGAGTCCTATTTCCAGTTTATTATAGAGGATGGTTATTTCTTTGCTTAACTAAGGCTTCAGACCACATCAACAATGATCTTTGCATAAAAATATGAATTGAGGTGGGGTTCTCAAAGGAAATTAGAATTCTGATTGAAATATATTTGAAATTCAAACATTATTTCTTATTAACATATAGTAAGATCATAATAAATCAGAGTTTCATGAACAAATTGATTTAATAACATCCCTGTCACTTTAACAAATGTATTTCTAATAATTTGCTTCACAGTGGTCTTTTGTCTAAATACAGCACAATTCTCAACTATAAAATAATTTCTAGCATTTATGATTGGGATTATGGGGATGATGAAATTTATGGGTCAATCTGACTGGGCCACAGGGTGCCAAGACATTTAGTCTAACAATACTCTGGGATAATCTGATGAGATCAACGTATGATTCAATGACCTAGAAAGCAGACTTGGATTGTCCTCCCCTAGGTGGGTGAGCCTCACCCAACTCGAAAGAAGTAGGCCTGAATAAATGAAGAAGTTGATTCTCCCATGCCTTTGAGCTGGAATGTTATTTTCCCTGGCATCTGGATTTGAACTGAAACACTGTCTCTTCCTGGGTCTTGACCCTGTGGGCCTAAGAACTAGCACCATGCTGTTGGCTCTCCAGTTTGTCTTTCTGATCTTGGGACCTCTCAGTCTCTGTACTGTGTGACCCAATTTCTTAAAATAAATCTCTTTATACAAACACACATCTTATTGGTTATTTTCCCCCAGGAAACTCTCACTAATATACTAATAACACAAGAGATCAAACTTGACTCTTTCTATAGGTTCTAGGACAGTTCACTTGCTATATGTCATCACTGTCTCCTAAACTATCTGAAGTCCCTCCTGCCTCTTTGCCCAGAACCCTATCCATTCCCCATTTGATCAGGTTTTGCTTTCTGGGAAGCCCTGCTCAAGGTTAGCTTTCTCCAGTGAGCCATCACAACCTGTCCATCCAGTATAGACTCAATTGTCTATACCTCGGATTTGAGATGTATCATAGGTACCTGTAATACTGTGCTAGCAATATGATTTTCATGTACATGCTCTGTTTTTCAACTGAAGTGCAAATTTACATGGGACTTTATACTCCCCATCTGTTACAGTTTGGATCTGAAATATCCTCCAATGGTCCTCGTGTTGAAAGCTTGGTCACCAAATGGTGGCGCTCTTGGAAGGAACCTTTAGGAGATAAGGACTAGTCAGAAGAAGTAAGTCATGGGTGAGTGCCTTTGAAGGGTTTATTTTATCCCTGATCCCTTTTTCTTTTCTATCTCCACTTTCAGGCAGCCAGGAAATGAGCAGCTTTGTGCCACCACACTGTCTCTGCTAGGATGCTCTGCCTTCATCTTAGGCCCAGAAACAATGCAGCCAGCAGACAATGGACTGAAACCTTTGAAATCACGAGCCAAAATAAATCTTTCCACCATTAAGTTGTTTTTATCAGGCACTTTGTCACAGTAATGAAAAGCTAATACACCACCCTATCAGTATTTACCAAAAAGAAATAAAAGGCAGGTAGTGTTTAGAGATACCTGTTAAATTGAAGTTGTACTTATGCAATTTAACCACAGAAGGGAGATACTCTGCACTATAAAGAAGCACTGGGTGAAACAATATTGCTTTGGCACATCATCTTGTCAACACCTGTTGATAAATCTTCTCTAGTAAAGCAACTATTTGCTTTCTATAAGAAATTTTCCCTCCATGCTTGATTAACTGAACAATTTAGGGTAGTGGTTCAAGAAAAAAATTATACTTTTGTAGTCAAAATATTTTGTTGGGCTGGGGAGATAGCTCAGTTGGTAGAGTGCTTGCCTTGTAAGCACAAGGCCCTGGGTTCGATCCCCAGCACTGCAAAAAAAAAAAAAAATTTTTTTTGTTAAGCAAGATCATAATTAGTGCAGCCACCCTGGGGTAGCAGGAACAGGGTCACGCGAACTCCCCCTCTTCCCTGTGGGACTATGGAAAATGCACATCAGATTTAAGCAAAAGATCTCACTTTTCTTGAAGGAGTTAAAGATCTTTCCTCCTTTTGTCTGATCTTTTCTTTACATCTCCCTTTTTCTGAAGGGCAACCAAAAAAAAAGAAAAGAAGAAGAACTTTTCCCCTCCACGACATCTCAATAGAAAAATACTTTACAAGGGCTTGTTACTTGTTAATCCATAAATCTGAGGCATCCCCCATATATCTCACAGAGGGTCCTTCCCTACATAGTTCCAGGAAGTTATGGACTTCTAATGTACATCTCCTAAGTTATAAGCCTTTAAAATATTCACTGCTCATCTTTTTCTGGGAATCAGAAACCACATGAACTATCAAAAAAAAAACCCTTCGTGTCACACTGTTACCAGTGGGAATGAGCTTTGCCAGACCAGTGGTCTAACATTTTATTGGTTTTAAATTAAACTGAAGCAAAAATGTTCAAATAAATTGATATATTAGGTTGCTATTAAAAAATATAAATCTGGTTGGTGCAGTTTGTTCTTCATAGAAAAAGGTTTTGCTGAAAGGATGCTAATGAAATTAGACCTTGGGATTCTGTTGAGCAGTACTGTGCCTTGCAAACAAATACATGTGTTTTACTTTAATAACTGCTTCTGAAGAAAAAAATTGCCTCTATTCCTTTCCACCTTCTCTTTCTCTCTCCCTTCCTTGTTTGAGCCACTTTGCAGTCACAAAAGAATAGTAATTCTGTTTCACATTACTGTGAAAGCCATCACAATTCTCAAGTGGTTAAAAGCACTGTGTCCTGGGAATAAAACAATCTCTACAGACATGGTGTTTAACAGGGAGTAGGGAACACGGATTTCCAAAATGGATTTTTTTTTTTTTTCTTTTTAATTTCTGCAATGCTTTTAAAAAAAATTCTCCCTAAGGTCAGGGGATAAGCAAAAAAAAAAAAAAAAAAAAAAAAGGAAACTCATTCATGGTTTCTTCATTCTCCAGAACATACTGATATTAACTGTAAGGACATAAATTCACTGATTCCACTGAATTACACTCAATTATACTGGGTCAGTAAGCTTTGAGCAAACCAGAGCTTTAATCTGAATCGTTTTCACAAGGTCTCCATTAGCTACAACAATCATTCATGTAAGAAACCATTAAGACTCACTGTCGCCTGCAAAGCCTGGCACACTGAGAGGCACTTTCTGTAGCCTACCCATTCCCAACTCCCGAGGCCCCCACAATCATTTATACACAAGAAATGAGGGTGACACAAACACAGAGTATATTCTACGGAGAAAAAATAATTTGTAAAAAGGCAGGGTGGAGGAAGAAGGGCCTTCTTTGTCTAGGTGACCAGGGTGACTGTATATGTGTGAGCTCCCTGGGTTTATCTCTCAAGGACAGAAGGCTAAATGCTTCATCTTCATGAATCAGTACCAACCAGGACTGCCAGCCTTCTGGAAAAAAATACCTTGACTTCTAAAAATAACCCAGTTGAAGTATTTAAACCTAAAATATTTTGGCTATGTATCATGAAATTTTTGTTTCATACTTTTGCTGTTTATCCATGGATTCTACATTTGTGGATCCAATCAACCTGGATAGAAAATATTTTTTAAGAGCTGCACATCTACTAAATGTGTACAGACTTTTTCTGGTTGCTATTTCCTGAACAATACTTTATAACGATTTTTTACATAGCATTTATATTGCACTGGGGCATTAGAATTTAGAGATGATTTAAAGTATTTTGGAGAATCATGATGTGAGTGAGGTGCTACCATCCTTGACACAGATTATTTGGAGTTGGAAAAAAAGGAACTGAATATGTGGAGTGTAGATATGTTGAGGTCGTTCAAAGACTAAAATTATTAGTGTTTCAGAATTAAAATGAAAAGTCTGTTGAAATATTGTTCAAATTTTAATTTATAATCAAAATCCACTAAAGTAAAAGCTTGTGGGGTCCTTTTTCATTCTTATCCTGAAAGTGAAAAATGTCCCAGAGGCCCCAACAGAACTGCTGGGGGTTATGTCCAGGCATGACTGTGCTATTTCTTGCTCCGACTTCAAAAAGAGCCAGTATGAGGGAATTTCAAATACTGGGTATATAAGAGGGTGGCTGAGGCTGGGTTTTTGTCAATATGTACAGGAAGCTCTTGGTGGTGACCTGTCGAACTCCCAGAGAGTTAGCTTGTTTGGTGGTTGGTGGTTGGCGGTTGGTCGTTGTGGTCTTTGGATATGAGTTCTTTGATTTAGTTTTTTTGTTTTGTTTTTTGATTTTGGTTCGTTGTTTTGGTCATTTATTTATTTATTTATTAGCTAGCATCCTTAGTTGGGGCTCCTGCTTAGGATGTATAGCAAGAGTAGTCAGACTAGTGTGGTGTTGCAGGGGCCCAGCTCCTGTGATGAGACAGCCTTCATGGACCGTTATGAGGTTCTGAGGGCCATTGGGTGTGGTGGGTCTTCCCAGGTAAAACTAGCCCGACATCTCCTCACTGGGGTGGAGGTGGCAGTGAAAGTCCTGTCAAAGAAAAAACAGGACTTATCGAGATACTCTGAGGTGAATGTCATGATGGGCCTGGAACATCCCAATGTGATCCAGCTATTTCAGGTTATTGAAACTGGTCAACATATCTACATTGTGATGGAGCATGTAGGTGGTGGACAGTTACTTGACCACATCCAGTCTGGTGGCATGCGGGAAGAAGAGGCCCGGAGACTATTTAGGCAGATCGTGTATGCAGTGGGTCACTGCCACAAGAAGGACATCGCACACCGAGACCTGAAGGTTGAGAACATCATGGTGGATGCCAGAGGCAACATCAAACTCCTTGACTTTGGCATAAGTGTGAAGTTCAGACCTGGACAGAAACTGAGGGGGTTCCAGGGCACTCTCCCTTACCTTGCCCCTGAAATTATCCAGCGGGAAGAATATGAAGCCCCCCTGGTGGATGTCTGGAGTCTAGGTGTCATTCTGTATTATATGTTGTCAGGGACACACCCATTTAGGAAGATCTTCCCTTGGGACCTGGCAACACAGATTGTGGAGGCAAGGTACTACATTCCTGATCACATTCCCGTCCAAGCAAGAAGACTCATCCGTAAAATGCTGACCAAAAACCCTGTGCAGCGGCCCACAGTAGAGGAGATCCTTCAACACCCATGGCTGAGGGAGGGTGAGGAGCATTCCGTCCATCAATTTAGTGAGCCACTCCCCAAACGCCCAGACCCCACATTAATGACAATCCTGTTTGACATGGGTTATAATCCATACAAGATCTGGGTGTCCTTAGCCAACAGAAAGTTTGATGATGCCATGGCCACATACCTGATTCTCCAGCACCAGATGAGCCAGCGGCAAGGCTGCAAGATCCAGGTGAAGCCTGGGCATCAGAGGGTTTGGCCCACGGATCATTCCAATATCCGTGACCTTCCCAAGAAGTGTGCTAGTGAGCCTGTGCTCCACACCTTCCCCTTGTCCTGTGAGCATCAGCTGCCTGAGGAAGTCAAGCAGCCAGGCCACAAGAGCATTAGAAGGTTCAGCCTGACTCTCACTGATCTCCGCTCCCTGCATACAAGGACCCCTGCTCCCTGGATTGCCTCCCACCATGACCCTGGGTCTCACATGCCCAACTCCAGAATCCTCATCTGGGGTATCACAGCAGCAGATGGCAGCAATTTCTCCCAAGATACCTCCAGAGGGCAGCCCCAGGACAACAGCAAAGCCTGCAAGAGGGTGACCAGGAGGATCGCTGCCTGCTTTCAACAACTGTGTTGCTGCATGCCCTGTGCCAGCAGTACAGTGGCTCCCATCCAAGGAGGGCCAAACCGTGGGAGATTGAAAAACAGGGTGGTGCCAATGTAAATGCAGAGCTGACAAAGACAAAATGAATAGCCAGCCAGCCAGAGGAGCCTACGCTCTGTGGATTCTGACATCATGGGGTGGGCATCGGTCACAAGGACTCTAAACAGATGCATGAGCCAGGCGGGCTCAGGTTCTTTGCACCAGTTCCAGCCAGGAGCACCTCTGGATCCACCTGGACATCAGGAGTCTCCTCTGCCCCCACCTGCGAGAGACATCAGAGACAGTTTTTCCTGGGACACTTCCCCTGCCCTGCTCTTCTCTGTCCCTTCTCCCATGCTTCTGGGATGGCAGAGATGTTCCTTTAAAAATTAGTTTCTGGCTTTTGCATAATAAAATTGATGTTAAAAGATTCTAAAAAGTTGATTATCTCAGGAATTTTGTTATAGTAACACACAGCTGACTAACATACTAGGTGTAAAACATCTGGCAGTTTAATTTCTATGTGTTTCACGTTCATCACTTGTAATTGGGGATACATACGTCACTGGGTATTGTGACGAGAAATGAATTTATACACATGAAATGCTTAAACAGCACTAATCGTAATCCATGTCAAGTGCCATATAAGTATTTACTGCCTGTTTTATTATTACTCTAAATAATCCAGCAAGCAGTCTGGGAGGACTAGAGAATCAGAGTTTATTTCCATGCTCAGTCACTAACTAACTTTGAGTGCTAGTTTTGACATCTCTAGGTTTCTGTCTTTGCATCTGTAAAATGAGTGTGTAGGCCACATGGAAGAGCTTCAAGATTTCAAATTAACAATTTACCTGACCCTCCAATTCTTCCCTTTCAAAATGAAAATGTACAGAATTGTTGCAATGAACAACTTACACAATGAATTTGTAAGTACCATAAATGCAAAACAAGTGTAATGTTGGTTTTGGCATCATTGCAGGGTGTATTCAGTACTATATTCATGATGGGAGCATTTTAATATTAATTTGCAAATATGAAAAGTTCCAACTGCATTGCAAGCATAAAATTAAGTGGGCATCAAAGAAAATAATACAACTACAAAATGTTTTAATAAGATGTTTGGCTGGTGACCAGGGGTTCTTCTTTTGCCTCTCTTCTCACTACTCACCTTTGTTTCCTCTCATACTTTTCTTCCTGTATTCCTTCAAGGAATCATGTATTTCCAGAACTAGGAACATCTTTCTAATTCTTGATGTCCTTAAAACTGAATACACTCTCACCTTTTCTGAAAATTAAATTTTTCATTTGTTTCCTTTTGTTATCATTATATTATTGACTCACTGATAATAGGTTTAGCTGCGTCATGGGAATATTTAATGGACTGGCATAACAATCTCTAAGTGCTGGAGCTCTGTGAAGAATATATGACTTGTGGGAACATGAGGTTAATCTGAGGCAGTTGATGTATGGATTGTGTGGGTTTTTCCTGCTTATTATTTGAGTATAATAGGTCAAAAATCTCAAAATACTGGAATATTTACATAAAAAATTACAGTGGCCCTATAAAATCTATAATCATGGCATTTTAGAAGTCAAAAGGACCTTAAAGCTAGTCTAGGCAAAACGTGATGATTTAAACAATAATTAGATTATGTGACAAAAATTTTCTTTGCCTCTGTGCTATTCTCTCCCAAATTCCATAACTCCAATCTAATCCTGAGAAGAACATCAGACAAGGCCATATGGGGGCAAAATTCTTGCAGGATGCCTACTTGGTTTTCCTTGAGACAGCTAAAGGCATGAAAAACAAATAAGACTGAGAAACTTAGAACAAAGGCAACTGGGGAGATAAGACAAAGAAATGCAGTGCAGTTCCCTGGATTGAATCCCGGAGAGGAAAGAGGACATTAATGAAAAACTTGTAAAATCCAAAGAAGAGTAGATCCAAGCACTCCCTAGAGGATCTTGGTCCCCCTGGAACACTCTGGACCCAGGACTGTGGGTCCTCCTGCCTGGATGGGAGCAGGTTGCCTTCCTTCCCATTCCAAACTTTCCCACCTCCCTTCTCTCCCAAAGCACCAAGTGATGACTCTCAGACCAGCTGACCACGCAGTCTACCAACCCTTCCCCACCACTACCACTCCCCTCATCCTTGAGCTGTCTCTTTTTGTTGTTGCTGTTTTTTACTGGTCAAATAATTTTTATTTGCAAAGTAGACAGTGTTAACAAACAATAAAATAAGTCTGTTACTGTGTTCAGTATGATAAATGAGAGAATGAACAATTCCAACAAAAGCATTGCAACAATCTTCTCTGTGAGCCTGACAGCAGGACTATTCAATCTGTTTTCCAGAGATGTTCCATCATCAAACCTATCATTTCCTGAATTTTCAACTGACCTTCAGGTCAGGTATAGTTTTTTTACAACAATATCAATAATTAATTTAAATATATATGAACTAGACATTGTAATTAAAAAGCATAAATGTTCAACATGTGTAAAAAGTAAGCAATTAACTATATGCTCTCTATATATGCCACACTTTAAATATCAGTATACCAATAGGTTAAAAGCAAAAGATGAAGAAAGAAAGCATGAGAAATTTGAAGTAGAGCAAACTGCAACTTTGCAAAAACATTTAGATGTATATTCTACTCCCCATTCTCACCATAAATCAGACTAAAGGTTGCAAATAGTACAAATGATGGGGGATAGAATGCTGTGCTGTCTTGAAATTTCTTCCACAACATTAATTAATCCATCACTTTTAAATTCAGCCTCACAAAGAGTTGTGGGATGTGTGCAAAACATCATCAAGTCCTCAGAACCAAATCTCTTTCAGTTAACTCCTCCCCCCCCACTATAACCAAGACTTACTCTGACCTACAAGAAGAGCTCAGAGAATGAAATTTGTCCAGGGCTCATGGTTTCAGTGGTCTCAGTCCACAGATAGACAAATCCATTCCTCTGGGCTCCAAGTGAGGCAACTCATCATGTGGCAAGAGCTCAGCCAAGGAAAGCTGCTTTGACTTGGGGCAGGAAGAAAGCAGAGAGGGGAAGGGACTGCAGGGAAGAAGCACATTCCAACCATGAACCCAGTGACCCAACTCCTCTCACACTCTACCTGCCTACAGTTCCCACCCTGTCAGTGTATTAAAATTAGGAAGGTCAGCTTAGGTTATGGCTTCACAATCCAATCATTTTCCTTTGAATATTCCTGTAGTAAGACAGAGCTTGGTGGGGGTAGGGAGCTAGCCTGAGCACATTAGCAAGAACTTGTCTCAAAATACAAAGGCTGGGGATGTACCTCTGTGGTGGAGGATTTGTCTAATATTTATTTGCAAGGCCCTGGGTTCAGTCACTAGAACTTCCAAGTGAAACAAATGATGCTTGAGGAGATTAGTTCCAACTTTCTGCCCCTTCCATCAGGTGAGGATACACCAACCAGGTGCTTTGACCTTGAACTTGCCAATCAACAGAACTGTGAGAAATTCATTTCTGTTAATACATTACCCAGTTTAAAGTATTTTGTCACAGAAGCATGAGAACACCTTCATTTCTTGTTCCCAAGCAAAGGACACTTTTGCTGGTTCTAGCATTCTTGGATTCCATGTTTTGTCCTTTGTCATTTTCAATGTGTTTTGCATTTCAGGGTTTCTAATGAGAAATCTGATGAGGACCTTATAGGGATTTAGGATGAGACACTCCTCCCTCTCAACCTCACAGATGTGAATACCATGCTCTACAAGGAATAGAGCAATTTAAGGAATAGAGCAATTTTGTGCATGTGGGCATCATTTTATGGAAGGGACAAGAACATCAGATAATTTTGAAATCCAAGGGGATGTCCTCATACCCATCCCTGAGGATACTGAAGAATGACTCTAAGTAGTTATTCTCAAAAATACCATCATTAAAACCATTTACTACATGGCTACAACACTGGCCATGGGAAATCAATGTGGTCCTTCATACTAGGAGAATAAAATCTAAGATACACTACCTGCAATACACAATAAAACACTGAGATAATCAACAGAACATACTTGGTTGTGATCGCTCATGTGCACGCGTGCACACACACCCCTAATTCTTCACACTGCAAAACTAAAAAGGCCTTGGTACACTTTCAATGATGGTTAGTGTTAGAACAGGCACAGAAGATACATATTCAGAAGATGGGAGATGAGGAAAAAACACCAACCTGAGAATTAGGGAAAGCTTTAATATCTTCAGGAAGAAAGAGCGAAGCCCAGGGGATGAAATGTAGGAAATGTAAGACCGTGAATAATGTAGGCAGGCAGTTTTCATGGGCAAAAGCTATAAAAAGTTTGCAGAAATGAATGTATTCAAAAGTAAAAAAAAAGTGTTGAACAAGAAGAATCAAGTGGCTATGATACAAAAACTTAAGTAAACAAAAGAAAAAGAGGTTATCCAGCTGGGTGCAGTGTAGACATGCTGTATGCATGGTGGGTGGACAGGAAAACTGCAACCTCTTGCTCAGAAGTAAGGAGATGCACAGGTGCCACTCACTGTGCCTGGAAGTCCCACATGCGGAGTCATAGCTAAGTTTTAATAACCATGAGTACTGAAGATTGAAATGTACTATAACATCTGCACTGTGTTAAGATGAATTGAGGAGAAAGGGAGGCTTAGGGAGAATAAGAGCAAAATGTACTGAGCAAGATGAGTACAGTGTTTGACTGAACCTACTAGCACCTGGCAAACTGCCTATGGTTTGGTACAACAACGCTAGTTACTAGAGGGAATTTCATTTTTTCCTGTTAATTTTGCTTATAATTAGTATAAGTTAGCCACACCCATAAACATGGCTTTCTTGGATTTATATTAATGGTAATTATAATATAAGCCACAAAACCAAAATAAAAAGAGGAAACTTTCAACTTAATTAAATCAAATACATTTTAACTGAAAAAATACTAATATAATGGGCAAAATATAAACACCTAAATAAAGGTAATATATTCTCTAATTTACCAATAATAACTCTCTAGATGAGTTTTCCATACTTATATGGAACTTGATCTCCAATGTGAAATTTTGTAAGAGTTGAATCCAACTTGGATCAAAAGGCTTTAAAACTTGGATACTTCTGCATCAATGTTCATAGCAGAATTCTTTACAAAAGAAGAAATGTGGAAATAACCTGAATTCCCATCAACAGATTAATTGATAAAATGTCGTTTATACACATAATGGAAATGACTCAGCCACAAAAAGGGATAGATTTTGATATATGCTGCAATATGAATGGATCTTGAAAATATCATGCTTAGTGAAATACACCAGAAGTGAAATACACAGAAGGACAAATGCTGCATGATTCTATTTGCAGGTTGCAGTTTTCCTGTCCACCCACCATGCATACAGCATGTCTACACTGCACCCAGCTGGATTTAGATGTGAGATCAAATTCATAGAAAATAAAATAAAGGTTGCCAGTATATTGGGGGGGGGGGGACACAAAGAGAAGTGAGAGTTTTGTTTAAAAGGTACAGAGGTTAATTGGAGAATGATGAAAATATTTTGGGCATAGATGGTTACAGGGCACTGTGAATGTATTTAATGTCCCTGAATTATACACTTAGAAATGGCCAAAAAAATAAATATCATAATGTATATTTTACCACAATAAAAATTTGAAAAGCCCTTTTTATTTTTTTTAATCAAAACTGGAAAGGATCCAGTCATTCTCTTCAAATCATAAACTAATGAAAGAACTGTGTTTACCAAAAATTTCGGATCATTGCAAGTGTGTCTAAATTATTTTTCTTTTCAAATACATACTTGTTTTTAAAGACACTGATGACAAATGAATCGTTTTTGCATACTTAAAATTCGCTAAGGATAGTGAACAAAAATGATTCATAATGTTGACTCTGGGAAACATTGTATTTAATCTTCAATGATCTGTTTTGAAAATTAGATAATGTGGTATTCATGTAAGTGTTAAATCAACTCTGTTTTCATGAGTTTTCTGAAACTGAAATCAAATCAAATCAAAATATTGTCCAGATCAATTTCCACATCTACTCAGCTTTGCCCTGGAGTCCTGTGATCCCCATTTTCCTTTCTCTGTTCCCTGGAAAACCACTGGCATAGACATCTGCTCTTGGTCCTCTACCCACAACTAACCACCAGTTACCTAGCAGAGTGACAAGGGGTCTGCCATGAGACACTCATGACCAATCTTTCCCAATCAGACTCTCACATCTTTAATATGTCATTTTAAAGTGAGAGCTTATATCATTAATAATTTCTAAATTAAAGAGAGGAAACATTTGTCCAGTTGGCTTAGACAACTTCCACTGACTCAATCACAACCCAACCAAATTCCCTCTGTTAAGAATAATCCTTTAAAATCCATATGTCAAAAACAAATGAAGAATGTTGACCTAAACTTTTTTATATATAGAAGCATTTGGATTTGAATAAGATTTTTTTTTTAAATTTTATAATGATATAAGAGCATAGTGTGCAACTGCTGTTTTTCTATTTTGGTATGGTATTCAATAAGTTGCATGAGCTATACTCAACACTGCATTACAAATTAGGATTTGTATTAGATGATTTTGATGAACTGTAGGCTAACTCAAGTGTTCTTAGTACCTCTGAGGTAAGTAAGGTAGACTAAGTCCTGTTAATATGTAGGACAGGTATATTAAGTGCCTTTTTGGTTTAAGGTATTTTCAACCTACGATGGATTTATTGGGAAATAACCTCATCAGAAATGGAGAAGCACACTGTGGGGAGCAAGAAAATAAAGGTAAATTTTAGAACCTAGTTAGAGCTTGAAGAGCTGTGTTGAACTGACGGTGTCTGAGAGGGGGTTACTAATGACATTATCTGGCCAGGTCTCCCATAAACAAAGCACCATGGACTCAGGGCTTCAACAATAGACCTATTTTCTCACAGTTCTGGAGGCAATCAAAGTATCTGTGATCAAAGTGTCAGCTGAGCTGATTTCTTCTGAGGCCTCTCTCCATGGCTTCCTGTATCCTCACATGGTTTTCCCTCTGTACAGTATCCTCTTCTCCTCTCCTTAAAAGGATGCCAGTTACTCTAGATTAGGATACTTTAGCTTAATTACCCATTTAAAGACTCTCTTTTAAACATAGCCCCAATCTTAGGTACCAGGGCTTGGGACTTCAATGTGTAATTTTGGGGGAATACAACTCAACCTACAATAACAACTGAATACAACGATAAATTACTGTGTATAAAGACATGTGCCAAGTTTTAAAATGTTTGGTACATTTGGATCATCTCTGTTTGCAATCTCACCCCACAGCTGCTTCCTGATATTGAATAACTGCAGGCCTAGCCCCCGCTGCTGATCTCTAATAAGCCCTGACACCTTCATTCACTGGCCTTGGCGGGGAACTGCACCCACTGTTCCAGATATCAGGCATGAGCTTCCAATCCCCGCCACAACAATGCTGGCTCTTTCTGGCACAGAGTGGCAGGCAATAGGAAGTACTGTCCAGGCAACAGCTGGCAATCACAAATTTGAATAATTTCCATTGTGCTGCTCCAAGAGTGGACCAGAACCACAGAATAGAAAATATTCCTAGGTGACCAGGTACATAAAAGTAAGGAATCTGCTTTTCTCTTTCCTGAGAAAATGAAACACATTTTCAAAACTCTACAAAAGGCTTTGATTCCTGTGTGTGTTCGGCTGAGCTAAGCTGCTTTAAACCCTGTTTCACAGTACTGAGGACTTGGAACTATGGGGGATCTGTTGTTCACATTCATTTTGAATTCTGATAAGCTCGCCAGAATTTTTTTAAAAATGTTTTTAGTCCATCTATTTGAGCACTGGGCCATAGACAACCCTCCTTTTATCTTCAAACTTCAAAGTGTAATTTTGAAATAAAGGTTTACTTTCCTGTGGAATTCTGAAAGTTTGATACTGTCAGTGACAATGGGTTGAAGTTTCTAGAAATGTATCTCAGACTCTGAAAGAACTTTCATTTACATTGCACATTCTCCCCCAAAACAGGTGGCTCAGAATATTAAAAGGAGAGAGAGAGATTGCATATACTCAACTGTACAAAAATCCTAGAGTCCTCCTATCCCTGGGACACTACATGAGGTTTACTCTTTGAATAGTAATCATGATGATAAATTTTCTAAATATTTTATTCATTTGTGTCAATTTGAAATGTTCATTTCTCTAGCAATGAATTAGCTATGCGCTAATAGGAGGATCCTGATTTGGAATTAGACACATTTAGAAATGTATCTGAGTTTTATATGACCTCTGAATGTCACTTAACCTCTTTGATCTTATCCTGATTTGGACAGTGAGGATACTTGCTATTTTCCTTGCAATCGTTACTGAGACTAAGTAAGAAAATGGCTATTGGGAGTATCTTATAAACAACAATACTCTAAAGAAAGAAAATATGGGTGATGGCATTTATTTTATTCATCAATGACTATGTTGCTGGTAAGTAGTCAGTGCTGTCCTTGCTTTATTTAAAAGCACCAGGGTGGCATCATAGCATGAGGCTGCTTCATATTCTGATTTTATTTGAAGATTATTACATAAAGAATATCAAAATACACTGCTGTCTGGTGTGGTGGTACGTGCCTGTAATCCCAGGGGCTCAGGAGGCTGAGGCAGGAGGATGGCAAGTTCCTAGCCAACCTCGGCAAAACCAAGGTGCTAAGCAACTAAGATGAGATCCTGTGTCTAAATGAAATACAAAATAGGGCTGGGGATATGACTCAGTGGTCAAGTGCCCCTGAGTTCAATCCCCAATACCAAAAAAAAAAAAAAAAAATATATATATATATATATACACACACACACTGCTTTCCAAATACACCATATTCTAACAATTTACATTTTTAGTCATCAAGTCAATAACATTTCAAGGCAAACTGATCGTCTACCAACCTTGATAATGTCAATTTACTATTATGTTGAAAATCTCAAATGTCTCTTGCTCTTTAGCATTAAATATTGAGTGGAAATAGAGTTTTTATTGGCAGCTTTATTACTTTATTTTACTACCAAACGTTTTTATGTGACAGTAAAACAGCTAAACACACATTAAATAAGTGCTGAGATAACTTGATAATGACCTTTCACAGATTATTTTCTCAAGGAAGGTTAGTGGCAAGGAAGATGGGCAAATATTTTGCAAGTAGAAAGTGGCGTCACCTAGACAGAACTAGGAGTAGTGATTTAAATGCTTAAAATGTTTCCCGGGCTCCCAGGCTGGGTATTGGAGCTAGATTCCTAGCAGGTTCCACTCAACTGAAATAGAAGCTATGGGGAGGCCATGGTCAGCGGGGCTGAGTCGTTGAAATGCTGACTTCACAGGCCTTAAAAAAGCCTCCTGACTTCTAACAACCCTGAAATAACTATATACACTTAAAACTCATATGCTCTAAGTCCTGTCATGTGACAACTACTCCTTTAGAGCAGTATGAGGCCAAGAACTCCTAGCCAGCAATCACCATCTAAAATCAGTAGGCTATGTATAGGAAGACTGGTGGTTGTTTTTTTTGTTTTTTTTTTTTTTCCTGTTTTTGTACTGGGTATTGAACCCAAGGTCACTTAACCACTGTGCCATATCCCCAGCCCCCTTTTGGATTTCATTTAGGGACAGGTCTCCCTGAGTTGCTTAGGGCCTGAGTTGCTGAGTCTGGCTTTCAACTTGCATTCCTCCTGCCTCAGCCTCCCAAGCCACTGGGATTACAAGCATGTGAAACTGCACCAGGTTCAGGAAGATTGTTTGAGTCAGTTTTATTGCTGCTATGACCAAAAGACCTGACAAAAACAATTTTAAAAGAGAAAAAATTTATTTGGGGCTCATAGTTTCAGAGGTCTCGGTCCATAGATGGCCAAGGCCTTTGCTTGGCCTCAGGTGAAGCAGAACATCATGGCAAAAAGGTGTGAAAGAGGAAAGCAGTTCGACATGGCAACCAGGAAGCAGAGAGGGTTCTGCTTACCAGGAACAAAACAAACCTCAAAGGCATGTCCCCAGCAACCTACCTCTTCCAGCCACATCATACCTGCCTAGAGTCATCACCTACTTAACCCACTCAAGTGGATTAATGCTTTGATTAGGTTGAGGCTTTCATAACTCACCTCTACACTTTCCTGCATTGTCTAACACATGAGCTTTTGGGGGACTCCTTATATCTAAACAGTAACAATGGTGCTTCCTCTGGTTCCACCCAGGAGATAAATGACCCTTCACTCCCCTTGTTAGCTAATGCAGTTTCTGAACAACAATTATGGATAAAATGGAAGTTGTGAGAGTGTTTGGGGAGTGGGGACATTGGCACAAGAAGGAGTTGGTTTGTTGTGAGTTCACACTGAGTTAATTACTGTGTTTACATCATGAACAAGACAGATGAGGTTCATGAAGACTTGAGATTTTCAGAACAGTTGAGAGATCAGATAATTAAAAAAATAACTATAAGATGGAGGCCTTGGATGTAACACAGTGGTAAAACATCTGTCCAATGTGCAAGGACCTGGGTTTGATCTCTGACATCACCAAAATAATCATAATTTTATAATAATAAGGACTACAAGAGAATACAGGGTTCCTTGTTTAAAGATTGCTTAGGGAAAAGTACCCTGAGCAAGAGGTATTTAAGCAGAGTGAAGTGAGGTACAGAGAGCAGTGGTGGGACAGCACTTCATGGTGGGCCAAGGGGTGACACCTTCATCTTCCAAAACAAGAAAGAGCAATTCAATTTCAAGGATAGGAACGAAATGCAATAAAGTGAAAGCTGGGAGACCTCAGGAGAAAAAGAGAGGAATTTCTGGGGAGAGGACCAGAAGCCAATCATTCAGCTATTCCTTAAAGATCTTTTATGGCCTGGGTGTTGCAATCTAGATAGAAGTCCTGTGCACCCAGAGCTTATGCTTAGTGGAGGGAGACTGGCATACAAATTCAGCATCTAGATGTCCAACTGGAGAAGAGTTATGGATAAAATGGAAGTTGTGAGAGTGTTTGGGGAGTGGGGACATTTGCACAAGAAGGAGTTGGTAAGTCACTGGCTATCTACTTTTGCTCAGGAATTCAGTGGTTGAATTTGCATTATAAAACAATCTGTGACTATCAAGTAGGGAAACTCTGGATGGTGAGCTGCAAGAGTGTCACAGAGAGGCGAGGTTGAGGCTGAGGCTGGGGCTGAGGCTGCGTCAGTGGCACTACAGAATCTCCCTAAACCCAGAGACATTCAGGAAAGAGAATGAATAAGACTTAGTGATCAATTCGGTGTAGATGGTGAAGTGGTAAAGAGTCAAGGGTGAGTAGGTTTTTGGCAAACCAAATGGATAGTTTACAGAATTATTTATGGAGCTAAGTGATACAGGCAGGAAAAAATAAATATATATTTTTTTCTTTTTTCTTTTTTAATGGGGTAGGGTGTTCCTGGGGAAGAACAGAATGCTACAGGAAAGAAGATGTTTAGTTACATCTCAGGGATGGAGAGTTAGAGATGCCCAGGATATCCATGTGGAGGAGGTGACTAATAGGACACCTGGAGGCAAGAGGCACAGCCAGGTCCAGCTCAGAACCAGTGAGAGGTAGGCACCCCTGGGAGGGATCAAATGCAATGACTGGTTAGATGGACCCCTTGTCTCACAGTCCTTCTTAGGGGGGAAAAGAAAGTAAGTCAAAAGAGCTGCCAGGGAAAGGCCTTCCTTGTGTCCTATCTGAACTTCTAGTGCAGCAGGTGACAAGGAAATGCTTATCACAACACCATGATGTGATTTGCAATTCTCATTTTCAACTTTATATTTCATTTCTGGCATTACTTATTCAAAATGATGTCATTTTCTGAGAAAAAATTGCTGGAAAAAGATTAGTAATGCAAACACATCTGATGGAATTCTACACTATCTATGGGAAAAGAAGATTTCACTTAAGCATTTTTCATTTGGATTAATATGTCACATTAACCATTCTTTTCAAAGGAAATCCCTGAATGTGCCTAAAAGAGTAGTTTAGATCTAACTTTGTAAATCCATTATTAAAATGTTTCCAAAGGTGTCCCACTCATGAACTTATTAGAAGGAATTAGAAGTTGCCAACTATTGAATTTCTGCTTCAAAAAATCCCCATTAATTTTATGTATGCAGTAACTTATATTACTGATCTCTTTAAGAGTCACTCTTAGAAACAACAGGATTCTCTCCTGGAATGGAACTTTTATGTGTTGTAGTCACTCCCACAGGGTCAGACTGAGGTGGACAGAACACAGGAAATCAAAATGGTGGGTCAGTGATTTCCTCTGTGCGGCAAATCCAGTTCATCTGCAGAAATCAACTCAGTAATCACTTTTACTTTCAGACACATTGGCGACTGCTACAGTTTCAGTATGGCAGCAATGAAATCAAAGACCCAGTTTATTGATAAGGTCAGTTGGGCAACATTTAATTTTCTTTGTCACAGGCCTGTGGCTCAGTCGAGGGCCTACAGTCATGTTCTGTCAGCCTCCAGGTGAAGTACTATTTTTTTAAAGTCTCTATAGGTAATTCTAAGGGTGGAAAGATGTTTCTGTGTTTTCAAAAAAATAATCATGAGACTGTATTGGAATCTATATGAAAGGATACTCTACCACATGCTCAGAGAACTTACATAATGTTTAATATCCTAAATCTATTTATGATGATATGAACTTTAATTATTAAGGTGCGATTTAATACTGATGGACTACAGAATAAGAGTCATGATTTCACAGTCAAACAACAACAAAATATTCTTTTTAAAGAGAAAAAAACAGATGCTAACATGTTGGCACAGAAAAAAGTATTACCATGGCTCACCTCATGAGTTAGCAGGATGGTCCCAGTAATGTAAGAGGCTAACTGGGCATAATATATTTAATGTGATCGCCTTACTAAATCTATATATTCTTTCACCCAGGAGGCATATTTAAAACCTGGTGGTCAAATAGAGTCCCAGTTTATAATTTAAATTGTTATCAACCCTCAGTGAATTTCAGTAACAAGCAAGCATATCAAAAAATAAAGGAGGAGGTCAACTGATCTAACATTCTAGTTCTCAGAAAAGTTACAACTAAATGACCCTGGCAGACAAATATCTTTTAGTGTTGAGTATCCCTGTCTGGCTATATCTGTATGTTATTATACAACTAAGCACCCCATTTAGTTTTTGTCAATTTTATTTGGTTCTGGCTTGAAATGAGAGATGCTTCCGATCTGATCAGATCCTTGAGTCAATTTTAAGCCAGGGTTGTAGGCTTTCCTTCTTTGTGAGACAAGAAGCAATGTGCAGTCACAGTACTGGCTCTGAGAAGTCCTCAGGGGAAACAGACTCACTGCTCACTTGTGCACACAGAATAACTGTGCACTTGAGTAAATCACTAAGTCATCCAGGCCCCAACTTCCCAGTCTACAAAACATAGGGGTCATATGAAGTTATAGAGAAGTTCATTTTTTTTTCTTTCAAGTATATAATCAGTAACTGTGAAAAGTCTGAGATTTTAACCAACTTTCAAGCTAATAAGGAAACCTGGCACAGTTTCATGGGTGCTGGCAGATGTGAAACTCCTGGGTCAGAGACAGAGGTTTCCTCACTGACAAAGAAGCAAGTAGCATAAGTTTCATGTTGTCCTTATAAGTGACCTGCTCCTAAAAGACCATGGGGGACGATAGAGAAGACAGAGAAGTCCAAGTAAACAATACATACAAAGTCAGTTTGTATCACTGCAGAAGAACTTTGAGTTTAGAAGACCCAGATCATTTGTTTTAGGTAGACAGTAAACCTATCTACCCTTTGCTCCAGAGAAAGACATTATCTTTCTTATCATGGACAGCAAAAAAGGTTGTCCTCTCCTCCAGGTAGACACTATCTCTATTTCCCAAGATGGTTCTTCATACAAATATCCTTGAAGAGTTAGTCTAGAACAAAGGTTTGCAAGATGCACACAGGCAGGAGACCCAAGCAGCAAACTGCATCCCAACATCCTCTCAATGATTTAGATATTAGAAATTCCTCTCATTTTAACTACACTCAATGTTAGAGCCACACTGAGTAATAAGAATGGGTTTCTAACCAATACTCACAGACAAATAATCTAGTATCTCTGCTAAAATCAAGTTTTATTTAACAAAAAGCAAAATTCTTTGCAGATCCCAATTCTGATTCAATGACAGTACTTAATAAACTCAAACACATTAGTCAAGATCAGATATAGGCATTTGAATACAAATACTGCATTTAATTCACATCACCTCATATACTGAACCATGTCAGTTGCTTTCTCAATATTCATTTACCTTTTTCCTTCCCAACAGCTCCCCAAACACCTGATTTTGCTCCTTTTTTTTTTTTTTTTTTTTTTTTTTTTTTCCAGTGCTGGGGATTTTTTTCAGGGCCTTGTGCCTGCTAGGCAAGTATCCTATCATTGAGCCATATTTCTAGCCCCTAAGTACTCAAATATTTCGTCTTCCACATCTTTGGCTCAGATATGATACCAAGCCGAGACCCAAGGGGAATCTTGTTTTTCTTTTTTTAATACCTTTATTTTGAGAGCAGTTTTAGTCTATAGCAAAACTGAGCAGAAGGCATAGTTCCCATATCTCCTGGGGTCATATATGTAGAGCCTCCTCCATTATCATTGTCCTACAACACAGTGGTGCATTTTTTACAGACAATAAATCTACATTGATTTATCAGTATAACCCAAAGTCCACAGTTTAGGGTTCGCTCTTGGTGGTGTACTTTTATGACTTGTGATAAATGTATAATGACATGTAGCCCCCTTTATAGTAACCTCCAAAATGTTTCACTGCTCTAAAATTCCTCTGTGTCTCCCCATTCATCTCTCCCAGATGCCTAGTCCTTGGTAATCACTGAAATTTTGACTCTCGTCCTTTTCCAGAATGTCATATATATGGAATCACATAATATAAAGCGCTTTCAGGTTGGCATCTTCCCCTTAGTAATGTACATTTAAGTTTCCTACGTGTCTTTTCATGACTTGCTCACTCATTTCTTTTCAGTGCTGAATAATGCTGTACCGTCTGAATACACCATTTACCCCATTCACCTACTGAAGGCCAAATAGTCTGCTTCCAAGTGTTGGCAATTATAAACAAGGCTATGAAGAACCACTATGTGGACATAAGTTTTCAAATACTTAGGGTAAATTCCAAGAAGCATGACTGCCAAGTTACATGGTAAGAATCAAATTACCCTCCAAAGTGGTTGTCCCAACATCCTCATCAGCACTTAGTGTCAATGTTCTGGGTTTTACACCTTATTCTAATAATTGTGGTATATTTTCATTACTCCAAATCAGTAGTTCTCAACCAGCATCATCATCATTACTTATAAATTTCTTAGAAATATAAATTTCTGAGTCTGTCTCTAAGCCCACTGAATCATAAAGTCTGAGACAACATCCTTCAATCTATATTTTAATGTGATCTTGATATACATTAACATTACTAAAATATATTAATGTTTGATAATGTTTATGAAATTCTCTTATTATTGTTCTTTCATTGGCTCAAAATTCTGAAAAGGGAAGTTATATTCCACATTGGGGGAAACATTCCTATCTCCCTTCTGTTGAATGTGGCCACATCATCAACCATGAAGACATGACTAGAAGAGGACCAGCCCTGTGTGGAAACCAGTGGGGCATAGATCTTGAGAGAACCTATGTCCCTGCTCATACTCATACTCCTGAACCACTAAATGAACAAGTTAGACATGGACTAAAGTGGACTTCCTAATAAATTATTTGTAAAGTTCCAGTCTGCCCAAATGTGTTTTAGGCCCTGCTCCCCACAACTCATCTGGGAATCCTCATGAGCTTTGCCTCATGTAAATTTGTGCACACACTGCAAACCAATGGAGAACTGGATGAAATCAAAAGCTGTGTCCACGAGGGTGCAACACTCATGTGTTTTATCCACCACTGCATCCTCAAAGCCTTGGAAACTACCTAGCAAATAAGATTCTCAACAAATATTTGTTGACTAGAGCAACAAATAAATGAAGCAAACCAAAATGAGGCACAGAGGGCATGTCTTAGAGGGCAAAGAGACTCAGACATGTCTCTCTGCGTCCACAGGGGTCATCATTTCAGCTGGTTACCTGGTACATTCCTATGTACCACATCACACAATATCCAAAGAAAGGGACCATTGTCCTTGAACATCATTTAGAAAATATGGAACCTTTTCCAGAAAACCCCAAGCCTCATAGCCCTCCTTTGAATTTTTTTGACCGAAATTTCATTCATTTAATATCCAAGTATAAAATGAACTTCAAAAGAGGTCCAATTAAAATTAGGAAAACATCTTCTAAAATAAGGCTAAGAAGTAAAAAGACATTGAAAAAAATGGTTTAGTCAACAAACTGATATCTGAAATTTATCTAGAAGAAATTAATGTTTAGATGGTTTTAAATTTCCATACTTTATTACATATTAATATATATTACTATTAAAGGATAGGATTGACAGATTTAAGTACATAAAGTACAAAGATTACTCTGGAATGACAAATCAAACCATAAATAGAATACAAAGCAAATAGTAGAATAAGGAAAATATTTAGAAAACATGACAGATGAATTGTTCATAACCTTCCTATATAAATCACCCCACCAAGTGAAAACAAACAAAAAAATTAGAGGACCACTACCAGTATAGAAATAGAAGACTTGAGGAAAAAGAAATATAATCAATACATGCATGAAAATAGTAAAGTGCAAATTAAAACAGTAACATACCATTTTAATTCCAATAATCTGATAAAAAGTATTTTAAAAGATTGAGAGTCAATGGCCAAAAAGCATGTTTGAAAACTAACACACTCGTACCATGCTGGCAGAGTAAAACCTGATAGAACTTTCTGGAATTTAATATGACAGTATCTACTAAACTCTAATATGCATGAATTCTTGATCCAGTAATTCTATCTTAAAACTGTTATCTACCAAAATAAAAATATTTGAAAAAAGCTATATTTATAGGTATTTATTGAAATATTCCTTTTAATAATTAACAACAACCATCTGACTATCCATCAAGAAAAGACTGAGTAGTGAAGGTATTCACAGTTCATGAACTTTCAATAAAACTGAGCTAAACCTACCTATATTGCACTAGACTCTTGCAATCAGAGACAAGTTCAGAGACTACAGACAGACACGAGAGCAAGATGCAAATGACATATGCAGTATGACCCCTCTTGTTAGAATCAGTAAGGAAAGGACCGGAGACAGACACTGATATTTTTATGTCTAAATGGCACAGGGAGAGCTGAGGGAGGACAAATGTATAAGTACTGTCATAGTTTCTGGAATGTCCCCAAAAGGCCTGTGTGTTAAAGGTTTGGCCCCCAGCTTGGCACTATTGGGAGGCAG
This sequence comes from Sciurus vulgaris, assembly GCF_902686455.1. Taxonomy (NCBI): domain Eukaryota; kingdom Metazoa; phylum Chordata; class Mammalia; order Rodentia; family Sciuridae; genus Sciurus; species Sciurus vulgaris. Next base: position 39,925,958 of record NC_136474.1, read on the forward strand.
TGGAAACTTTAAGAGGTAGGTCCTGGTAGAAGGTCTTCTAGTCATTGGGAATGTGCTTTCATAGGGAATAGTGGTGTCCTAGGCCCTTTTCATCTGTTTTTTGTTTGTTTCTTTTTTCCCTGGATGTGAGGTGAATGGTTCTGCTCTACCATGTACCATTCCATGATGAGCTGCTTTATCACAGGCCAAAGTCATGGGGTCACTTGATCATGGGCTAAAACCTCCAAAACTGTGAGTCAAAATAAACCTTTTCTCCTAATAAGTTGCTTATCCCAGGGATTTGTTTCAGTGATGAAAAGTTGACAACACAAGTACTGATTGTCTGGAGCCGGCAGGCCACGCCCCCGCCTTCCCACATGTTGAGCTAAGATGGCGCCTGCCAGATGCTGGCGGGCACAAGTAACTGACAGACAATACCAGGTGTATCAGACTAGATTGCGTGGTGCTTCATGACTGGCCAAGTACACTTCCTTATTTGAGCTCTGGCGTGCGGACTAGTCTTGCCTTCCCGCGCTTTCCCCTGATTGGTTTTTGTACTTTATATTAATTGGGTTTATTCCCCTAATAAACGAGGCTTGATCAGGCTTTTGTCTTGTCTCCATTTCTCGTGTCTCTTATCTCTCCCAATCCCCGCTCCCCACTCCAGGTTCCTGTTGCAGTCCTGCGGGTCGGGACACTAATAATGATTACCTATGACAAGGGGCCAAAAGGATAATAAGGAACTTGAATAGTTTCTTCATCCTACATTTCTTTGTTTTTTTGCATTTTTATATGTATCTATGACTTCAATAATTATTAAAGTAGACTATTAACAAGAAAGAAACATTAACAAAATATCATTTATGATGAATTCAAGACCTAAAATAGGAGAATATAGTCTAGCTGAATAGTGACTAGAAATACAAAATACATAACAAATATATTTTGTTGCTTACATCTGTTCTAATAGTAATTTATGCTAGAAGTGGTTTTCAATGCCTACTATAACTATGTGTTTACAGCTATTGGTCTAGATCTATAAGAAAGAAATATTGCTATTTGGTCAATAGAAGTATATCACTTGAATAGTTATATTACTAGTATTACTCATTTTACAATAGTAATAACATGGATGGAAGATCAGCAATTCTGATATCAAAGAGCTCTATTATCTTTCCTGTCTTAATAACAGGTATAACTATACTTTCTAATAAAATTTCTTGTATTTGTAGCTTTAATTTCATTTATATGCATTATTCATTTTTAAAGCTTTCTCTTCACTTCCAATTTATTCCACTAGGTAACATAATTACCAGTTCTTTATATTCTTAAAATTAATTTATAAAAAATGTTACACAAACAAAGGAACGTGGTTAACCCTCATAAACTACAGACATGTCATCAAGCTTTTATAATCTGTTGTTACTATGCAGATTTTAGCTCTCATTTATTTTTCTTCTTATTAATTTAGTTTTTAAAAACTCAAGCAGCACTGTCCTTACAGATGAAGCAGGTGAGTTCTAATGGAAGGTCAAATGCCACAAAAACATGTTCAAGTAAGTTTTTCACTCACATGAAGGGGGGCAGACATGCTGAGAAGAGTGAATCTCGGTGTGCTACAGGGAGAATGAACAGAAGCATGTGACATTTGAGGTCACAGGCAAAACTCATTTCCCCATGCATGACACTCATTTTGGTTGTGGTCCAAGTACAGCACATAGCATGTCTGGGAAAGGAAGAATGAGGGAACAGAAGATTACAGTGTTCAGAAGACTTAGACATCCTGAGAGGAGCTCTTTCTGCTCTTGGGTCAGGGGCACAAGATGCCTATTGGCATGGCTCAAAATCAGCTCTCATCCTAAGATTTTATTATGTGCTTCAATTTCTTAGATCTGTGGCATCAGGACTGAGTCTTTATCCTCACTTAGCAAGGGTTCTTTATCTTCTGAGACCTGCATAATAAGTGACCAAAAGGGAAACAGACTCCCAGGACTCCTCAGCCACACAGTCCTTACCCAGGTTTGTGTGTTCTATGTGAACTCAGAAGTATTTAAGATTGGGTCAGTGCCCTTCAAAGGGTTAAAAGTGCCCCAAACATTCATGGTGTCACTAATAACTGCAGTATGTCCATTACCATGACAATGACTCACCTATGAATAAAGCCTTCACAGTTTTTTGTCTGCCACCCTGCAAAATAACACTGGGTCACTAGGCCCAACTGACTGACAACACTGGAAAGAACAAAAACAAAAAGTTCTCTTGCGATCCAGTAAATATGTGATCATTTTATGGCACTAGCTCGAGGACATACAGGTTTGTTTGTTTTATTTTATTTCTCCTCAAGTGAACTTCAACTTGAAGTGGGTATGTCAAATGAAATCAAACATTTGTTTTAAAAAAAGTCCTAATAGAAGATTTTATCATAGTATATATCCTCAACTCTAAGAAAAATTAATTTTATAAACTGATTGGAGTTTGACAGCAAGTTTTCATGGGACTCAGAGGGTACCTGGTGATCAAGGCACTCTGTCAACAAGTTTTCACACATTAGCAGATTTAATTTTACAGTATTGCTAGGAGAGAAGATGCTGATATTGGCAGGAAGCTGACTAGAAGTATTGGGACACATAGGTTCAGGAAGGCTCAGTGCTATGTTGAGAATTTTTAGCTGTCAGTGTCAGAAGCAGTACTCGCCCAAATCATTTAGACTGTAAAGAGAAAGAAGTTCTCTAAGGGAACACTCACTCTTCCCCAATGCTCACAAAAGCAGTGAGAAAAGTATGAGCCTTGGTGATAAGTTAAAATGCTGACAACATAAGCATGCAGAACACATTGATTATGCGTGGGACCCTAGTGTATTACAAATGCTAACACAGAGACCGTAAAATACAACCCCACTCCATCATAAATGGGATAAAGAACTAAGGCATTCTAATAAAAAAAAAAAAAAAATCAGTCATTTAACTATCAATGCTTTTTTCCCTACTAAATCCAGAAGAGAGTTTTGGAAAGATTTAGATGGCCCAGGGTCTCTAAGGGAAATTAAAATAAGTGTCTTCCTTTGTCTAAAAGATACTGCTATAAGAAGTAGAGGCATCCTGGAATACTCCAGAGACCTTAGGGCCACATGCTGTAGCTGGTGCTCAGTCAGGGTCCAATACTAGTAACAATGGTGATTTCTCACAGACTGATGGAATCAGAACACTAAAACAAGGCATCTGGTCAAGCCCCTGACAGATGCATAAAATGTGGCTTAGAAGGGTTTTATGAGTTTTCTCTATCTCCGATGACCAGTCAGAAAGAGAGATAGAGTTGGGATTGGCCCCAGGCAGCCAAAACTGGCAATCCCCAGCTCTGGATCTTAGTTTTCTCTACCTCTTCAGTTTATTCAAAACTACACAGGAAACTCACTACAAAGAGTTCAAGCACAAGCTTAGAGGAAGCTAAGAGGAACTGTATGTATGCTCATTCTGCACAGCCAAGGGGCCTGCTTGATGTCTTCCAGAGAACTATCACAGCACTTTAAGAACCACTGCACAATAACTCCAAGAACAACCAATTCCATCTGTCTACACTTTTTCAAGAGCTTCCAAACCTCTCCTACACAACTGCTCAAGTAGTTCCATTTTATTCCTGCACTACCGTTGCCCTGGGGTTCAGATTCAGGGAAAGTGCTAAATCAATGTTAAAAAGCAGCAGGATTTAAGATCTAGGAATCAGTTATAATACCTTTGAGGTAAGAAGACCTCACTTCCCATATGAGATTTCATTCAGATATATTTGAAATGAGTCACTACAGTGTCACAGTTAGGAAAGCACCATGAATTAATATTTCAAAACTAAGGAAGGGACGAGATGTATTTTTAACCAAAAAAAAAAAAAAAAAAACAAAAAAAAACAAAGGTACTTCATGGTTAATACATTCCTGTCCTATCCACTGTGTGATGCAAACCAAAGCAAAGTGTTTACAACAGTAGTCTGGTAGGGAAGATACTTTTAATGCCCTTTTAATGTTGATAATTTTAAAAGGTTCCTAATGGTTTAATGTGTTAGAAATGCATTAAAAACATGCTGCCCTTTGGCAGAACTGTTTTAGAAGTAGAATACTTTTAATTTTTCCTCTGGTAAATAAACTTAAATTAAAAATAAATTATGTCTATTCAATTAGGTTGTTGGCCTTTGTTCATTCAGAATAACAGTCATTATTAGATCAGCTTCCACCTGCCCCTGAGTTCCCAGGGATCATCAATGTAGGTCCAAATTCTTAATGTTGGTAACAATTTGGTACAGAAAAAACAAATCTGGTTATCCTTGATTTAGGAGAAATAAACCTGGTTTTGGCAAGGCTTAAATGAAGATCAGGCTCATTCCAACCAGAATATTTATTTTTCTCCCTTAAGAAGAAACTAAGAATAATAAAGAAACAGAAGCAGACACCAGCCTTTAGTTGAATTCCAGCATCATGCAGGTAGGGCTTCAAGCAACATTCCCTCGCAGTGAAACCCATTACTATTCATTTCCCGTATGAGAATTTCATTCAGATATATTTAAAATGAGTCTCTCCAGCGTCACACTTAGGCAAACACAGTGAATTAATATTTCAAAACCAATATTAACCCCAAATCTCATAACATTAGGCTGGTCCTGGTATGATAAGAGTGTGCCACCACATAAAGCACACTGAGATGATCTCAGAGTAGATAATAAAAGAAACCACAGGACTTTGAATTTGTAGTTAGTAAAAACTTTCCAGAGTCAGAATGCTGGGTCCTACCCTGAAGGTCCTCTGGTCCCTAGCTCATGTATGTTTACTGATCAAAGGATATGTCAAGGACACAAGACAGGCACACAAGTACATGTGTTCCAAGTGCAATAAGATAGTTGTCTTTACAAAGAGCAGGAGATAAATGAAAATGTACACTGGGGGTTATGCAGCCTTCCATAGAACAAAGAACACTGAAGAAATTACCAGAAATAGTGAAAAGCAGGTCTAATATTTTGTGTCACTGACAACACTGCAGACAAGATAGCATATAAAGGAGATGAATTTAATTGAAAGTCAAAGGCAGTGCTTAAAAATCCCAAAAGAACTCCCAGAGAATTATGTGAAATAGGTACATATAGTACCATGATCACATAAACCAAAATGTGAAGTCATTCATGTTGTGTGGTAGTGAACCTGGAGGACCTCACACTCTGAACTCACTTGCATGAGGTATCTAGAGGAGTCAAATTCAGAGGGACAAGACAGGTGGTGGCTGGCAGGGACTGTGGGTTGGGAGGAGAGGGGTCACTTTGATGGGTATAGAGTTTCAGTTTGGGAAGGTGAAAAAGTTCCGGAAATTGGTTCAATGTATTTAACACAACTGAACTCCACACTTAGAACTGGACAAGACAGTAAGTTCATGCTATATGCATTTTACCACAAGAGAAAAATACTCTATTCCTTCATTTTTCTTCATTACATTTATCACTACCTTACACATAACCTTATTTATGCATGTGTGCACATGTATGTTTATAGGTACCTATATATTTATATATTGCCTATAACCTTCCTCCTTCTAATACCTCCAAATATATAAGCTCTGAAAGGCAGAAATTTCTTTTTTCCTCCTGACACTGGGAATCAAACCCAGGGCCTTGTGCATGCTACGCAAGTGCTTTACCACTGAGCAACATCCTGAATCCCGGAGGCAGAAATCTTGTCCTGTCACTCTACCCTAAGGGCTTGGAACTGTGCCCAGAACTTGAATAAATATCTTATGATATTTTTTCTAGAAAAAGGTATAATCATTCTTCCTGCAAAGGTTTTTAGTTATATTAATTCTAAGTAACACTTTTAAGTTCAGTTTTTTCCACTCTTACCAATGCTAACTCTTTTGTCGTTAGTTTATCATCAACCTTCTGTAACTTCTGGGACCAATTATTAGCAGGTCACTTAACCACATTTAACCAATCACTAGGATTCATAAAATGTAATATCCCCAAATAAAACACATAAAAAATCCACTGTGAAAATGAATCTAACCATATCATCCATTTCTCTATTTTAAGCAGTAACTATTTAATGGCTTAGGATATATAGGCCGCATATAATTACAAGAATGTAAGATATAATAGAAATCACAAACTTAAATTGCATTTTGTTTAACTAGATGCTGAACTCTCTGAAGTCACCCAACTATGGCTGAGCTGCACAGCTGGGAAATAACTGGATGTGTATATAAATCATGAAGTTAGCTCTGACTATAATTATTTTTTAAATAACCCACATGAAAGCAAATTTATTATTTTTAAAATGCCTTTGCAGTTAAGATCTAACCTGATCTTCAAAAACACTTCTGATACAGTCAGGCAAGGTGCTGATACCCCTATTTAGAGATGCAGATGTGGAATCAGAGAAGCTAAATGATGGGATCAAGCTCTGGCATGTTGAGGCTGTGTATGTATTTGGAGATAATTTTCAGAAGCATAAACAGCAAGCATTCTGGAAGTGTGCCACAATACAATTCTTGCAGAAAGCTGACCAGGTAATGAGATTTCATCTATAAGCCACACAGGAAAATCAATTCCAGTGACCCAGGGCAGGCAATAAATGGTGATCTTGCCATTTTTCATATAAGAAGCTAAACATGGTTTCACGGGTGTCACAAAGACATGATAATACAGGTCTTGTTGATGCAGCATAGAAATGAAAGCAAAGAGCTTGGTTAAAACAGGTTTAAGAGATGAGAGAATTATGTCCATCAAGAACCTAATACTACATTATTCTATGAGCTCATAATACAGAGATAATGGTTCTCAAATTTGTACACTGGCAAGGTAAGTAATATTTCTAGAAGACTAGGGGTAATGAAATTAGATTATCAATGTCAAATTCCTTGGAATGAAAATGTTAAAAGACAAATAAACTTTTAATTGGAAGTTCATGTTACTTGACCACTAGATGTATGTAAGGTTATTCTAGGGTCCTGATATGCCCCAGCTAGTTAAGGCTTCATAGTCAAACTAAGGAATACATGACATGCTCTAGCCCCCACCAAAGCTGTTTCATCAATGAAGTGGTATTCCAGCATGAAAACCAGGCAGCAAATCTGAGTGCCAGTCAGACTTACAAATGTAATCTATGCAGTCATAAAAATAATAAACTATTTTTCCTCCTCTGCTCAGATTTCTGGAAAGATCATCAGAGACCTCCACAGCCTACAAAGAAGTGCTTGGTAAGCATGATTAGGGTATATTTGGGAAAGGAGAAAATCAAAGGGAAACTGAAAGATTTGAGAGTGGAAATATGCAATGGATCATTCATAAGAAAGAGGACAATGAATCACATTCTAAAGATATCATCAAGGTTAGCCATCTCAATCCTCTTTTGAGTGTCTACAGTGTCAGCTTCTGACTAAACAAATCAGCTCACAGAAACTCACTATTCATGATTCAGCCCTGTCCCCATCTCCTACATCCCTTTTCTTAGTTCCTTCCACCATCCCTCATTGGTTGAATTATATTCTACAACATTTTTCTGATTCCAGTTTTTTTCCCCTATATGCAAGTTCTTTTGTTCTGGGTCTACAAGTGCAGGGACCAGAAATAAATGAAATAATTATGAGGAGCCAAACCAGCACAGTCACCTCCTTCACAATGGGCATTTTGCAACCTAATGCAAACTAAGATTACAGTGTTTTCTTTTTATTGCGGGGAGAGGAAATAGCATTGTGGGGTGATTAATTTAATATGGATTATATTAAAGATTCATATGCATTTAAGCCAAATATTCAATGTCTTCTTCAGTTATGCTGCTGCTAAATTATATTACTCTGATTCAGCACTAATTCAGCTGTTTAAACCATGCAGGATGAATCTGCACTTTCACTTGCTTTTCACTTGATTAGATTCATCCACTGATCAAGCCTGGTCAAGAGTGTTTCTATCTACTGCTAATGAAAAGTTTGTGGTCTCTTCCAGGATTATGAGATCCTTGATTTGTTCCATATAAACCCTATAAATGCTCACAGACCATCTGAGCAACAGTTTGGGACCAATATCAAATTTTCCATTTTATAGCATCTGTCTTATTTCCTCTTCATCCTGCTTTCTGCAATTCCAAGAAGATCATCAATAGCAACCACCAATCTGCAAATTTTCTCAAAAGTTGAGATCAAGAAAGAGTGAACTGTAATTCCTCTGGCAATAAGAAGTCTCATTTCACTTCACTTTCTGCACCACCTAGCTTGCCTCCCCCTCTGATTTCTGTGACACTTTGACCTAGCATACTTCCTCTATTTTCTAAGGTTCACTTGCTCAATTGCAGCTTTTTCAAAAATATTCTATGCCAGTGCTTGACATACAGGGATGTGCAACATGAATAGTGTCAAGTGTAGGTTGTAAACAGTAGAAGGACAGGAGTGCTTTGTCACTAGGTTTCCTCACTTGGGTGAGGTTCAATCCTTTAAGGCACAATGTTGATGCACAGATACCAATTCAAAATTGGCTTCCATTTCTTCAAAGGCAGACTGCCAATCTATTACAAAAGGAACTCTTTCTCTTTGAGAGTTATACATTTGCACATCACGCAACTGCATCAAAGGGCTTCCTGAAAATACATTAAAATCAGGGGAAATATATATGGCAATCTGTCTGCAGCTAAATGATCACGATCAAGAGAAAAGACAAAACATAGAAGAAAGGCCAGGACTAGAAGCATTAAGTAGTAAGGACTGCCAGTAACTAGAAGGAGATAAAGCATTCTCTTTCCAATCTAGACAATGAAATTATAACTTATTTTAGAGAGAGAGAGGGAAAGCATACACTGCCATGCCCCAAACAGGAAGGTATTTCTCCTGGAGCATGCTGAAGTGGACAGGAGTCTAGGGGCCTCAATTTCTCCAGTTATGACAGGGGTGGGGCTCACATTATATGCCCAGGAGATCTCATGAGGCAAATGTCAAATAAATAACAGATTTGAAAGTGATTTCTATAGTGTAAAATCATAAGACAATGTTATATAAGACTATTGTTTGTATTGTAACAGATGATAACACAAGAAAATATTTCACAAAATGGAAGAAATTTCCTCAACTAAGTGAGAGAGAAATGAGATGACAAGGTTGAGCAGGGGAGAAAGGTCAGGAAAGGATTAGAAAACTCCTTTTCCTTTGGAACCACTAAACAGGGCTGTGGAAAGCAACAATCCAGAAGAGTAGTTATTTTGTGTGTGTGTGCTACGCTTTTTTTTTAATTGGTTCTTTTTAGTTATACATAACAGCAGAATTCATTTTGATATAATTATATAAGCATGGAATATATCTTATTCTAGTTAGTATCTCATTCTTGTGGATGTACATGATGGTGGGATTTACTGTGTTGTTTTCATATACACATGGGAAAATTATGTCAGGTTCATTCCACTGTCTTTCCTTTTCCTATCCCCGCTTCTTTCTCTCCATTCCCCATTGTCTAATCCACTGAACTTCTATTCTTCCCCTTATCCCCTCCTTATTGTGGGTTAGCTTCCAACTATCGAAGAAAACATTTGACCTTTGGCTTTTTGGAACTGGCTTATTTCACATGGCATAACTGTCTCTAGATACATCCATTTGCTAGCAAATGTCACAGTCATTCTTCTTTATGGCTGAGTAAAATTCCTTTGTGTATATATACAACATTTTCTTTATCCATTCATCTGTTGATGGGCACATAGTTTTGTTCCATAGCTTAGCTATTGTGAAGTGAGCTGCTATAAACACTGATGTGTCTGTGTCACCACAGTATGCAGATTTTAAATCCTTTGGATATGTATTGAGGAGTAGAATAACTAGGTCAAATGGTGGTTCCATTCCTAGTTTTTTGAGGAATCTCCATAATGCTTTCCATAGTGGTTGCACCAATTTGCAGTCCCACCAGCCTTTATAATTGCCATTCTCACTGGTGTGAGGTGGAATCTCAGAGCAGTTCTTATGCCACAGGGGAGGGTGCTATGATGACACGGAGGTGGAGAAACAGAGGCAAGTGTTACAAACAGTCCAATGCAGAGGCTGCTGCAAGAGGCTATCAGCACACTTAATGGTATGACTCCCTGGAAGGAAAAAGTACCTGCTCCCTCCTCTAAAAGAAAGCTTCCACCATAAAAGAATTTCCCTCATGAATATTAAATTTACAGAAATATCATAAGCCAATTACTCAGAAAATAATGAAACAGCTAGGACTATTAAAGATTCTGAGATCCCCAAATATAATAAAATCCTCCAATGCCATTACTGTTTATATAAAATGTATTTTCTGCATATAACCTACTCATAGCCTCCCATATCCTTTATATCATCTCTAAATTACTTAGATAATATAATATGCTATAAAACAATAATTTAGGCTATATTATTTAGGGAATAATGCTAAGAAAAAGGTCTACAAATGTTCAGTATGGATAATTTATTTTTCTGAACCCTCTTTTTAAATTGTTTTTTATTTTTACAGACTGCATTTTGATTCATTGTACACAAATGGGGTACATCTTTTCATTTCTGTGGTTGTGCATGATGTAGATTCATACCACTTGTGTAATCATACATGTACATAGGGTAATGATGTCTGTCCCATTCTACCATTTTTCATACCCCACCTCCCTCTCATTTCACTCTACGTAATCTGAACACTTTTGATGGTAGTTCAATTCATGGATGCAGAACCTATGGATACAGAGGTCTAACTATACTTTTAAACTTAGAAACAAAACATACTTATTTTTTTAATTAATGTTATGTAAAGAATTTTCTAACTCCATAAAACTTCATGAATTTCCTCCTCTTGGACACAATTCAATACAAGGACTCTTGGTGTCCACCATACAAGAGCACTGTAGGATTCCATGTTATTTCTCTTTCTACCAGAGAGTCACCATACAGAAAGAGCCCTGTAATCTCTAACAGGAGTATCCTTCAGGTTCTGATTTTTATAATACATTACATTTCACTCTCCCTCAATTCTACTTTTATTTAAGTTGCAGAAGAGATTTATACAATTAGGAATCTGCATCCAAAGAACCCAAAGATTGTATGAAGCCCACAAATCATTCCTGCTCATGTTACATATGGGCTCCCAATCACTGGCCAGCAGCCCTCTATCAGATATCCATCAGTAAAACAAGATTTCTAGATCTAAGACGGAAGCTATTATTCCAAAGACCTCACAGGTTACAAGCACATTAATCATGAACATTAAACATAGGAATCATAAGGATAGGGTCTGACCCATTAATAGACATCACTGAAGTAGACAGTTTCCAAGATCCTTAGGAACTACTCTAGTATGAATTGTGTGGTACTCAGAGCAAGATGTATACTGAAAATAGGAAGAAGTGATGGAAGAAAGTTGAAAGATACCAAGCCTCGAGGTCACTGGTTCCAAAGTTCACAAGATGTTAATCTACTGTTGTCCTGGCTGAAGGAACATTTTATTCACATACAGGTTGCTAGTAGAGCTGGAAAGCAGAGAGGTCATCTAATGAACCCTAACATTAGCAGACAGAAAGACCAAGATGACTAGTTGCTGGTTTCCTTAATACTCACCAGCACATTTTGTTCTTGTCCGGAGAGCTGGCCCAGGAGATCCGGTGCCACCCTCCCCAGGCCTGGTGAGGAGCACACTAATCTCATATTCTGTATCTGGGTCAAGGTGCCCAATTTTATAACTTGTGGAATCCACTGGCTGCCGATCATTCCAGCTCCCACTGGCTGTGCAATACTCCACCTCGCGGGCCACAATGGGCCCATCTCCATTGATAGAGTTGGCATTGAGCTGTATCCACAAATAGGTTGCTCCCACGGAGGCCAGCTGTGGTGGGGCAATAGGAACAGGGGGTTCTGGAAGGCAAACAGAGAGCCACCTTTCAGATGCTTCTGTCTTTTGTATTAAAAGACTTAAACATGCATCAATAATTAAAATGCATAAGACATTAAAATTTTAGGAATGAATTGATGAGAAGAGTTAATGATAAAAGCACATTAAACAAATGTTTTCACAAGGCTCAGAGTTGCAAAACAAACCATCTTTTTTAAAAACCTAACTTGAAATGGGTGTGGTGGCTCACACTTGTTCCAACTACTTGGCAGGCTGAGATGGGAGAATCACTTGAAGGAGTTCAAGACCAGCCTGGGCAACATAAGGAGAAACTATCTAAAAATGAAACAAAATAAACCTAACTAGTTCAAGTAGATATGCCCCTAACAGTTCTAAAGATACAACTCATTTTGCTCAAACACATACATCAAAGTGACTGGTAAAAACTCTCTCAACTTACTTATTGAAAATCTTTTTTAAACTATCAAAGTACTAGAGTTCTCTACATCATTAAATTGAGTTTTCTTATATAAATAGTCCCAAGATAGCATCATTTTAAAAAGAAAATGAAAGTATAGTTTATCTCATCATACACATATCTCTAGGATGACTCATTTCCCAAAAAACTATCACAGTGGACTCATTTAGTTAGCAGAGAATGGAGAATTCTGGATAATAATGTGTACTGCTGCTACTATCAGGGAAGTTCTAGTAATGAGTCTTATTACAGCAGTGAACACAAAGGAAAGCTCTGAATCAAGGAACAAGCTTGATACCTGGCTTGATAAAAATTTAAGAATCAATAGCAGATGGTCTTTACAGCCTGAGAAAGTCTCTTCCATTGTTTATAACCAGAGACTGCCATATGTTTCTACAACATCATCTGAAAAGAAAGACAAGCAATCTTACAATAAATAGTTTTCCCAGTTTATTAGGTAGATGTTGGTGAATGGCCCTTCCAGACTCAAATGAAGATATTCTACAAGACAATATCACTGTGCATGGTAACACATGTGATAAACAGGATCTTACACAAAATAATACATTTTCACTTCAATGAGTTGTCATTTCAGAAAAATATGAGATCTAGTGATTGTTCTCAAGAGTGTTTCCACAGGTGCTTTGTGTCTTTTTCGTGTGTGTTTGTTCTTAACTCCTCATTTTGCTAATACAATACATGTGAAATAAAACTTGTTCCAAGCTTTTACTGGCACATGCTGTTGTTTGCTGCGATTTCTCCTTCCCTCTCACATAGCCAACATCACTAATCAATTACAGTCTTATTTCCTGCTGAACAAAACCTCAGGGCAACAAGTACCATCTGAGGCCTGCACCTGAGATATAGTAGGTCAATTCCTAGACTCAACAAGAAGTTATCAACATCAGTTCCCTTTGTTGGATTGGGGAATCCTTGTTCTTTTGTATATTCAAGGTGTGAAAAGTCATATGAATAAAATGGCTCATCAAAATGAGTAAAAAAAATGAAAAAAAGATATATCAAATTTCGAATGAATTCTATTTACAATTGTGATGTAAGTGTACTAAAACATTGTTCCTAAAGCTTATACACTGTAAGTTTGTGCTTCAAACAGTTCTGGTTTAACTCAAAATAATCTAACATCAATTTATGGCCCTTTAATATACATTCTAAAGCATTCGCATAGCTAAACAGAAAGAGCCAATTATATTCAAAGATTGTTGAACTGCCAGTCAAAATGCAACTCAGGGATAAGGTCACAAAGAGATGTTGGCAGCCCCACTCATTTAGGATATTGTTACTAGTATCCTAAAATTGACATGGTTTTAATGTGTTTTTGTCCAGAGAATATTTTCTATATTAATTCCTCATTAAGAAAAGTAACTCATATGCTAAATCCAATGAAAGATTCTACTAGAACCTGGAAACAACTAGGACAGACATTCAAAAGGACTTTTGGTTTCTGGAAGAATCAACATAAGAATAAATCAACATACACTTAAATTATGAACGTAGTTTTATGGACAAGGAAAGAAGGAAGGAAGGGAATGAGAGAGGAAGAATAGGTCTCAGTCTGTACCTAGTAATAAGAAGCAATTTAAAATATTTATTTATTTCTTTTGTCCCCACTCCCATAAGTTGCCCAGATTGGGATCAAACTCGTGATCTTACAGCTTTGGCCTCCCAATTACCAAAGATTGCAGGCATGCACCAACTGCCCCTGACTAAAATATTTAATTCAAGAGAAAGAACACCAAACAATTAATTCTAAACCAAACCATTAATGAGTAAATTCATGCACATAAGTACATACATACACCTAATTGATACAAATGAATGTCTGATGCATATATGTCAATACCATATTTAATTACATGAAATGTATAACTCATATATAAACATACAAATCATATAATTAAACTTTAAATTGATATGGGCATATATGCATGCATTATGGAGATTATATGAAATATTTTTATGTCTTTAATTACTAAAAGCAGTAGTAGACATGAATAAATACTAGAGTAATAGTAAAAGAGTTTGTGCTTTATTTCAGGAGCTGTCACCAAATCAGAGTGTGGTCTTAAGAAAATGATAAACTCTACAGACTTTACTTCTTCCTATGTGTAAAATGTTAGCATTCCAAATATTATACAGCATACAAAAAGTATTAGGTTGCAAATAAGTAGCCTAACAGTGCTATTGTGTATTTTAAAATAACTGTCTCAAGGAAAACAACTTCATGTAAACTAGTAGAAAATGGCATATTATCTAGTTTTTTTAATATGAAGTATATATAAAATTTGGCAATAAAATTATAAATGGAGGAAAAGACAAATTCATATTTGAGTCCCACCTGCATGCCATCTAATCATCACTGGTCTTGGCAGCATACAGAGATGAAAGGTAGAATCCACATATTTTTATCAGTGAGCTAGGATACTATCACATGGGAAAGCATGGAGCACAAGTGTGTACATTCTTTGTGTCCAGGTTTGTTCTGAAGTCTAGAAATATCTGATTTATTTGTAGCTCCCAATAAATTAACTTTCCCACAAGCAATTTTTAAAGAGGCTACCATATCTGCCATTGGTGCATCAACCACACAGTACAGGTCACAGTGAAATGTTATAGCAACTATTAGTTACAAAGGGAAACTGATAACAAAGAACTGAACCAAGATCAAAGTTAGATAACAACAGTGATGATGGGAAGACTGAGGACATTTTATAGCATTTGTCAGTAAACTTTACCCACTTTCTACACTGTGAACCCTCACCAGAGAACTTCAACAAGTTAGGGTGTAAACAGCAATGATGACTTTTAGTGTTTTTATAAACATTAAAACTAAATTCAAAATTTTTCCCAGGAAGATTAGTTCAAGTTTCACTACAAATCAAAACAATTAAGAATCCTATGTGGCAATGTATGGGATTCAGGTAGACATTTTGACATGTGCTTCCTCATGCTGAATATCCTTCATTGCTGGTAATTCTCAAGGGAGAGAAGCTGATAAGCCCAGCGCTGTATGCTAAGCCATGCGTGATGACTATGTATAACACTGATCTCCCAACAGAAGCACATATACAAACCACCTACAGGCTTTATACTAGAAACTATACCCCCAGAGATTCTGTTTCTGCATGTGGTAGGAGAGGGGAGAAGACAGTAGGTAGGTAGGCATTTATACTTCTCAGAATGTGGAAAGAGAGTTCTGATATGCATTCCCAGATGACAACTGATCTACTGGCTCAGACAGTAAGAATACCCTGATTTTCTTCTTCTTATCACAATCCTATATATGCTAGCTGTGTTCACTGTTCTAAGTGCTGCAATATACTTTAAGCAGTTCAACTTCCTATCCTGTAAGATAGGTGACATTATAATAGTGTAATGGTCAATTTGAATTGTTGACCTGATTGGATTAAAAGATGAAGATCATTAAGAGGCTTCTGGGTGTTTCAGTGAGTGCATGTCTAGGAATGACTGGAATGTGGGATAGTGAACTGAAGTGGAGACCCTCCCTAAGCATGGGTAGCACAGCCCAACAGGATGGAATAAACATTGGAAGAACAAGGCAGCAGATGCAGATGCAAACTCCACTCTCTTGAACAGGTTCTTGATTGATGCTTTGATCTTCTGAGGATATCAGATTCTAGCTTCTTCACTCTTCCAAAGCGAACTCTGCCAGTGATTCTTCACGTAGTTTCCAGAAGCTTGGTCTTGGACTGGGCAGCTACTGGTTTTTCCAGCTCTCTAGTCTGCAGACAGCCATTGTGGTCTATCCAGTTTCTGGTTGTGTAAGCCAATCTAATAAATTCCCTTTTTATAATCATACTTCCTGTTGATTCTGTACTCTAGAGAGGCTGACTAATAAAAATAGCTATCTTACATACAAGGAAACAGATGCCCAAAGAGGGCAAGCCCTTGGCCTGCACAAACATAGCTGCCTGAAAAGGGAAATAGACTCTCCTAAGAAGATTTTACATTTCATATTTAAGAAATGAAAAGGAAAAGTTTAAAATAAAGGCCTGGGGCTCTACCTTGGTGGTAGAGCATATGCTTAGTATGCATGAAGCCCTAGGTTACATCCCCAGCACCAAACAAATAAAATTAAATAAGGCATCATTTTGTTCTCCTAGAAAAACCAGCATTGGCCTGGCACAGCTGGCTAAAAATACCTCATGGTACTTCTACAAGTCCAATTACTATCTAGGGCCAAAAATTGCCTTTGTAGCTTAATACTATAATCTCCTCAGTCCACAAAAAAAGCATTAAATAAGCTGAAGGAAACTTATTTCCCCCCTCTTTTTTTCCCTCATTCCCCACCCCCTTGAATATAATGACTTAATTTTCATGGCACACAAAATACAGTAACAGAATCTAACTGGAACATTATGAATGTTAACGCAGCATTATCAATATGGCCTGTGTGATATGGCAGGGCATTTTTATACTGACACTGTTTCATTTTATTAACCACCCTTCTATCATAAACACCCTGGCTGGTGAATATTTGCATTTTAAGTGATTTTATATCAGTAAAAAATTTTCAGTCCTTAAAAAAAATTATAGGTTGTAATCTCTATATATAGAGCTGGCAGAAGACCTCGCCAAAAGCACATTCATTGCTTTGTATGCAATGAAATGAACATAAACAACATGCATTTTTCAAAAATATTGCTCACATGCAAAGTTTGCACTTAAAATGCAATCCATCAATATAACCTGTTACCAAACAACTGTTCAGTAACAGACAAGTTTGAGTTTAAGCAAATAATGAAAAAATAACCATCTAACATATCTATTTTCATAGACTATATTACAGCATATAAAAACATATTAAATACCTTTAACTACCAATTCTGCATAGTTTGATATCCCAACACCTCCTTCAGTGCGAATCATACAGCGGTACTTCCCAGCATCTCGTTTGGTGGTATTCACAACATTAAATGAAGCTATGAATCTTCTGGAACTAGTCACCTTTATTTCCTTCAGAGGAGCATCTCGTACATCAATGCCCTATAACAACAGAGGTAGGGAGGGGACAAAAAGAAGCAATATCAGCTGTCATATCAAAACAGTAAGACCCTGATGGCACATGATCAATGTCATTTTCACATGAATCTTACTTCAGTCGTTTATTGTCCATGGACAGTTTTCCAGGGGAACAGCTGACCAGAAAACTGCAATTCTGGATTTATCAAAACATTGAACACCGAGGGTACAAAATAAAATGGGTGGAAATGTCTTGATTTTACCCCTGCAGACTATAAATTATGTTAAGGTAGCTCAACAGGGGAAGGAGAAAAGTACATAGGAAAATTCTTAACTTTGCTCCTTAGCAACATTTGGACATTTTACAACATTTTACCTGTTATTTCTAGGCTTGGCTAGGAAACAAAATTAACTTGCACACTACCATATCACTGATCTCATTTTATGTCTGAACACAAACAATGTTTCAAGAATGACATTAAGGTGTACATTAGGTATATTCTCAATGAACAGGCCTAGAGGACTAATCCAAACTTTATGATGCTCTTCTTAGATATGCAAAAACCAAACAGAAGTAGATGCCTAAAATCTATTACTTGACACTTAAATGTAACAAGATCCTATATCCCAGGGACAAATAAAGCGGGTTCCATTGCTGGTGTCCTTTTGTCTTTTATTATCCCTGAACACTTAACCTTTCAGTTAGGCACACTTGGAAATTCACTCTATGCTTCCAAGAGTTTAAAGTCCCAAAAGGAGGCAAGAGATTTCCATTCTATAATGTTTATTTTTTGTAATCATTGGGGGGAAAAGGATATCTTTTGCATGTTACTTGAAAGTATTAGTAGAAAATGATAGTCAAATATGTCAAGACCAATGTACGACGTCAAGCACTATGTCCATTTTTCACCCAGCAAGCATTCTTGGTGTGCCAAACTGTGCATTCATCATGTCAAAATACTAGGCCCAGAATGGTAAACAAAAGAAAAGTGGTTGCTATGATTATGGAGCTTCAGTTTATTGGGGAGTGTAAGTTTGAAATGAATACATGAATACTAATGATGGCTAGGGTGAAGGAAAGACTAGATGGCTGCCAGAAATCACAATTGGACCAGCTATTATAGACATGGGAGACCAGTATGAGGAAATGACATATGAACTAAGATTTGAAGTGTAAGCAGAAGTTGAACAGGCAAAGAAAGAGAATTGAAAGAAAGAGTATTCTAGACATAATAAATAGCATAGAAAGCCCTAGATGGTTAGAAAATGTTGCATAAAATTAAGGAAGCAAGAGGAACCAGGGGAGATGAACAAGGCCCTATTCATTCAGGGACTTGCAGACTGTGTTAAAATGTTTTTTATTTATAGCCATAAAAATGCAAGTCTACAAAAGAATCCAGCTCATCTGTATTATTCAGTGATTCATATTATGTAAAGTCTTTTAAAAGCTTTTATCTTTAGTATTTTCATTAGCAATATGTCTTAAAGGACATGAGTTTGTGAGTTAGCCTGACCAGGGTGCCAAATCATACTTGATCACACAAAGTGATTTACCTTCACAGGACCCCACCTTCCTTATCTGAAAGCAACTAATTTTAAGGGTTGTTGTGGGAAATAAAGCCTATATGCAAGGACGGTGGCATGATGGCGGATCCCACACATCCCCATCTAAACTTTGGAACATATGAGGAATGAATTTGAGGAGAAAGGCAGATAGGCTATTAAAATCCCACCTTTCTTACTGATAAAAACTGAAACTGCGACATCTGGCTTAGGTCTGCAAGAATAATGGGCTTGCTAATACTGAAGGACAAAATTAAACAGACTCACCCAACCAGTCACAGGGGCACTAGAAAACCACAAGGCCTTCCATATGTTGTAAAACTCACAGGATGGAGGAGTGGGGTTCCCACAGGCAGTTAGCTCCCCAAAGAAGTGTCTGAGCTAGGCATACCCTGTGCTTCTTCTCAGGCAGCTCCTGCTTGGGTAGTGAGAAGGCAGTCAGGAGTGCTGTACTAATAGAACTATACTGCACATGCAAGTAAACATCAGGAGTGGGGAAAAAGGGTTCCATCAACATTATCTTTAGTACCAATCATAAAACAGCCTTGTTTGTGGATTAAAATGTCATAAGTTAAAATATAAAATTGGATACATATCTTCTATATGTGTATAATGTACTAAAATGCCTTAAATTTGATCTGACAAACACTAAGATGTCAAAAACAATTAATATTATTAATACAGATAAAGTGTTCCTCTCTGCACTCCATACATTCTGTCTCTGACACCCAACCCCAAAATAAATAATTAAATCTATCACTAGGAGTAACCCAAGACTGACTACTCTACAAAATTAAGTTTATCTTTTTTTCAGTCAGAATAAAATATTTACCTCTGGTTTTTAGGGAAATAAATAAGCCCTAAAGACAGGCAGATCTCATATCAGTAAGTATTTTGTTTAAGTATTTTGTGAAGCAAAATACTTACTGATAAGTAAAAAGGACAGGGACTACCTGATTTACTTGCTTACTTGTGGCATGAATCTATTGGGTTATACTTTTATAGTAATCCTACATATTTTTTCCTAAAAGAAACACATCTCAAAAGGATGTTTATTTTCAAAAGAATTTTTTTCTTTTTAGCAATGCTGGAGATTGATCCCAGGGCCTATGCATGCTAGGCAAATGCTCTGTTACTGAGTGACACCCTATTCAAAGAATTTTAATGTATGTACTTATTGATCTCAGGACAACTCCAGGCAGTATTGAGGGCACACAGGGTAAGAAAAACTCACTTTTGAATGTGTACATATGTTGGAAGAGCATCACTCAGAGTTATCATGTCTTATGTCACAAACCTACCCTGTAAAATAAACAGCCTCAGAGTAGCAACTCTACACAACTCTTAACACATGGCATGGTCTCTCACGAGAAGCCTTTTAAAAACAAATCCCATGTGCTTAACCAGACAGATAATTAGGTTCAGCTTCTACAGGAAAAATAATAAATAGGGAGGGAACCCATGTACTAACTAGCATCATTTTAGATTGGAATCCACACAGGAATACCAAATAACATGTCTTGCTCAAATCTTCAGGTCATTTTCTATTGCATAAATCATGCATACATGGATCCAAGCATTCATTCAACCAAAACTCAGTGAACATCTTTTATGAGGCACGCTGCTAAGGGAGCAGAGAGTCAATGGAATAATCCTTTGCCTAAATAAGTTTATAGTCTTGTTAGTGAAATGAACTTGTGAGGCAATATTCATGATGCAGAACAAAGAACTCCTCCCATAGCACACATGGGGCCTAACTGGGCAATATTTGAGTGTAGTTCAGGCTTCCAAGAACTAGAGCCAGAGCCCAGCCTTGAGGATGCACAGCAGTGTCCTAGGCAGGGAAGAAGAAGAAATGGAGGCCAGCTGAGAGAGGGGCTCTGGAACAGGAGGAGCCTAGGGAGCACAAGGAACTGGAACAGAAACATAACTTACTCCCTATTGCTAAGACAGAAGCATTCTAGGGGGCAGGCTGGTGGGGCAAAATGCTGCAAAGAGGAGCAAAATAGAGACTACACCCTGGAGTATGACAGGGTGATGACTGACTGCCATTCATATGGATGGAGTAACAGAGGCTTTTAGGCAAAGGGGAACATAAACACATCTGTGGATAAGAAAAGAATATGGGAGTTGATATCAAAGGAAACTGGCTATTATTCTTTTCTAGAAATCATCTTTTTTGTTTTGTTGTTTTGTTGTGGTACTAGGGATTGAACCAAGGAACACTCTACCACTGAGCTATATCCCCAGTCCTTTTTTATTTTGAAACAGTGTCTTGCTAAGGTGCTTAGGGCCTTATGAAGTTGCTGAGGCTGGCTTCAAACTTGAGATCCTTCTGCCTCAGCCTCCCTAGTCAGTGGGATTACAGACATGTGCCACTGTACCCAACACTTTTCCAGGAATTCGGTAATGAATGATAAAAGAGAGAACACAGGAATAATTCCAAAGATATTTAGGAAGCAAAGTAAACAAAAAGGAGGAGTATACTATAGTAATCTCTGTCTCCTCCAGTAGGACACAAGGTCCTCAAGGTTAAAGGTCGTATCTTATGAATTTCATGTACCCAGGTGCTCAATACTTGGAGCTCAAAGATTTGCTGACTCTGAGAATAATATCCTCAGTGTAAAAAACTTTTTCTTAGGTAGAGGAGAAAATTTAGTTTAACAGATTAAAATCCCAAGCCTAAACTATAATAGAGATGAATAAGGAAAATAAAATGTTTAATTTTATTTTTCTCATATGAAACTTTTTTACAACTCCACTTTAACATTAATTTATAAATGACAGATAAAAATATAAAAAGTACATATTAACGAGGTACCATATAACACTATATGGTACACTGTAACATATGTATGTTCTGTATAATGGTTAAATAATATTAAACACCTAGCTCCTCATTTATCATTTCTTTATGATGAAAACATTCAAAATCCCTTCTTCTAGCTTTTTTGTTTCCTGACATGTTGCCCATAACTAGGTAAGTGCTATACCACTGAGTTATGTGCCCAGTCCTCTTCAAGCTAATGCACTATTCTAAAAGAACAGTACATTATAGTTAACAATAGTCCTTATGACTACAGGGTATTTTAAAGGCATTTTGTGTCCCTCAGTTGGCACCTTTGCCCAAACTCATCCTGTGATAGGCAAAAAAAAAAAAAAAAAAAAAAAAAAACTGTCTAAATTCTAGCCCCCAGAACTGTAAATATGTTACCTTAAAAGCAAGTTTGCAGATATGATTAAAATAAGGACATAGAGGTAGGAAGACTAGACTGGATTATCTGTGTGGGCCTAATGTCCTCACAAGGATTTCAGAAAAGGAAAGCAGGAGAGTCAAATACAAATGAAAGAGGTGTGATAACAAAGCAGAGGCAGGGGGCATATACTCTGAAGACAGAGTAAGGGGTAAGAAGCGAACAAATGAAGGATATGAGCAGATAGAAAACTCATGGACATATTTTCCCTTAGAAGTTCCAGAAGGAACCAACCCTGGTCACTTTATCTTAAGTCATCTGACTCCCAGAAGAAGGAAGACCCTAAGTTTGTAGCAATTAGTTACAGCAATAATAAGACATTAATTCAATGACCATCAGGGTTATAATAAGGCTTGTGGCTTTTTAACGATGTATAATAGTGCCCATCCTAATTTATCAGAGCTGCATGGCTAATCTTCAAGATTGTGCTGAGTCTTATGCACTGGTAAGACCCTATTCAAAAGCTATCTTTGTAGCCAAAACAAAAAAAATGAAGTTGGAGGACTCACACTTTTCAACTTTAAAATTTACTAGAAAGCAAACAGTAATCAAAGGGACAGTGAGTGGAGTGCTAGCATAAAAGCTGACATGGACAAACACAACAGACGCCCAGAAGTAAACCTTCACATAAAATTCCAGTGATTTTTTTCCCCCAAGATTGTAAATTCGTTTGGTGGGGAATTTCTAGTTTGTTAGTTAGTTTGTTTTTTTTTTTTTTTTTTTTTCCCAATAAATGGTACTGGAAGAACTGGATACATATTTGCAAAAGAAAGATGTGGGACTCCTATCACATAAAAGTTAACTAAAAATAATTCAAATCCATAAACTCAAGTGGTAACACTAAAAATCTCATAAAAGAAAGCATAGGGATAGAATCTTCACAATCTGAGATTTGGAATTGTTTTTTGGGAGGCTGAGACAGGAGAATTGCAAATTTGAGATCAGGCTCACAACTTAGCTAGGCTCTAAGCAACTTAGTAAGATCCTGTCTCAAAATAAAAAATAAAGATTGGGTATGTGGTTCAGTGATTAAGAGGCCCTGGGTTCAATCTCTGGTATAAAAAAAACAAAACAAAACAAAAAATGAAACTGCGCAAAGAACTTAAAGATGTTTCTCTAAGGAAGCTATTCACAACATCATTAGTCACTAAGCATTAGGGAAATGTAAATCAAAACCAAAATGAGATACTACTTCACATCCAGAAAGATAACTATTATCAAGAGGTGGGGGGTGGGGGGCAAGTATTAGTGAAGACATAAAGAAACTGAAGCCCTTGCTGGTGGGAATGATGTAATCATTATGAGAAACATTTTGACAATTTCTCAAAAAGATAAAAATAGAATTATCATATTATACCCAGCAATTCTTCTCCTGGATATTATTCCAAAGAACTGAAAAGGGGATCAAACAGATATATGGTAATGATCAAACAGATACATGCTAATGTTCATACCAGGATTATTCACAGTAGTCAAAAAATGAAGCAACCTAATTTTCCATTAACAGAAGAATGGATAAGTATAATGTGATATATACATACAATGGAATATTACTGAGTTTTTAAAAAGAAATCCTGACACATGCTAAAACATGGATGAATCTCAGAGATATCATAGTGAAATAAGCTAGTCATAAAGGCAAATATACCATAATTCCACTTCCATGAGGTAACTAGAATTGGCAAATTCATGCAAAAGGAGAATGGAATAGTGGCTACAAGGGGTAAAGGCGAAATAGGATTTAATTCTTAGTGGTTTTTGTTTTGGTGACAGAAAAGTTTTGAATATAAAAAGTGGAGATGGGCATACAACATTGGCAATGTACTTGATGCCGCTGAATTGTACACATAAAAGTGGTCAAAATGGTAAGATTCATGTTGGGTGTATTTTCTCAGAATTAAAAAAAAATGCCATCATTTTCTACCGCTCAATAGCATAACTCGTTCTCACACCTACATCTGAAGACTTCACTAAAACAAGTTGGAGTATAGGTTAAAAGTGTTTGCAACCCACACGAATACAGTTTTCTCATACTAGATAAAGGTGTCATGGACATACACTGGAGAAAAGATAGCCTCTTCAACAAATGATACTGGGAAAACTGGAAATCCATACGTAACAAAATGAAATTAGACCCCTATCTCACCCTGTGCAAAACTCAACTCAAAATAGATCAAGGCGCTAGGCAGTAGACTAGTGAGTGATCCCGCATCTACTAGAAGAAAAAGTAAGCTCAACTCTCCATCATGTCAGCTTAGGGAACCAACTTCCTCAGGAAGTCTCCTAAAGTGCAAGAAGTAAAATCAACAATCAATAAATAAAATGGTATCAAACTAAAAAGCTTCTTGACAGCAAAGGAAACAAGAATGTGAAGAGAGAGCCCACAGAAAATATTTGTCACCTGCACCTCAGGTAGAGCATTAATCTACAGGATATATGAAATACTCAAAAAACCCTGTCAATAAATGGGTAAAGGAACCTAACAGGTACTTCACAGAATAAAAAATATGATCAGTTAACAAGTATATGAAAAAATGGTCAACATCACTAACAATTAGAAAAATGCATATTAAAACTATATTAAGATTTCATCTCACTCCAGTCAGAATGGCAATTATCAAGAACACGAGTTAAAAAAAAAAAAAGTTGGTGAGGTTATGGGGGAAAAGGTACACTCATACATTGCTGGTAGGACTGCAAATCAGTGCAACCACTCTGGAAAGCAGTATGGAGATTCCTCAGAAAACTTGGAATGGAACCAACTTCTGACCCAGGTCTGCCACTCCTTGGTACATATCCAAAGGACTTAAAATCAGCAAAGTATAGTGACGCAGCCACATCAATGTTTATAGCAGCTCAATTCACAAGCTATGGTACCAACCTAGGTACCCTGCAACAGATGAATGGATAAAGAAAATGTGGTATATACACAATGGAATATTACTCAGTTCTAAAGAGGAATTAAACTATGGCATTCACCAGTAAATGGATGGAACTGGAAACTATCATGGTAAGTGCATAAGCCAGTTCCCCAAACAAAGGCGTCTCTGATATGTGGATGCAGACTTACAATATGCAAGGGTTAGGGGCAGGGATGGGTGTTCACCTGATTGGACAGGGTGGAGTGGCAGGAAGTGAGGGGGGATGAAAATAGGAAAGCTAGTAGAATTAATCAAACATAACTTTTCTATGTATCTATGATATCTGTAGAATTTTTATTATATTAGATCCCTGACAAGTAAAAATTGTATACATATATGAAACTGGTCTTTGAATGAGATAAAAAATATTTAGATGAATATTTCTATTGATTTTTGTGATATCACAGTGCTTTCCCAGAACAAAATAATTTCTTACTAAATAGCATGTTAAAATTAAAATAAATTTCATATTTATTATCTCAAAAATGAGGAATCCCCTATCACATTCTAAAATGCAGACGAAGCTGAACTCTTTCTGCATGACAAGGATATTCCTCAAATACACACATTCAATAGCCATAAGAGGATATTTCTCAGAATATACAAACAAACTAAGTAAGATTAAGTGTGCTCAAGATAATTTAAGAGAAGAGCTTGTAGAATGACTAAAATGTATACTTAGAATTAGGAATGCATGGCAATATTGAATATCTAGAATATTCATCATTCAGAATGAGGCATACCATTGAGATGTGTGGTATAACTTCTGCACAAACAGAAACCCCATTTTGGAAACATGAGCTAGAACACCTGAGGATGGACAAGCATGGAGGCGCCATGAAGATGAATGAAATGAGCAGAGAACAAAAGAGCAAGAATTTGGAAAGGACAGGAGAGAGAAGTAGAAAGGATGAACCTAGAAGAAAATTGACACATGCATAGTAAGAAAGAGGAGGGAAATAACCAGCTGATAGGAAAGGAGAAGGGTTGGGCAAACCAATAGGAAGGGAACAGTGAAAAGGAAGGGCAGGATCAAGGGCAGGAGAGAGGGGCAGAGACAGGAGAGCAAACACCCAAACCCCAAATCTGGAAGAGGCAATTCACATGGGAAAATGAACTGCTCCTTGGATGATATCATTTCTTCTTTTCCTTTGAAATCTTGACAAGTATACATAAATAAAATTTCATGCTGAAAAGTTGGTCCCGTCCAGCATTACCTGTAGATTATTAGCTCCCTATGGGATGCCATGCTTCAGGAACCATCCACACCTGGGTTAAAGGAGGAAAATGAGGGACTGTCCTAAAGTTCAGGAGAGGGTGGGGAAGGAAGAGAAGACACCCTGTCTATCACTTTGTTAGTGCTGATGTAATGCAGAAAATCTACCCAATATTTTCCCCTTAGCATGTCCCCTTAGCATGCCAAGTATTTTAAGCTTAAGTAGCTGAGAAAAGTACAAAGCAGGCAAGTCTTTCTGACCTCCTCCTACTGAAATTTCCTCAGTCCATCCCCACCCCACACCAAACAGGGCACAACACCTAGGAATTTCTGGTCATTCTCTGACCTCCCTCCCTCCTCCTCTGACAGGTGTCCTGCCCCATATCAGAGAGAAGGAATGGCCACGAAGAGAGGTCAAGAAGAATCTGAAAAACAGGCGTGGCTAGGTTCCCCAGTTTGTAACTATTAGACCACACTCTTTGTCCTCCAATCAAATTTCTGTAGGACTGTTCATAAAATCACAATTTTTACTGGATCTTTGAGTACTGCTTTTCTGAAGGCATCTGTGTCACAAACAAATACATACTTTTTAATTGTTTTAGTCTCACTGATCTGTATATGGTTATAGGAGCCTCTGCCCCAAACGTTATGATAAATAAGGAAAAGATTGTACTTTTTCCTCTATAGTGCCAAACCCTATTTATTGGGCCATTAGTAAATAAGGAAGACACAGGGTTTAAAGTCATTGGTAAAACATCAGGCAGAATCACCTAGCCTAGCTCCCAGGACACTGTGAGTGCAATATGAGATAAAGGCCATTAATGTTAAGGTGAACCTGTGAATGACCAGACCATGGCTACCATGAATTAATGCTGAAGTCAGCACCAAGGCTATTTCTCATCTCTGACATTCCCCAACATCATTCCCTCTGATAAAGTTGTGCTCCTCAAGTGTACAGGTGACACCGATGCATATGTATAAAAAAGAAGAAAAAAAAAGGATAGAGAAAGGTATCTGTGAAGTCAGTGAATTTAAACTAACAAGATAAACATCAGCCAAAACAAATGTGGACCTCATACTTCCTTGAAAATAGAGACTTAATAAGTAGCTACCTAGAGACCTGACTTAGGAGCTCCTTTATCATTAAAATGTAGGTAAAGATTGTGGAGTGGATATTCTTAAAAATCTAATTCAATTTCCAGTTGTAGTGGTAGAAATGAAGGGTCTGGGGTGGTAGTCCCTCTTCTCCTACTCTGGGAAGAAGTCCAGCAGAGAACATTCCATCCCAGGCATCCTGCTTTCTGCAGAGCAAGTAAAAAGTGGATTCCTTCAGAGAAATGTGAGCAGGCACAGAAGAACTCATCTGGTCCATAGCTAGGGGACAGAAAAGGAGACAAGAGTCTGAAAACTTCATTCTTAAGAGGAAGATGGCAGCTCCCCACCTCCCCAGTGCTGAACAATCAGGTATGTAAAATTGGGTACTAGACTCAAATGTCATGGCCATAGGACAGGGCATACCCATTTATCTGAAATCCTTGGGGCAGAATGGGGTTCAACAATAAGAGTTTTAAAAATTTTAGATAGATGAATATACTACTTATTAAGTGACACTCCCAGGACAGTCTGGGAGAGCACACCACCACCACGCAGGTTGATATTTCTGTGTCAAAACTTAAGAATACTGATTCTAAGGAGAAAGAGAATACAGACCCTATTAAATAGCTTCTTCACTTCTATTCAGGTCAGGTTTTGTCACTGAACGAATTTTAAAAATGAGCAGGCTTTGCTACTAAGTTAGATATGGACAATGTTCATTTTGTCAACTTTCAAAATGAAGGTTAAGGTACACAGAAAGACCTCCAAGAATGCAGAGTCCCCAAAACCACTGCTGGCCCTCACCACTGCAGTGTCAGCTGACAGCTCAGCCACACTGGGCTACTCACTGTCCTTCTCACCCAGGTAGGCTCCACCCTTGAGGTCACACCTCCTTCTTTCTCGAATGTTCCCCCATACACAGCCCCACCGCTAACCTGTGCTTTTCCAGTCAGTCACTGCTCAACTTGATCCTAGATTGAAAACTGAAACATGCTTCTGCATGGCACGGCCCACCTTTTCCTTTCAGAACAGTAGTGACTACTCTGACGTGTTACCCAAATGACTTACTATTGTTATCCTCTCCCTCCTGTTTAGGATATAAGTCTCGCGAAGTCAGGGGGGTTTACCGGGATTTTATTGTTTTTTTATTTTATTTTATCTCTAGCACAGAGATCATATGGGACATATTTTTTGAGGTAGCTTTTAATTACTATGATCAAACAACCCAACACGAACAACTTAGAGGAAGAAAAGCTTATTCTGGCTCACAGCTAAAGAACTTATAGTCCACAGTTGGCCAACTTCATATCTCTGGGTTGGAAGTGAGGCAGAGCATCATGGTGGAAAGGGCATGGTGGAGGACTGCTGCTCAAAACATGGTAGCCCGGAAACAGAAGAAAAAGGGAAGGGGCCACAGGAAAACTGCAACCTTTTAGGGCATGCCACCAGTGACTCACCTCCTCTAGTCATGCCTCATCTGACTACAGTTACCATCCAGTTAGTCCATTCAAACTAGGATGGAATGATTAGATTATAGCTCTCAAAATCCAATCATTTCTACTTTGAAGATTCATCCATTAACTCAGGAGCTTTAGGTCAATACATCCTGAACCTCAAGAACTACTGTGCAAGTAGGAGCCTTTGGGGCATCATTTTGTTATTCTAGCAGAACAAAACAATGGAACCGTACACTGTGTAGAGATGGCGAGATTGTCAGATTTCTTCCAGCTTTTCCGAGGTTAGGAAGAGGCAGCCCCACAAAGTATTGGCTCTCCATCTTCTTAATAGTGTGATAGGAAAATGAGCAGCAACCAAGAGTGGTCATCCAGATTGTTCTTCACAATATAAAGAATTCACCATGGGAGACAGCCTAAGATACAATTATTGGGAACAAATACCTTAGATTTCATATGAAGCATGGCAACTGCAGGACCAGGGTTGTTAATGAAATTGCTGCCCTATCTTTTGTGAACTTAATGAAAGAACCATAATGAAGATGCCTGAGAGGAAATGATCTTACTGGTTGTTAAAATAGCTCTTTATGAAGGCAAGAGTATCTTTAAAAGTGCATGTATTTCAATGTGAGCAAGCTTGAAAAAAGTACTGATAGTTATTTAAATTAGACTTACAACCTTCTTTATGCAATGGACTAACTTGAGGACTTCTAAATGAGCAGTAATTTACCAGCAAAAAAAGATACATATTAAGTCTTTCAGGAATAGTTTTGCAATAATCAGAGCAATGATTGAAAGAAATTGAGTTCTGGGAAGTTAGCAGCACTTGCAGCAAATTAATCAATCTCAGGCTTTTTGGAGTTGCACAAGCTCAAAGGAGAGGAGCCAGGCCTCTTCCTCAGTCACGCAGGTGGGGATTGAACTGCACTTGCCCTTCTTCAATAGTAAAAATAGTCTGTACTAACCCACTTTCAGATATGCCCATTTGTAACACCCTGATTGAAATTCTTACTACTGAGATCACTAATAACATCAGCAGAGCCTGGAGTAATTTGTTTGGAATATTTCATGTAATTTAAATTCAATATTGCTTGAGTATCTCCACAATTTTCTATGGTCCACAATTTTATTTTAATAATTAAGGGATTAATTACAACATTGACCTTTGATTTCTAGACCATAGTTAAGATAACCCAAGTATTTATCAAGGTGAGATACAAGAATTTGAAGTTCTTTTTCCTATCATCATATACCATTGATTTCTATGGAAAGTATACTTCAGTTGGTCAATATTTATACAGATACCAACATAATACACAGATACCCACAATATTATCACAATAAGGCAACATTGTAAGAACATATTTTATTGTGGCAATTTAGAACCTTACTGTTAGACATAGTTCATTTTATCATATACTAGAGATGTCTAAATGATATTATTTAATAAACGTGTTCAAATTTTATTTAGAAGCTCATCCAAGGAATAAAGGATGTACATAATAAATGCAATAATATGTAACAGAAGGAAAACCTCTAACTTCTTTAGTTGGCTGAAAATAACCAATTTTGGAAGACACCCAGCTGAGAAACCTGTTAGTCTCCCACTAGCTTTTTTTGCTGTAGATGACACCTCTGATTGAACTGCCCAGTGTTCTCCAGCAAAAGGTGCTTTTTTTGGTCCTGTCACCTGTTCTGTATCTAAAACTATAGTTAGATTTTCCTTAAAAAAGGAGAAAAAAAAAAAAAAAAAAAAAAAAAGACCTCTGTAATCAGTAACTTTTCTTCAGAGTTACAGAACCCAGAAAATTTGGTAACTTTCAGATAATAGTAGCAGAAAAGCCCAAAATTTATGACCACTGCAGAATGCTTACCCTGGGAGAAAAAAATGTATCTCTCAAATCCCTATATAATGGCTGTGGTTGTGGCTCAGTGGAACAGGGCTTGCCTAGCATGTGTAAGGCACTGGGTTTGATCCTCAGCACCACATATAAATAAAGATCCATCGACAACTAAAAAAAAGCAAAATTTAAAAAAAAAAGCCCCTATATAAGCTTTGTGCCTGTGATCCCTAAGCAAAGTGGCTTTTTTTTTTCTTCTTTTAAAGGATAAGAGTCCCTATCTCCCAACTTGTTGGCTTGATGCCAATAGAGATTGCTCCTCTCCTATCATTGCATCTTGAGTTACTAGTTTCACTAAGCAGCTACAGAACCAGAACTTTCCTGGTTTCAAAAAATACAGTGACATTAGTTCCTCAGTTTTAAGATTAAATTTTGAATTGTTAAGTAGATTAACTTCCCAAATCAAATTATGGAGCTCAACACTAATGTTTCTGTTAGGTAAATGGTTTAGTTTGCAAGCTAGGATTCAAGTCCATTTCTTCACAACTGTACTTACCAATCTCTAATATGGGGAGGATGGCAGTGCCTGTGCTGTCCATCATACATGAGCTAAACGTCTAGGCTAGTCATTAACATGGCAGCTAAGAGAACTGCATTTCCCCAATCCATCAATATTTCTTAAAACATATAACTTTCTGAAAACACAGTTGAGAGAAGATAAAATTATAATATAAAGAAGATTAAAATTCCTGTAGTTCTGAATTTGAATTCAACTGAGTTCAGGACATACACCTTTAAATGTATTCATTCATATATAACTGTTCTGTCCTATGGGAAAATCCCAGAACAACCAACAGAAGTAATGAGTACTCTGTGCTCACACTGTAATTTTAATTGCCATTTCCCACTGAAAAACAACCAGGATTCCTTGAGGTAGTGTCCAATTCTGGGTTTGAGGTGGACAACGTTTGAAAATGCATGCCTA
This sequence comes from Sciurus vulgaris, assembly GCF_902686455.1. Classification (NCBI taxonomy): domain Eukaryota; kingdom Metazoa; phylum Chordata; class Mammalia; order Rodentia; family Sciuridae; genus Sciurus; species Sciurus vulgaris. Next base: position 39,957,583 of record NC_136474.1, read on the forward strand.
GAGCCTGTCACATCAGCAAAGAAGCCAGTAGAGATAGCACTGGATAGGAGTCACAAGCCCTGAGTAAGCCCCATTGCTACATGGGTGGGGAGGATTTGAATAACAAAAAGGTCATAAGTGCAAAGAGCTGAAACGCATAAGATATATTTAAATCTCCAAGCTGATGAAGACAATGATAATAGTAATAAAATAGAAGCAATCAACCTGGTCACTTTTTGAGCTAATACCAGTTAAACCACTTTATTATCTTGAAAACCTGTTTTTAAAAAGTCAAAAGCAAGCATTGATATCAACTTCTCATCATTATTACTTGAAGGTCAGGGTAACAAAATAGTTGATACAGAGGAACCGCTTTTTAGAAGTACTCCAGCTAGTGCACACAGTACCAATAGAACTGGACCATTCTGCAAACTCTAATGAAAGTAGGCAGTGATCATCAATGCCTGATAACATCAAAAAAGAGAAAGAAATTCCTAGAAAACAGAAAAATTTACTATATGACATAACTGGAAGGCAACAAGCAAAACTCAAAACATGAGAATCTAGTGTACAAACAGTTTCAACAACAATAACAATTGCCATGAAATGGGGCAGGATGGATGGAGAAATCTAAAGATGAAATGGACTTAAGACCTCGTGATCACATTGCAAGTACTAACTTACTGCAAACACAATTCAAACAAACTAACAGAAGAAATTAAGTTATAAGGCAGGCAAGAAAACCTGAACACTAATTGATTTTCTAGGGCTTACAGAGTGATTGGTTTAATTTTTGAGTGCTCTTATTTTCTTTTTAAACAGCTTTAGTGAGGTATAATTGATATACAAAAAGGTTCACATATTTCATATGCACATTTTTATGAGTTTGGGCATACGTAAATACCCATGAAATCATCATCACTATTGAAATAATTCTTTTTTTCAATTCACAGACTATTTATTCATATTTATGGGACAGAGTACAAATATTTGATATATGTTGACAATGTATAATGACCAAATCAAGGCAATGAGCATTTTTGTCTTCTCAAACATTTATCATTTCTATGTGTTAGAAGTCTTTGAAAAATGAGGTTGGTTAATGGGGACCAAAACTTCGTGGGAAAGGAGGAATTAGTTCTAGTGTTCTATAGCACAGTAGTATAAAGAGTCCACAATAAGCTATTATATATTTTAAAATAATTCAAGGGAATCACTGTTTTAGGGGTGATGCTAAATTCTGCCAACTGCCTGTTTTGCACAGCTCAAAAGTTAAGAATGGTGTTGACATTTTTAAATAATCAAAAAAAAATCACAAGAACATTATTTCATGACAATGAAAATTCTATGAAATTCAAATTTCAGCGTCCATAAGGAAAGCTGCATTGAACACAGCCATGCTCATTCACTTATATTCCACTGCCTGGTGCTACAAGGGCAGGGCTAGGTAACAGGGAAAGTGTGACCTGAAAAATTTACTACCTGACACTGCACAGAAAAAATTTCTAAGCTTTGTTTCAGAGAAGCACTTACAGGCAGTGATATGATGACTGAGACTGCTTCAAAAATCATCAGATTTAGAATAGGCAAAACATGACGTGTGGGGTATCTGGCCAAGTATTATCAGCTGCTGAAGTTGGAGGTTTAGTTTAATGAGTTCATCATGCTATAATTAAGTTGATAATTTCTTCGAAAATTATTATCTGATTAACTATGATTCTTTTCCAAGGACAACAGCTTAGGTGCTGACTTATCCACAGCTCAAAACTATATAAATGAAAGAGTCATTTTATCTAGGTGCTACTCAACTTCCTGCTTCTTTTTCAGACAAAGGTACCAGTACAAGAAAAGAGAAAATTAAGTTTGGCAAAGGGAAAACATACACAAGTGGTAGCAGCCCTATCCTGCAGCTACATCTACTTAACTAGTTATCATACCTAGTCGCAGGAAGTGTGTAACAGAGCTGGTGATGTAGCTCAGTGATAGAGTGCTAGTTCAATACCAAGCACTGTAAAATCAACCAAAGTGTGTAACACAAATTTCTTAAATAAAAGTAATAACTTTAAACAAAGCATAGCAATGTAAAAATATGAGAGATTCAAAAGAGAATAATGATTTGATCTATGATTTCAAAGCTCATCCTCTGTTAGAATTGCCTGGCTGCTACCATGTGCCAGATAAAATTTCCACAGCCTTATCCCAAACTGTGTCTCCTAGCAGGACAACCAGCAGCATGGTCTGTCCCCATCCCTGGTCCTAAAGACAGTTTAGAAATTAGAACTCATCAAGAGTTGTCAATTTTCTTTCCAATGAATAAAAAACCTAACTAAGCAAATTTTCCTCTATCTTGTCAAGCTACATAACACTCTGCTCTTTGTATCAAGTTCTACATCTGTGGATTCAACTGACCATGCATCAAAAATACTTGAAAAGAAATTTTGCCTGTACTGAACATAAACAGTCCATTTGTTCCTATCATTATTTCCTAAATAAAACAGTATAGAAAATATTTACATAGGATTTACATTGTATTAAGTATTATAAGTAATCTAGAGCTGATTTAAGTATACAGCAACATGTGCACAGGTTATATGCAACTACTATATCGTTTAAAAAATGGAACATGAACATCCATGGGTTTGCTTATCTGTGTGGGTGACATACGGATGTGTATGACTGAATAAGTGAACTAACTGGAAAAAAAAAAAGGGTAACACTTTGTGACATTTAGGGATAACTGTAATTCCAGACTGAATTCCAGACTCTTGTAGGACTTTCAGTGCCATCTAGAACATACATAACTTCTAGTTAAATCTCTTTCCGTTTTTTGCCTTCAATTCCAAAATGAAAAAAGAGAGAGGGAAAAAACCCGAGATTTTAATAAGTGTCCAAATGCCCTAACATCCTCAGTATAGGCCCATATTATTTAAAGGAGATAAGTGACCACAAGTCAGTATCTACAACTCTCCCTATTAAGAATTCAGAGGACCATCTCTGTCTTCCATCTTCATATTAGAGCCTCAGATACTTGGAAGTGACATAAATAAGTGAACCTTCTGATGAATATAAGAAAAGAAACATAATAAAGGCTTTTAGTCCATGGGTTCCAAAGAAATGCTCTTAAGATCAGTGGCTATTGACTTTTTCTTCTGCCCTCAAAATGGAACCATCCCCCGCTGTGGTCCAAATTCAAATCCTGGCCAGGAGACCTAGAGGTTGCTAAGGGCAAGAAAGTTCTCCACCCACCAGTGCCCTAATTTTTCTTACTGGATCCCACTTGCTCTTTACCTCTTTTTTTTTTTTTTTTTTAATGAGTTAGTTAATATTTCAAAGTAAACATGACATTTTTCCAGAATCTTCCTATACTTGACATATCATCTCACCAAAATAAAATATTTACCTCTAATTTGAAGTAATCCAAAATCATACTAAGTTAAAAATCATGATACGAACTTGAAGTCTTTCAGTATTCCCAGTCCGAATGTTTGAGGTTACATTATATAGTTAGAGCTACAGATAGATAACTGACTAAAACAATAATGGATGTGATTCAGACAGTAAATGGTTTCTATAGCAACTGAAGAAAGGCCTCTTTGTGTATTCCTTGTATTTTCTGATGGTAAAGTGAGGTTAAATTTCTGCTTTAATATATATGGTATAAAATACACAAGTTAAGTTTGCCAAGGGAGTTATAATTTTACTTCTTTATAGATCATTTTGTGGCTTTTATAACTAACAACAAAACTGTTCTGATAGATAGTTGTGATTTTTTCCCCCTCATAAGCTATAAATGAAGCTAAAAGTCACCCAGGATAGGTCAATCATATGGATGCCTTCCTTAACATAGAAGTCAAGGCAACATTGCACACACACACAAATACAATTTTTGTTTTATATTATGATATAAGTGATCATTTAAATTACTATGTGATGTTTATGAATCCATGAAAACAATCTAGGTTTTCCTCTGCACTACACAGGAGGCATCATGGTTTAGGACATATATTCTAGATACAGATGGCCTTCATTCAAATCCCAACTATTACAAGCAATGGTCATTAGAAAAAAATCTCTGAAACCTACTGAGCCTCTTCTGAGTTTCTTCTTTTAGAGATGGGCATATAATAAGGTTCTTGTTGAGAACAATAAAAGTATCTAAATATCCTTTAGCACAGAGCAGTGCTCAGTAATGTCACTATAATTATTTTATTTCAAGCATATCTATTAAAAATCAATAATTCAAATACCATTTATACATTTTATAGTTTGTTCATCCATAAGTCAAATTCTATGGTCCATCAAAAAAGGTTGTTCTTATAAATCATTTTAGATCACAAAAATCTCAAAATTTTCCTTTTTCTCTCAATTAAATAGTCTAAAATTATCTGAGCTTAGAAAAGGAACATGAGAAATTATGATCATGAAATCATTATTCTGGAATATTATTTCTGATACCCATTAAGTTCTGTTTCAAAAAAAGAAAGCTATCAATTACATTTTTTATGATGGATTCTAAAGCTCTGAAATTAAAACAGATATTTTTACAATAAATCTGAGAATATCTGGGTTAAAGGTTAATATTGTTTGAAACACAAGTTTGAAACACATTTGGAAGAAAAATGTCCAAATAACAAAATTAATTTGCAAAAAAATATTTATACACAAGTATAAATAGGTATATACATAAATGTATCATGCACATATCACTGACTTTCAGGAAGAAGATGGAGTTACCTATAACAAATATAGACATTGGATTATGCCTGTATTAGTTTCCTAATTTTTGTGGGATCTCACTTTTGTATTAATAAAATTGGATATTAAATGTTAAGATCAAGACAGCCAGGTGTAGTGGCACATGCCTGTAGTCTCATTGACTCAGAAGGCTGAGGCAAGAGGATCCTAAGTTCAAAGTTAGTCTAAGCAACTTAGCAAGACTCTGTTTAAAAAAAAAAAAAAATGGCTGGTGATGTGGTATAGTGATAAAGTGCCCCTAGATTAAAACACTCAAAAATTAAAGGTTGTTCCAAATTCAGAAGTTATATGATTATATAATATTAAAAATGTAAGCCATTTAAAACTCGGTAGGGACCTCTAAGATATGTCAAGAAAAAATGGTTCTCCTCCATCTCTCCTCTGCCAATTGCTGTTCGCTTAACATGCACACATCAAAGTTGCCACTCATCCACTATCCAGAAGGCATCTTTACTGCATCTGAGTCTTCTGCCATGTGTCTACCAGTGTGAACCATTTCATATTCTACCTACTCTAAGTGCCACATGGTAGCTAAGAAATATAGGTAAAGAATGGAGGAGACGCCATAATAATCAGAAATGAATCAAAGACCAGAAGTTGCAAAAATACCCAAATGGGGCAGTAGGTGAGGAGGAGGGCAGGGTGGCCCACCAACGATGTCATCTGGAACTGAATGAGCCCAAGTCATCAGCAGTGTATGAATGTCAAGAGTAGATAGATTTGCTTATCTTCTCCAGTTACTGAGAAGCTAAAATAGATGTTAGTGAATTTAGAAAAGTAAAATTTGAAATACTGAAAAATAATAATTTTAACACAACCATACATGATTTAAAAGGTCAATAGCTGCATAAAATACAAGCAACTCAGAAACAAAGCTATTTTTTAAAATAGGAAAGCATAAAAAATTATAGAAAGAAGAAAATCTAAAATTCCATTTTCTCTCTGTGTGTATGTGAAAATACACATACATATTGTAAGAATATGGCTCAAGTGAGAAATGTAGACTCAAGTGATCATAAGGTTAATAACAACAAGAAATGTGGTCGCATTTGGAGAAGTTAAAAGAGTTTAAAACATACATTTAAATTAATTTTTAATTTTAATTTTTTAATTTGGTATATTACATGGTGAGAAGTCCATGTTTAAATGTATAGATTACCATATCTGATAACATACAGCTGGGATCTATAGGAACTTCATCACCTATCAGTTTTGTACCACATAAAAACAATCCTACAAATGTTGTCTTCCCACCATAAATTATCTGCAAGGTGTTTTAAATACTTTGCAGGTATAATGATAGATTTTATTGCATTGATTTTATTTTCTTGTTCTGCATTCTAGACAAACCCATCCCGCATTGACAATAGCCTGCGCGGCCCAAAGATGAGATGGAGAAAATATAAGCAGATGGGATACATCTGTAAGCCATAAACATTTCTCCATTAGTGCCATCACCAAATTTATGAGTCTTATAATTTTGTGAAGACTATGGGTATTATATTTCAAATAATCAAAACCTTGACCATTTTTCATAAGTGTGGTTTTAGTTAGTTTTTGTGCTGCTGTGACCAAAACACCTGAAAAGAACAACATAGAGGAGAAAGAGTTTATTTTGGCTCATAGAACTAGTCTCAGTCCAGGATCGGTGTACTCCATTGCTTTGGGCCCATAGTGAGATGGTACATCATGGGATAAGGGTGCAGCAGAGGTAAGTTGGAGGGCACAGGGAAAATGCATCCTTCCAGGGCATGCTCTCACTGACCTACCTCTTCCTTCCAGGGCATGCTCTCACTGACTTACCTCCTTTAGCCACACTCCACCTGCCTACAGTTACAACCCAGTCAGTCCATTCAAACTAGGATGAATAGATTACATTACAACTCTCAGAAATTTAACTCCTTCATCTCTGAATATTCTTACAGTAACTGGAGTTTGGTGGGGACAACTAATATCAAAACCATAACAGGTGTGAATCAATTGGTACATATAATACATATGGATGTTTCTTTCTAAGATCAGGCTGGCTCCTTTAGGTCATCATGTAAGTTGGTTATAGCTAAATTCTTCTAACAAAGTATCAAATACATATTGTCCATTCACATAGCTTCCAGACAGGGAAAGACAGTTAGATATAGTGGAATTAATCAGAGGGGAGCAAAAATAGAGACAAGGGGATTTACTGTATCATTTACCTATGGGACCCTAGGCAATCCTGAATCTCTAAAACCTATAAAATGCGATGGGGAGCATCCATGATACTCAATGCAAAATGCCTACACTGGGACTTAAAGGATGCCTACACTGGTGTACGTAATGAAAGTTATTGCAAAAGACTAAACTCAAAAACGCTGATGCCCCCAAATAAAGGAAGTATTATGAATTTCTAAATCTTTCCTTATTCTTAAGGAGACTCAAATCTATACACACACACACACACACACACATACACACACAAATATTTCTTTCTCATTCAGTTTTCTCCCTTGGTCTCACAATTATTTTATGGACCCAAGTGAGCCTATATGCAGAAAAGCATTTTTGAAGCTGCTACAGCATACGAATATTACAGGCCAAGTATCCCTCATCAGAAATGCTTTTGAAAAGAAGTGTCTCAAATTTCACATTAGTTTGGATTTTGGAATATTTGTGTATAAATAATAAGCTACTGAGAATGGAACCTAAGTCTAAAAATGAAATTCATTTATATTTCACACACAACTCATACATATATTATTCTAAAGCTAATTTTATATAATATTTTCAGTGATTTTTTTTGTATAGCACAATGGTAGAGCATTTGCCTACCCTGTGTGAGCTCCTGAGTTCAATCCCCAGTGCCACACAAAACACACAAACACACACACAGATTGAGTTGAAGTGTGGCTCAGTGTAGAGTCCATGGCTAACACACTCAATGCCCTGGGTCTGAGCCCCTGAACCACTAACTACATAAATAAATACCAGGTGCATCAAACTCAGTTTTATCATACACAACTTTCCACTCCTGGTATAAGGTCAGCACTCAAAAAGTTTGAGATTTGGGAGTATTTTGGATGTTAGATTACCTTAGATCTGTACCTCTAGGTAAGAGACACCTGAACCATGATTATAGGATTCTTCTTTCCACCACCCCTAGGGAATGGCCTGAGTCAAAGAGCTAGGAGAAGCAGGCCAGAGGGCAAGAATGGCTCTGGGAAAATTTCCTCTGCTTATAATCTTCATCCCGACCAGAAATCACTTGGTACAAATACAGATTAACAGAAACCATTGTTGTAAGTGAAGGACACTGGTCTTCTTTCACAAGCTATTAATAAAGTAAACGTCTCCCCACAGAATGCTTGCTGAACCAGGGGACATAAATGATTTAACAGTAAAATTATTCTAACATCACAAAGATTCACAAACCAAGTAGCACCCTAAATCCAGGACAAACTAAGTTTCATTTAAAAATCCAAAGTTGTATAAATTCTATTCTATCATCCCCCTCCTGATCCAGTCATGTGGAAAGCCACAGGGACCTATATAGTCACTGATGACAAGAAGGACAAGACTGAGCAGTAGAAAAGGAAAGATGTTAACAGATCAAGTGGGAAATAATTCATCACACCAACAGTACAAATCTCACAGAACAAAGACTTCATACTTAGGAACCTCAACATAAAAGTATCAATGAGGCTCCGAAATAAAGGCAGCCCTCTATATCTGCTGGTTGTGTACCCAAGAATGCAACCAATCATGGATCAAAACTATTTGGGAAACAAAAATGCCCATTCTGAACATATATAGACTGTTCCTCTAGTCATTCTTGTCAAAGCAATACAGTGTAACAACTATTTAAAATGTGATATATTTACATTGTATAAGGTAATATATGTCATCAAGAGATGGATGTGTGTAGTTATATGCAAACACTACATATGAACACCTGAGGGTTGTGCCAACCACAGGGGTCCTGGAACCAGTCCCCACAGATACTAAGGAACAATTGTAAAGGCACCAGTAGTACATCTTTTTCTTTCCAATTTGAAATACGTGTGATATTTTCCTTCCAACTACTGAATTTTCAATCTTGGGTTCACATTGGAATCAGCTGGGCTGGGGCTTTAACTGAATGCTGAGCATCAACCCAGACAAATTAAGTTAGAATCTAAAAATGAAGAAACACTATCACTGTAACAGCAAACAATTAAAGACTACCAGCCACAAATAAATGCTCAATATTAAACAGGAGTATCCCAAGTTCAGGATATTTATAAAAACAAAAACAAAAAGAGCAAGTTGTGTCTCTCAACATGCCAGTAAAATCTTGGTGAAAGCTGACTCCATGAAGACCAAGAAATTACACTTATGCTGTGATCTCTCAAAAAACATTAGCATAAACATCTAAAAAAAAAAAAACACGTTTTTCAAGAAACACTGAGTTCTAGAGATAAATCAGAGATAAAAGAAAGAGCTTCACTTTTCAAAGGTGGTTAAGGCTTTGTGTAAAACATCAATAAACATTGTCTATCTCATCACTGGTCATCACAGATTGTCAATCTGGATAGCATTTAGTACAAAACAGCACTAACAGAGAAAAAAACTCTAAATCCCAATATCAAGAATTTAAAATAGAAGAAGTGGGATAAAAAGAAAAGCTGAAGCACACACTGCAGAAAGCTTTTAAAGCAGTGATTACAAAACTTTTAGAAAGAAAGAAAAACTAAAGAAGAATTTGAAACATACAATTTCAGCCTTCTGCACACAGTTCTCCTTCCTGGCTAGGCAAGTCCCTAAAAGAGACAGGATGTGAAAAAAACAGTGACATTAGGGAGAAGGGCAAGGTGTTCTTGGTAAGAGGCCTTCTCCCCAAAATGTATTCCCTCCTGGCAACCCACCATGGGCTAATCTTGGGAGGGTACATTCTCCCAAATCCTCAAAGAAATGAGAAACAAAAATGACCATTTATTTAAATTGCAATGATTAAAATGGAAAAGACATTTTAAAATAATAGTGTCACACAAATGTTATTACATCACAATCATTATGTCACAGCAGAAGGAAGAAGTAGGATAGGAGGTAAAGAGGTAATGGATACAGAAAAAAATTAGCACAAGAACTGGAAGCCGACATGGCAAGAAATAGATGTAGAAAGAAGTGTTGAAACATGAAGCTTAGTTCATCCTAGTAGCCAAATTTAAAAATAAATCAATAAATAAATGGACTGGGAGTGTGGTTCAGTGTTAGGAATTGTGCTTATCATGAACAAGGCTCCACAAAAACAGACAAATGAAAATAAAAACTCCATACAAAACAAACCAAGAAAAGAAAAGAAAAAAAAATAAACTCCAGTCAAGATGAGAAATGCTCACGCAGCAGATTAATGCTTGAAAGGAAAAAAAAAAATATTTAAAAAAATCATGCAATTGGAAGGCACTAGGTAGGGGAAACCCCTCACAAAAGCTAGAACTTAAAGAACTTAAAGAAGGGGGTGGCATTCTGGTTGAAGGGGACTGGTTATTTAAATCTACTCATTCTGCCAGAATTCCTGAGATCAGGCATGGATACATGAAACTACTTGGCATGGAAAATATATAGGGTGTAATTTTGAGAAACTAAACTAAGTCACGCAAATATGATTGATTATATATATGTATATATACATATATGTGTATATATGTATATATATTAAATGTTTGAAAGCAAAATAGGTGTCATTAATTTCTGTACTTAGGGGAATTGCTAGAAAATTCAAATTACAAAAAGGCCTGTAAACTGTGTTTGTGGGTGCACATGCTTGTGAGTGTGGGTGCTTGTGTATACACATGCATGCATGCGTGTGTGTGTGTGTATATGTGTGTGTGTGTGTGTGTGTGAGAGAGAGAGAGAGAGAGAGAGAGAGATTCTCTGGATTTTTCACAGGAGGATGAGTCAGAAAAAGGTGTTATATTTTGTACTTTATTACACTGCTCTAAAAGTAATTTGACAACATGATCTTCCAAATGAGACAACTAAGCAAAAGCAAAGGGGGAATAGAAATCATAAAGGATCTGTAAAGAAAATACCTATCTTATGTAGAACACCTAGACACCTGCCCACATATGGATAAAGAAGTAAAGTTCTCAACAGTGGCCACACATGAACTCTGCTTCCCCAGTTCCTCCCTCCAGGAGCAATGCTTTCTCCCTGATGGAACCTCACTGGACAGCTGGAAGTACAGTTACTATACCTGTAACCAGAGCTTGTCACCAGACACAGTCCTGCCGATGGCGCTGCACTGGAAGGTGGCAAACTGGCCAGCATTCACTTCCACATTCTGAATCCGCAGAAAGTGGGGAGTTCTGGCTACATGAAAAGAAAGAAGTAGAGATATTAAAAGTGAAGATCTGTACCTAATATGGGTCTTTTTCAATCTATCTGTAATTTGGGGCCTTTCCATTTTCTTCCACTTGGGAAAAAATAATGCTGTTGCTTATAAAAGCTTTAAAGATTTCACTGTAACTGTGCAAGATAACATGGAAGGCTATGGGTGTATGCTTTGTAAAAGACTAAAAAAGCCAAGCAATCTAGGATAGAACCAAAAAAAAAAAGAAGATATTTTATTATTCCTGTGGTGCGAATTATCATAGCTCAGTAGTCATCTTGTAAAAACAGATCTGTATTAATAAAGATTATACTGAAGCCTAATTGATGTTTTGAACAAAAACATATTAGATATTTATACTAGCAACATGAAAAGAACAGTAAGAAGTAAAATGATGTTGTCAAGGAAACTTCTAAACTCAAATACAGAGCTGTGCATAATATATATTTTAATACAACTAATTGGAATGCGACACTACTCATGTAATATTTTCTAGCTACCACAAATACTATTCCCACAGACAAATTCTGTGAATGATTCTGTGACTTCCATAGCACGACAATTTCTGCTGATTCTTATTTCTAATTCAAGAAGTAAGAGCAAATTCAAATGCTAAACAGCATTGTTTCGTAATGTACATTGTGCACGTGGGACAGCTGTTTAAATACAGGGCAATTTTATTTGATCTGAGAAGCATGGGTCAATTTCTGCATCACACTGAAAACAAGTGTTCAGGAGCTAGGCTCAGAAACATTATGCAATTTCTTATAGGAAATCATTATCTTATCACAACAATTAATTGAGTAAAAGTAACAAGTGGGGTAGATGGCAAGAAAAGGAAGAGGACAAGATGGCATTATTTTCTGGGGGGAGGGTGGAATACAACTCAATAAAAACTAGTATAAGGGCAACCCTTATTGGGTTCCCTCTGGCCCTGAAGGAGCTCTGTACATTTTCTTCTCACTTGAATAAATGCTACTCTTTTATGCTCAAAAGCACAGGAAAAAAAAAAAAAAAACCTAGTATAAATTCCTTAATCCTTGTAGCTTTCTCCCATTGCTAATGGTCTTCAGGCAATGTCCTAATATTTTCAAGGAACTGTGCCCTATTATTGGTATCCAGTGATTATAAACTAGAACCCATGTGAGCCTGAGCAGAATATAATGAGGAATGGAAGTGGGTTACAACCAAAGAACAAGTAAAAATTCATTTTAATATCAATAACACACCAGAAAATAATTTGGAGGCCACTAATAATTTAATGTATTCATGATGTTTAGCATGCAAAATGTTCTAAATGGCTTTTAACAAAACTATGGACTCTTTCTAAAATATTAATTTTAATGCAAAACTCTATAAACTCTATTTCACTGATTCAATTCTCTTTGTTTCTAAGAAACTAGAGAAGCCATTGATTTTAGAAAATTGGAGGAAACACCATTTATTGAGTACATATGTGCCAGACACCTCTCAACTGAATACTCACAAATGTTCAGTGTGGTGTTCTCTCCATTTCATGGATGAGGGAACTTGTGGGAACCTGGCTAGAGAGTGTTAGAAGGAGAATGCTAACTCAGGTTGGCCAGTTCCAAGCCCAGGCACAGGCCACTAAGCCACAAGGCCTCACCAGGTTTGTCTCAGAACCTCTGAGGTCCCTACTGGTCTTCTGCTCCCTTGGGATATCTCCTCTGCTGTAATTTTAGCTTTTTCCAAGACCCTTCTTCAATGCTATTCCTACTATAAAGCTTCTGGGAATTCTGTCATCATGATGTTCAACATTCTCCTATCACAACATCAAGGGCAATCTGTAACAGCACCTGATATTAAGGCCTCACACAGAACAGACAGTTCTTTGCATCATTAAATTTAATCTATTTTGAATTAATTTAAAATTAATAAAAACAAGCACATACATCCTTAAAAACTATCCACTTCAGATTTCAACTTCTGTAGTGGAATTGAACTCTTTTACCTTCCTATCTCACCTCTGACAAAAGCTTTTACTGTATAAAAATTTTTACTGGAAAAAAGAACAATTATTTTAAACAATCCCAAAGTTCATAAAGATTTGGAAGAATTTTGCAACTTGACTACATTAAATGACTACATTGGAAGTCAAAAGAATGTTTTTGTATCAAGAAAATTTAAGCAAAAGTGAATATTGCTCTTCTTCTAGTCAAACACATATAGATTAAGTACTCTATTTTGAAAATCTTAAAATTTCTGAGAGTGGACATGACACCACAGGTAGAAAATTCTACACCTAATGTGACAGATCATATTTTACAACATGTATGCTAAAAAATATATTGTAGAAAATTACTTTCAGGCTTTGTGTATCAGAGATATACAAGACCTAAATGAATCCCGGGTTCATGCTTGCATCTGGTCCCCAGGAGATCTCATTATGAATATGAAAATATTCCAAAATCTGAAAAAATCCAAAATTCAAGCATTTTGGATAAGGGATATTCAACCAATACAATTATTCCAGTGCATAGGTCATTGATTGGAAATTTGCTCAAATTTTCATTTTCTCCATAAAGTAACTCTAAGCACATCATCCTGGTCACATTATCAACCCACATGATGATCTATGGAAAAAAGGAAAATGATAGTAGTGAAACTCCTCTATTAGTCAGCGTATTTGTACAGAGCCAGATTTTTAGTGCTTTTATGTAAATTCTACTGTCTGATACCACGTGCCCTGCAATCCTTTGGAATACACACACACACACACACACACACACACACACACACACACACACACAAACACATTGTAGTGCATACACCTGAGGGAGACAGCTAGATCCACTTTCTGTCAACGAAGGGACTGCTAGATCCACTTCCTGAGAATGGTTAAATGGCACTTCCTTTCTGCTAAGGGACTGCTAAGTCCACTTCCTGTTAACTGAGGAAATGCTAGATTCACTTCCAAAGGAAGGGTTAGATGCACTTCCTGTTGGCTAAGAAACTGCTAGATCCACTTCCTGTTGACTGAGGGAATGCCAGATTCACTTCCAGAGGAATGGTTAGATGCACTTCCTGTCAGCAAAGGAATTGCTAAGTCAACTTCAAGTCTACAATTCAAAGCATCCAAAGTCCTCACAACATGGGATCCCCCCAAATTACTCATTTTCTTAGTCAGAACGATTTAGCCCCCAAACTGCTAAGAAAATGGTTTTCCTGCCAGGCTGGTGGTGCACGCTGTAATCCTAGCCACTCGAGAGGCTGAGGCAGGAGGATCACGAGTTCAAAGCCAGCCTCAACAAAAGCAAGGTGCTAAGCAACTCAGTGAGACCCTGTCTCCTAATAAATACAAAATAGGGCTGGGGATATGGCTTGGAGGTCCAGTGCTCCTGAGTTCAATCCCCTCCCTACACCCCTGGCAAAAAAAAATGGCTCTCCTCAGATCATCAAAAAAATCCCTAAACTGGCCTCATATGCTTTCTATCCTTTCTCTTCCAGGTTCACCTCCCAACAAGAATACTCTCAGTCATACAGATCATTTTCAAAAACTTCCAAAAACAATTTGAACATTCTCCTTTCAAAGTCATTTTTCTGTGGTCTTTTCCCTTTTCATCCTTCTTCCTGGATCTCACCTAATGTTGAGGACGTCAAATTTGAACTTGACCATTTCACTTTTCAGAGCACAAGGACCTCCTGGTAGCTGTCTGATGCCACCATAACATCAACAACCCAGAATATGGTAACTCCCCAAATTATATCCAAAACTTTCTTCCTAAAAACAAACAAAAAAATCACATTTCTGAAGTACTTGGACACAGCGATTCTGTAAAAGCCTACACTGGACTACCTTCCAGCCAGCCATGAGGGGAGGACCCTTGACCAGAAAGAGATGCTTCCATCAATAATCTACCTCCAGACAGGGTCCTGCAGCCCCTTCAAAGTCAATCCTGACTTCCTGCCTCACTGCCAGAAGGGAGGCATACACATCTAAGGAAGCAGTAGCCACTGTCCCTCTCATCAGGCAGCTTTCACCTGGATCCCAAGTTCCATACTATAGTGATATCAAGATGAAAGCTGACAAGCTCATTGTAACTGAGAATGATAAATACAATGGAGAACTGTTGCCACATGAAAAACAGGGCATTTTTTATTCAGTTTTTGTTTGTGTTTTAAAGAAGTGTCATGAAGGGCAAATGGGCACAGGTGAAGAATATGAAATATGCAGAATGAGGACTGGCTTTGTGAGAAGGACCAACATGAAGAAACATGCAGGTGTATGCAGGTTTTATGACACTTACACGGACAGACTATCATGTGAGCTGGCCAGTAACGTAGCCATTGACTGGAACTTGAGAATTTCGATGTCACCTTCCAGAAAACTCAAACCTCCCAAGCTGGATCCCCTAGTCCTCTCTCTTCTCAACCAGCCTTTCAACATCCTACTGGTCATCACTGTCTCTCCTTGTTCCACTTCAGGGGAATGCAGATCCCCACTTCATTGGGACTCAGAGCCCCAAAGAGAAATCATCTAGCTGCTGGAAAAATATCTAATGAAAAATCAAATTTAGTCCACAGCCTACATGAAATTATATGTCAGGATAAGAGAAAATCAAAAAAGTACCCTCCTAAAAATTGGTAAAAGCTTTAGCCCTCATATTGAGCAAGTAACAACTTATTTCATGTGCTAGAAGCACACCTTAGGTAAAAATATAAGTGAAGCAAAGATAAGAAGCAACTATGTTAATGCCTGACTTATGGCCTGACTTTTATTTTAGAATAAAAGCTACAGAAGTCTTATTTGCATCTGTCTGCATGCTTAGGCACATAAGCACCTCTGAATATTATGTGTATGTGATATTTCTCTACTTCTGTGTGATATTACCAAATTAATAAAAGAGCTCTATTCTTATACGTCTATAGAAAAAAAAATAAGTGCTTGTGTAAATTAAATATTCCTCAAACTTTCAGAAATAAAAGAACTAACTCAACTATTTGAGTGCACTTGACTTAGGTAAATCTTTAGTAAATAAAATGCCTTTTTAAGTTTTTGTGCAGTACTGAGGATCAAACCCAGGTGTCTAACATGCTAGGCAAGGGTTCTACCACTGAGTCACACCACCAGTCCTAAATCTTTGGTAAATAAGACTAGTTTAACACTGTTGTTTTAATTAAAAGAAACATCTGTTTTCTAAGTTACCAGCATTGAGTATGACAAAAGCATACATTTGTATTCTACTTGAGTTTACTAGTTAAATATAAACTAAAGCTATATTTACAAGGCTTTAAGCTTTTAAAACAAATTTTAATTAATCAAATTAAGTCATTCTTCTGACAATCTTTATTTCAACAATCATTATGTTTTATAATGAATTTGCCTAAAAATAGTTTTCAAAATTATTTTGATAACTTGCAACTTGAAACTTATAAGTTAAGCCAAAGATAACCATTAAATATCTTGATCATTTCTAAGTAAAATACTGAAGACTTTACAATTTTGTTTATATATTTTTGGTTTCTTATCCTTACAAAGAGACTAAAGATATTTGGCCTTATTAATAAGCCTGCTTTTCAGCCACATTAAACTTTCTTTTTAAATAAAAACCCTGAACAAGCATGTATCTCCAGAGGAGGTGAAGATAGTATATTCATAAAATTTCCTCATCTGTTACAGAATGCTGGAATATGAAAATGGTTCACAGTAGTCTCCTTTCTTATTGACTCTGTAAAATAAAGGTTTCTAATGGGTTGTTTGTTGTGGTGTTTTGACAGGCTAGCCTGGAAACTTCAATTTCCTGCCTCAGCCTTACGAGAAGCTGGGATTTCAGGCACTGTGGACACGCCAGTGTCTAGCTGATGATTACTAATGATAAATTATAATCAATATATGTAAGTTAAAGTACTAGAAAAATAAAGAGCAAAGAGAAACGGTTTCGAGTGAAAATACACACAAAATGAAGGACATATTTTGTTAAAGGAAAAAGAATAATTTTGTAAGAAAATAGAATTCGATATTTTTTTTTTTTTTTAAGGTTAGGTGAGAGGAGACAGGGAATAGGAAAGAACCCAAATGCACACAGAAGTTTACAAGAGTTTTAGGGAAAAGCAACTGTATATTGTTGTATATGGTCCTGCTGGCTAAATTTTCAATGGACTTATTTATAAAATTCTTTTAAAATAAGCTCTAATCTTGCCAGTACATGGATGCAAATTGAATGTGATTTCATATTTTCTATTAAAATAAAAAGTTTCTTGGATTATTGGTCTGTTGTCAAGAAGAAATTGAAAAAGGTTTCCATTACCTTTTTAGAGATAATCAAGAAAACAGAATCTTTGTCTTAGTCAAATTAACCTCTTCTGTTGTCTTTCCTGGAACATTTAAGACAACTGAATTTTCTCAATATTACAAGGGCTAAGGGCTTTTGATTCTCTCTCAATCAAGTGGCCTTTCACATTTACTTTTCAAGTCTTGTATTGCCACATAGGTCAAATACATAACAACTATGAACTGTTTCCTAGTGACCTAGGATCCTATTTCACCAACAATTCAAATTTTTTTAAATTTTTGACAACTTCTGCTATTTCAAGATACCAAAATCAAATATGAAATAAAATACTGATCTTAAACTCATTTAGAGATTTCTCAGAGGGTCCCTGAGATATCTTAAAAGGTTTGTTCTTTAACCGTACAAAAAGAGAAGATTAAAATAATAATAATAATTAGTTATATTTAATATGTTGATTTGCATGAGAGGCATTATCAAATAAGAGTTTAATATCCACTGGGATATATTTTCATGGGTTAATGTTGTTAATGTAAATATTTCAGGAATTATATAAATGCCCAGAAATATCTCAATGTTCTTGCTTACATGTTCTCATTCTGCCCTGGTAGATAGCAGACATCAATGGTATAAGGTCATTAGCCATAATTCCAGTTATTATATAAAAGGTAATAAGTCAATAAATCTTTATAATACTACTATTTTTATAATTCTACTAATAATGCATTATTTGTATAATATTCTCATTAGATCTTTAACTATGTACCTTTAAGTCTCTTATCATTCATAGATACTATCTTCCAATGATATGATCCTGTTTTAGCAAATACATCCAAGACACCAAGTCAGAGAACTTCATCTTTAAAAAAAAAAAAAAAAAATTTCCTTTTTTCTGAGATCCATGAAGAGGACTTTGCCAGGTACTCTGGGGTACAGGCTTTGTTGGCACTGATGATGTCACAAGAGAGTCATTGAACTGAGTTGACAATCTGGTGTGTTCATGCAACTGTTTACCCAAAATCAAACCGCAAGGAACTGAATGAAGTATTGAACAATGATGACAATTTTCATGACCTTTTTGTTTAAAACCTTTCTGGTTCATTAATGTTCCATTTCTGGAAGTCAAAGAACACTTTTCTCTTTTATCTTAAGCAAATTATAACTCCTAGTTGGTAAAATTATTCATGAAGCAGAAAGGAAACATCTTTTCTCCCTGCTTAAAAGCTTCAAAATTTCAGGAATTAATTTTGAGTATTCTAGATTTTTGGCCATATAATTATTTATCTAGGTTCATTGAGAATCAGTCCTCTTTATTAGTAAGACACATTGAAAACATTGCTTACATAATCAGGACTTTGGAATGTTTTATCTGAAAATAGCATGCATAGAATCAGATGTGATGAGTTTTAGAAAACTAAGGTTGACTTTATTTGACCAGTGTTTACAAAGCCCTCTTGGGAAAATGTACCTCATACCTGCATTATAGATGAATAAGGAAGGTCACTTCCTAGAAAGTCCAGGAAACAGGATACAGGCATTTCAAGAGAAGTTTGGTGATAAGTCTTTCCTGTGGATGCCTAGATTAGGGCAGCTTTTAAACATCCAGTCTGATCCAAAACAACTTAAGTCAGCATATTATAGTGACACATGCATATACCCATGTTTATAGTACCATAGTTCGCTATAGCCAAGTTGTACAAAAGGCCTAGGTGTCAGTGAACATATGAACAGATAAAGAAATATATACATATGGGATGAAGTTTTATTCAGGCATAAAGAATGAAATTATGATATCTGCAGGAAATTGGATGGAACTTGAATACATTATGTTAAGTGAAATAAAAAGACTCAGAAAGTCAAGAGTATGTTTCTCTCAAATAAAGAAGGTAGAGAGGAAAAAGGAAGAGTGGGGTAGGGCAATCTCATGAAAATTGGAAGGAAGATCAGTAGAAGAGAGGAAGGGACCAAGCGGAGGGAGGAATGAAGGGAAAAGAGAGGTACTATGGAATGAAATTGGCCAAATGATGTGTATGTACAAATATATAACAGTGAATCACACAATTACAAGAAATTATAATGTACCAATTTAAAAAAAAACAACCTAAAAAGCACTCAATCTCAGATTGCTTGTAAAAAGTTCCAACAAACTTTCAAATTTCCAAAAAGTCCATGTGGTGAATTATCTTACTGCATTTATGTAATTTATTCAGTCAAACTTAATGGGACTCAACTTATTTTGTATAATCAGAAATGAAGCAACTGGTGAGAAATTTCAATGGAAAACAATATAGCTCACCTGTGTGGGTTCTTAGATTGTAGTACTATTCATTGTCTTTGAGCTATTTTGCCACCTCTTTTTAATCTGTTTTCTGCTATCTTGTGCATTTTGTCAGCAATTAGCATTTCCAATTTTCCTCACACCTTCCTGATTTGGGATCACTGACAACTAAAACTTTCATTTTCCAAAGCCCTGTGAGCTGAAACTGGATTAACTCAACACAACCTCAAAGGATCCATCACCAGAACAGAATGTACCACTAGAAAGTTCACTGGAACACTTGTTTCCTCCATGCTCTGCTCCAGGAGAGAACAATGACTGTGACACTACATTTAAAACCATCACCAAAGATGCTTCAAGTCCAACAACTGGGAGTTTTCTCCACTAGCTGCCCTCTTCACTCAGGAACTGTCCAGTCTGCTAAATTCATTAACCTTTACTTTTTTTTCCTTCTTCTAATATAAATTCTTCTCTCCTTTTTACAGATCTATTTCCTTGCTATTTTTAATTCTAACGGCTTTCCACAGCAATAAACCTAGCTGCTGCTGCTTCTTTTTATTTTGGTGAAACTTCCAGAAAAATTTCACAGAAAGAAAATATAGGAACCACTTAGACCCCCAGAGTTGGTATAAAGGTTATTTTCAAGTGAAAACATTTGAGCTAAGGAAGATAAAGAAATCTGATCTTGATGTCCCTTGTTTAACTAAAGCAAAGCTACCTCAAAACTACAGTGGCCATTAACCCCCTTGTAAGGCATTTCCTGCTAATTAAGATGCCATGGAGACAGAATGCCCATTCCCATTACTATCAAATAATTCAACAGAGCCTTCTACCCTTTCCCAGTATGTAGAGGGTTCTGTTGCATTATTTGATTACCACTCCTTTTTTTGTTAAATTTAGTATATAATATTTACCTCTGGTTATTTAGCAAGTTTGCCATTACTAGGAGCTACTTGCCCACAACTGTGGAAACCAACTTTACTTTTTTTGCATTAACATATCTCTTGTCAGTTGGTTTGCAGGCCCACAAGCACAGAGGAAAGGTTTTCCTTGTCATAGTAACTAAAAAGATGGTTTAAGCCTTATTCCACATGAGGATTATATGTGGAATCTACTCTCTCCTTCTGTATCCCTATGGATTGTTAAAGGCTTAGCTAATCCTTCACACTCAGAATCGTACATTGCCTCACTAAAGCTGCCCTCATCTAACTTTGTCCAAGACCCCTAATTCTGCAGGGGTCTATATATATAATATAGCAGGACACTATATTAAGCTGGGTCTCTAACATCAGGTGTTTCAGTGTGTACCCACCTGTCATGATAACCTATGGTTTCAGCATATGTTAGAAGCTTGATCTCCAGGGGCAAGTGTTGGGGGATGGTGTGGAACAATTTAGAGGTGGGGTCTAAGAGTAGGTCACTGGGGAAAGTGTCCTCTGCAGGGATTAAGGTAGCTCTTAGGGGACCCGGAATTCTCAAAAAGGTGAGTTGACAAGAGAGCAAGCTTAATTCCTGAATTACTCTCTGGTTTCCCATTGTGTAATGCTTTGTCCTAATCTTACATGTACATCTAAACTGTAACATTCCTTCTCTATCTCCTCTCTCTACCTCCCCACTCCAGGCTGCCAAGAATATCAAATCCCTCTTGTTCTTCATATGCAAGACAACCAAGATCTTTTCACTTTTCTCAACCAGAAAGGTCCAGGGTACTGAGGGCAAGGAAAGAGTTCTGCATCCCTGTCTCCTTCTCAACAATGCAGAAATGCAGTGAAGGTTTTCTTGCCTTTAGAAACCTTTCCTTCTCTGCTACCATCATCAGAATGAGATCTGCAGCCCTTCAAAGATTTCTAAGCTATCAGAGTGACACATAAGAAAAAGTAAAATTGTGTCAAATAAATAAATAAATAAAATTCAAAAAATGAACCAAATGACCGGGAAACCAAATCGTATCTCAATAATAACCCTGAATGTTAATGGTCTAAATTCATCAATCAAAAGACATAGACCGGCAGATTGGATTAAAAAGAAAGATCCAACAATATGTTGCCTACAAGAGACTCACCTCATAGAAAAAGATACCCATAGACTAAAGGTGAAAGGATGGGGAAAAACATACCATGCACATGGACTCAGCAAAAAAGCTGGAGTATCCATCCTCATTTCAGATAATGTGGACTTCAAGCCAAAGTTAGTCAGAAGGGATAAAGAAGGACATTTCATACTGCTTAAGGGAAGCATAAATCAGCAAGATATAACAATCATAAACATCTATGCCCCAAACAGTGGCTCATCCACGTATGTCAATAAATACTTCTCAATTTCAGAAACCAAATAGACCATAACACAATAATACTAGGTGATTTTAACATGCCTCTCTCACCACTGGACAGATCTTCCAATCAAAAATTGAACAAAGAAACCATAGATCTCAATAACAAAATCAATAATTTAGACTTAATGGACATTTATAGAATATACCATCCAACCAAGAGCAAATACACTTTCTTCTCAGCAGCACATGGATCCTACTCTAAAATAGACCATATATTATGTCACAAAGCTAATGTTAGCAAATACAAGAAGATAGAGACACTACCTTGTATTCTATCAGATCATAATGGATTGAAGTTAGAAATAAATGAAAGAGTAAAAAACAGAAGCTACTCCAACACCTAGAGATTAAACAATATGCTATTACATGATGAATGGATAACAGAAGATATTAGGAAGGAAATTAAAAAATTCTTAGAGATAAATGAGAACAAAGAAACATCATATCAAAATCTCTGGGACACTATGAAAGCAGTACTTAGAGGGAAATTTATTTCATGGAGCGCATTTAATAAGAGAAGTAAAAATCAACAAATAAATGACCTAACACTACGGCTCAAAGCCCTAGAAAAAGAAGAACAGACCAGCACCAAAAGTAGTAGAACACAGGAAATAGTTAAACTCAGAGCTGAAATCAATGAAATTGAAACAAAAGAAACAATACAAAAAATTGACAAAATAAATAGTTGGTTCTTTGAAAAAATAAACAAAATTCATAAACCTTTAGCCACACTAACAAAGAGAAGATGAGAGAAAACCCAAATCACTAAAATTCGGAATGAACAAGGAAATATCACAACAGACACGACTGAAATACAAAACATAATTAGAAGCTATTTTGAAAATCTATAGTCCAACAAAATAGAAAATTTCGAAGACATCAACAGGTTTCTAGAGACATATGAATTGCCTAAACTGAACGAGGAGGACATACACAATTTAAATAGACCAATTTCAAGTACTGAAATAGAAGAAGTCATCAAAAGCCTACCAACAAAGAAAAGTCTGGGACCAGATGGGTTCTCAGCCGAGTTCTACAAAATCTTTAAAGAAGAGCTCATTCCAATACTTCTCAAAGTATTCCATAAAATAGAAGAAGAGGGAACCCTCCCAAACTCATTCTATGATGCCAATATCTCCCTGATACCTAAACCAGACAGAGACACATTGAGGAAAGAAAATTTCAGACCAATATCCTTAATGAACATCGATGCAAAAATTCTCAACAAAATTTTAGTAAATCGCATACAAAAACATATTAAAAAGATAGTGCACCATGATCAAGTGGGTTTCATCCCAGGAATGCAAGGTTGGTTTCAACATCAGGAAATCAATAAATGTAATTCACCACATCAATAGACTTAAAGTCAAGAATCACATGATTATTTCAATAGATGCAGAAAAAGCATTTGATAAAATACAGCACCCCTTCATGCTCAAAACACTAGAAAAAATAGGGATAGTGGGAACATTCCTTAACATTGTAAAGGCCATTTATGCTAAGCCATGGCTAATATCATTCTAAATGGTGAAAAACTGAAAGCATTCCCCCTAAAACTGGAACAAGGCAGGGATGCCCTCTTTCACCACTTCTATTCAACATCGTTCTTCAGACTCTAGGCAGAGCAATTAGACAAACCAAAGAAATTAAAGGGATACGAATTGGAAAAGAAGAACTCAAACTATCCCTGTTTGCTGATGACATGATTATATATTTAGAGGAACCTGGAAATTCCACCAGAAAACTCTTAGAACTCATAAGTGAATTCAGTAAAGTAGCAGGTTACAAGATCATTGCTCATAAATCCAATGCATATTTATACATAAGTGATGAATCTTCAGAAAGAGAAATTAGGAAAACTACCCCATTCACAATAGCCTTGAAAAAAAAATACTTGGGAATCAATCTCACAAAAGAGGTGAAAGACCTCTACAATGAGAACTACAGAACATTAAAGAAGAAATTAAAGAAAACCTTAGAAGATGGAAAGATCTTCCATGCTCTTGGATAGGAAGAATTAATATTGTCAAAATGGCCATACTACCTAAAGTGCTATACAAATTCAATGCAATTCCAATTAAAATCCCAATGACGTACCTTACAGAAATAGAGTAAGCAATTATGAAATTCATCTGGAAGAATAAGAAACCCAGAATAGCTAAAGCAATCCTTAGCAGCAAGAGTGAAACAGGGGGTATCGCAATACCAGATCTTCAACTCTACTACAAAGCAATAGTAACAAAAACGGCATGGTATTGGTACCAAAATACAAAGGTATATCAATGGTACAGAATAGAGGACACGGACACAAACCCAAATAAATACAATTTTCTCATACTAGACAAAGGTGCCAAAAATATGCAATGGAGAAAAGATAGCCTCTTCAACAAATGGTGCTGGGAGAATTGGAAATCCATCTGCAACAGAATGAAACTAAACCCATATCTCTCACCATGCACGAAACTAAACTCAAAATGGATTAAGGACCTCGGAATCAAACCAGAGACCCTGCAGATTATAGAAGAAAAGTAGGTCCAGATCTTCAACATGTCGGCTTAGGACCAGACTTGTCAACAGGACTCCCATAGCACAAGAAGTTAAAGCAAGAATCAATAACTGGGATAGATTCAAACTAAAAGCTTTCTCTCAGCAAGGAAACTATCAGCAATGCGAAAAAGAGCCTACAGAGTGGGAGAAAATCTTTGCCAATCATACTTCAGATAGAGCACTAATCTGCAGAATCTATAAAGAACTCAAAAAACTCTACACCAAGAATACAATAAGCCAATCAACAAATGGTCTAAGGAAATGAATAGACACTTCCCAGAAGAAGATGTACAAGCAATCAACAAACATATGGAAAAATGTTCAACATCTCTAGTAATAAGAGAAATGCAAATCAAAACCACCCTAAGATTCCATCTCACCCCAATTAGAATGGTGATTATCAAGAATGCAAGCAACAACAGGTGTTGGCGAGGATGTGGGGAAAAAGGTACACTCATACATTGCTGGTGGGGCTGCAAATTAGTGCAGCCACTCTGGAAAGCAGTGTGGAGATTCCTTAGAAAACTTGGAATGGAACCACCATTTGACCCAGCTATCCCACTTCTTGGCCTATACCCAAAGAACTTAAAATCTGCATACTACAGAGATACAGCCACATCAAAGTTCATAGCTGCTCAATTCACAATTGCCAGACTGTGGAACCAACCTAGATGTCCTTCAGTTGATGAATGGATAAAGAAACTGTGGTATATATATACAACGGAATATTACTCAGCCATAAAGAATGATAAAATTATGGCATTTGCAGGCAAATGGATGAAATTGGAGAATATCATGCTAAGTGAGATAAGCCAATCTCAAAAAGCCAAAGGACGAATGATATCGCTAATCAGTGGATGATGACACATAATGGGGGGAGGGAAGGGTTAGTGTTAGGGTTAGAGTTAGGGTTAGGGAGGGGGGCAAGAATGAAGGAAGGAAAGACTGTATAGAGGGAAAAGAGGGGTGGGCGGGGTGGAGGGAAGGGAAAAAATAACAGAATGAATCAAACAACATTACTCTATGTAAATTTATGATTACACAAATGGTATGCCTTTATTCCATGTACAGAGAAACAACATGTATCCCATTTGTTTACAATAAAAAAAAAAAGAAAAAGTAAAATTGATTTAGTCTGGAGCACCATGAACAAGCTTACCAAAATTGATCAAAATAATTTTTCAAATGAATTCATCTCAGGAATTTTAAGTTCATACTGCATTAAGCATTTGAGGATTGATTTTACAAGAGCAAGGGTGGACTAAAAATATTGTTTTTCTTTTTAAAATATTATAATACGCTTCTAAACTGTTTTGAAAATCATTTGTTTTCCCCCAAATACGAAATAGCTTCCTATACAAATCATGGACACTGCCTTCATTTACATATTCTTTTTTTCATATGAACAATATATTAAACGGTTATTCAAGATATTTGAAATCATTTTGATTTTTTTTCTCTAAGATTTGTGATTTTTTTTAAGAAATGTTTTTCACATTTAGGATTTTATTAAGAAGCCTTAAAAATGGGGAATAATTTTTAGTCATATGTTCATTTATTTCTAAGATGTAACTTCTAAAATATGTATGCATTACTGCACTCAATTTTGTTTTTTTTCTTAAACCAAAAACATCCTTTAAACTGTGGCAGACACACATTGCATTGTGATCTAAAGCTTGGCTGGAAGTGAAACTTTGATTCATACTGGGAGGGGATTCGTGGAGATTAATAACTATTTGTATTAGGTGAGGAGGCAGATAGGAGGCCAAATCCTGAGAACAGCAGAAACTAGGGAGGGAATGGGAGGTAGATGGTGTGGATAAAGGTCAAAGAAACCCCCAATGAGCCCAAACAGAAAACTGGCAGACACCTGGTAGCTGCTGCCCTCCTACTGCCTTGGTATAGGTAGTTATGCTCTCCATGGCTGCTTTGGGAGGACATGGACACCAAGAACTTCTGGGCTTTGTATAGGTAGCACTCCCAGAAAAAACCCTTTGGCCATTATAGAAACTGTATATCTTCTAACTCCTTAACTATAATTATCCTTCTGCCTTTTTCAGAAAAAAAATGTACTTTTTTTTTTAATTTCACAAAATACTACCAAAATTTTTTTCTTACCAAATGTTCACTTTAAAACTATCTGAAAATCTCCTTACCATACATGTATCACTGGTCCTCAACAGTTCCATGGGGGATATTTTGTTTTTCTATTTTTATACAGGGCTTGTGATCTAACCCAGGGCCTCATGCATGCTAAGCAAGTGCTCTAGTACTAACCAACCCCACTCTCACAATTGCCAAGGGACATGTGACAATATCTGGAGACATTTCTGGCTTGTCGCAGCTGGTGTGGTGGGTGGTGCTACTGGTATCTAGTTGGTAGAGGTTGGGGATGCTCAACTTCCTAAAACATGCAAAATAGCACCTGTAAGAAAGAATTATCCAGACCAAATGTCAACAGCAGTCACAGTTGAGGAACTCTGACATGCATCATATGGATGCACAGTTTGGACCCCATCCACTGTTCTGAACTTGTGGCTTTCTTTTACTATATCTAATGCCAAAACAAACGTGCTCATAATTAAATATTTATGTAGAGTTTTTATTATTCCTTTCATTAAATTTTTTAGAAATTGAATTACTGAGACAAAAATAATTACATTTTTAAAAAACTTCTGACACAATAGTCAAATGGTCATGTCCACCAACAGGGCACGAGAGTATTCTTTTTTAAGCACACTTTTCAAAACTACTATTACTTCTATAATCTTTGAGAAACTGATAAAATGAATATACCCTATCAGCTAACTTAGTGAAAGTAATAAATATTTGAGCATCAGGTTCTCATTGGTTCTTCTAAGGATCTGTTCATCCATAGTTAAATCTGGCATTGAAAGAGGATTGGTTCCTTAGAGGCCATGATTTCAGCAATCACTCCCTGAACCACAGAGATATGATGAAGCTCATTCATCATAACACTCTACTAATAGTGTTGCCAGAGGGTTGTCTCTTAGAAAACACCTTACATTTCGAATTTAGGGGCCAAAGATAAGGTTTTTAATATTCAGGTCTTCTTTGGTTACCCCCCATACTTAGTAAAGACATGATGCAGGGGAGGAAAGCCACCACTTGTCATTAGAATTATTGTGGCCTACTCAAAGACTGTTAGGGCACATGCTTCACAGTAAGGTTAATGATTTAAAGCATTTATGCCTCCATTCAAACTGACTGTATTGTGTGAGGGAACCTCCCCTAGAATCTACTGACTGGCTTTAGCTTGGGAAATACCGCTGTGGGGTTAAGAAGCAGATTGCCAGAAAAAACAATACTCTGGCTAAGATAATAAAGCCATGCCTCTAATGGACACCAGATGAAGACATACAAACCTGTTAATATCTTTATAAGCAAATTATCCATTTCAAATGAAAGATAATTGACTTAAATGGAAGACAGTGACTCACCCACCAGGGTGAATAAGACAAAGACACTGTGGAATTCTATTCTATAGAAAAACATGATCAAACTTTTTGCTAATGATGTGTATAAGTTTCTTTCAGTAAACATCAAGGTTTATATAATTTTTCAAAGTTTTAAGATGCCTGGATTCTCTCTAACGCTATAAATCCTGGAACCATTTTCAGTTGGCAAGCAGTTTAGGCAGTTTAATCACAGTATTTTATGATTGGATTTCAGCACATCTGTGTTCAAACATCACAACTTCAGCGTTTGCTAAATCTTGAATACATGCAAAAGTTCCTAAATGTAAGCATCAGTGGATTTTTAAAAATTTATAATATAGGGAAATTTTTAAAGGACTTGTTTCATAGGGTTGGGATAAAGATTAATTGGATCATGTGGGAAAGGCATTCTATTTGTCTAGTATTTAGCACTCAAAACTGTTCTTTACTGTTTATTTTTTTTTAACTGACCTATCACTGGAAACTGGAAAAAAGTCCAAGAAAAAGAGTTCTACAGCCAGATAAGTTCAGATTCTATGTTGTGCTATGCAGTCCAAACCATGCCAAATTAATTTAATTGTAACACCAGGTATAGAACGTTTAGAATGGGAAATTCAATCTATTTCATATTCAAAATGAGACAGTCTCATTCATTCTTTCCCTCCCTCACTCCCCCCCACCTCTCTCTCCAAATTTATTAGACCCATTCATCTCTAGCTACCCTTTCAAAATGCTATGCCAGCTTTCTTCTAAGATCTGCAGGATTTCTACAGACTAAATATCTTCATGAATAACAAGCAGGTTTTGGTATAACTCCCCTCTCTTATCCCTGCCATAATCTGTTGCTTTTTACAAAGAAAGGAAGTTTTACGTACCAATTGATCACAAATCAGCCTCTGATTCCCCAGGGCACGGATTATCATTGACCAAGATGCAAATATGTTTGTAGATGCTTCGTTATTATTGATTCTTCAAAGCCTACATCGAAATACTAGCACCAAAATTTGAAAGGGGACAAAAGAAGAATATGTCTTAACCTCCATTTATTTTAATTTACATTTTAATGTATGGCATAGTTGAAATAAACTGGGAAGTACACCCAAGTGTCAGAAGAAACAGTGTTTCTCTTTTATTGTGTAATATGTATGTGTGTGTGTGTGTGTGTGTGTGTGTGTGTGTGTGTATCATTATCACAAGCAAGGAAAGCAATTGCTTCCAAGAAGAACACGAGAGTACCCACTACAACACTGGGAAAACAACATATTTTGAAACAATATATTCTTCAGTTTTCATATGGATGCAACTGAATTTCTCCATCTAAGAAATAAATCAATACAGCTATTTAGGTTTACCTATTTACAACTAATGGATTCTAGTGGGTCTATCAACATATAGCACCTAAATATAAAAACAATAAAGTTTGGGCAAAGAAGATAGAAATATGTTAAGAAAAAGCGTGCATTATACTCTGGGTCAATCCCAAGCACTTCCCCCACAAAATAATAATAATAAGACTGAGCATCCCTTATCCAAATACAAAGAAACAAAAGTATTTTGTTGAAATTCAGTTTTTTTCAGACTTTGGAATATTTGCAGATACATAATGGGATATCCTAGAGAAGGGACCCAAGTCCAAACATTAAATTCATGTTCACATATACCTTATAAACACAGTGTGAAAGTGATTTTATACAATACTTTTGGTGAACTTGCCTTTTGTCACTTGAGATCAGGTGTGCAATTTTCCATTTGTGGCATCAGTTTGGCACTAAAAACTTGTTTTGACTTTTGAGGATTTTGGATATTCATTGGGGGTGGTCAATACGTATTAATCATAGTAATAAAATAATAGCTAATATTTATTAAGTCTTAGAATGTGCTAAGCATAGTCCTAAATATTTTATGTACCTTAACCAACTGAGTTCCCTTGATTGGTCCTCTTAACATGTTTCAAACAATAAATTTTTTCTTTTTTCTTTTCTTAAAAATTAAGAATATAATCTTAATGGAATAATTGTTCAAGTAAAAAATGAACTCACACGTTCTTATCTGAGAAAAATGTTAGCCACAAATATAAATAACTTTTAAGAAATCAACTGTGTCTTGCAGAGATGATTTTCTTTTGGAAAAGAAAGTAATTTTCTCCATCCTCAAAATGAATGTCACAGGAGCATAGTGGCCACATTCCTACAATCCATCTACTTGGAAGACTGAGGAAGGAGGATCAAAAGCTGAGGGCAGCGCGGAGCATGGAGGTGCATGCCTGTAATCCCAGAGGCTTAGGAGGCCACGGCAGGAGGTTATGAGTTTCAAGACAGCCTCAGCAAAAGCAAAGCACTAAGTAACCTTAGGGAGTGGTGTCTCTAAATAAAACACAAAAATACAAAATAGGACTGGGGATGTGGCTCAGTGTTAGAGTGCCCCTGAGTTCAATCCCTGGTACAACCCACTTTCACCCCAGAAAGCTTGAGGCCAGCTTGGGTGACTATCTTCATTCAAGACCCTGTTTCAAAATTTTAAAGTTGCTGTGATATATTCATATATGTATCTAGGAAAGTTAGGTACTTTGTAATTTTATCAAAGTGAATCCTAAGTTAGGTATAACTAAAAGAATTCATTAAAAAATTTAAAAATTAAATTTAATACAAGTGTAAGGATAAAAAATTTAAAACTGATTAAGTATGCATCTGGCATGTATGAGGACCTGGGTTCAATCCCCAGTACACACAACTCACAAAATAAAATTAAAATGAAATGTCAATTTGAGTCTGGGCCCTTCTCAACTAAAGCAAAGGGATCTGTCTTTATTCAACAGAATATAATTCTGAAAACAATTCTAGTTCTTGTCCAGTGTCAATCTTATTTTACTTTCACTGCTTCATCAGTCTTTTTTTTAAATCTAAATTTGAAAATAGGCAAGCAATGTATGGATACGCAAATAAATTGAGTACAAATTAATTTTAAAAAATAATTTTGAACCTATAACACTATATGTTGAACTTAACATTTCTTAGATGTTTAAAGAACCTGATAATTTAATGTTCACACAATAGTTGATACAGAATAATCTTTGTACTTGATTTATCCAATATACAACAGCATGAGTTTATATTATTTATATTAGCGTTTATATTATTATATTACTTTTTAACTTGACAATAAAATAATGAATCCTATGCTGAAAAAAATTTTAAAGAACTCAAGCCATCATATATGCAAGTAACTTTGTATTTAATGTGCAATCATAATATAAATACAAATATTTTGCACCATGACCAAGAAGAAGAATTCATTTCATAATAGCTGGGTTAGTTTAACATCCAAAAAAATGGAATCACTATAACACAGAACACCAAATAGAATAAAGACAAGCCACATGATAATTTGACAGACAAAGAAGGCATTTGCTGAAACCAAATAACATTTCATGATCAAAGCAATTAACAAACTAGTGATAGTAGGGAATTTTCTTCCTAAAAAATAAGCAGCTCCAAAGATTCTACAGCTGGTATCATACTAAGAGACTGTAAGATTGCCTTCTAAATCAGATACATAATGAATTTGTTTTCTCCACTGTACTAGAAGTACCAGCCAGGTATTCAAGCAAGAAAGAGAATAAGAGGCATCTATATTGGGAAAATAGAATCTATATACTCTACTTGATGAATTTGTTTATGGAAAATTCCTAAGAATCTCTAAAATTATAAATGAATGGAAGCATTACAACGGGTAACTACAGAAATTCAAAGGATCATTATGGGTTATTTGGAAAAACTATATGCTAATGATTTAGGACACTCAAGAAGGAATGACCAAATTTATGGACACATATAGTATACAAATTTAATCAAGAGGATATAAGAAACCTGACCAGACCAATAACGAGTTATAAGATTGAATCAGTAGTATCTCCGATGATCACAGATGCAAAAATCCTCAACAAAATATTAGCAAATCAAACTCAATAGCACCACTGAAAAGATCATTATACCATGATTGAGTGGTTTTCATTTCAGGTATGCAAGGATGGGCTCACTATACAAAATCAATAACTATAATACATCACATAAATATAATGAAGGAAAAAATCATATGGTCATCTCAATAAATGCAGAAAAATACACTTATTAAAATCCAAGATTCATGCCAAAAGTCCTAAGCAAATAGGTATAAAAGGATGATACTACAACATAATAATGGCTACATATTACAAATCTACAGTCAATTATCATACTGAATGGAAAGAAGCCCAGTATTTTCCCTAAAAAAATACTCTTATTCATATAGATACTAGAAATTTTAGAGTAATTAGGCCAAAATGAAGAAACAAAGACATGCAAATAGGAAAGAAGGAGTCAAATCATTCCTGTTTCAGATGATCTGGTTCTATACATACAAAAACAGAAAGGACTTCACCAAAAACTATTAGGACCTTTACAATGAAAATTGTAGAACACTAAAAATTAATTCAAAGAAGACACTGAAAAGTAAAAATACTTCCCATGTTCATGAATTGGAAGAGTTACTATTATCAAATGATCTTCAGAGAACAAGACAAAACAATCCAAAAATTCACATGGAAGCACAAAAGGCACCACATATCAAAGCAATCTTGAGGAAGATGGGGGGAAACATAAAAAGCAAAGTTAGAGGCAATATGATACCTAATTTGAGAGTCATGGATAAAAAACAGCATGGTATTGGTATAAAAATAAATACATAGGCCAATGGAAAAGAATAAAAGACCAGGAATAAACCTACACAACTAAGGGATAAGTGATCTGACAAAGGTGCCAAAAGCATACATTAGAGAACCCGACAGTTTTTTAAACATATGGTGCTGGGAACTGGATATCACATGCAGAAAATTAAAACTTTGCCTCTATTTCTCCACCCTGTATAACAATCAAAATGCATCAAAGATCTTAATGTTAAAATCCAAAATTGCTAAAAAACTATTAGAGGAAAACATACAGGAATCTTCAAGACATGGAATAGGCAGTAAAATTTCTGAACAGGACTCCAAAGTAAAGGAAACGAAAAACAAAAACTGACAAATGGGATTATATATAATTAAAATATTTCTGCACAGCAAAGGAAACAGCAAGTGAAGATACAACTACAGAATGGGAGAAAATATTTGCCATTTATTCATCTGACAGAGTGTTATATCAAGAACATAGAAAAATAAAATATTTTAAAAACAATAACAAAGAGTATAATTTTTCTTACAATAAGCAAATTACTCTGAATACAACATGTCTTTGAGAAGAAAGAAATAAAAATGGCCAATAAATATATGACAGGAATACTCAATATCATTAGCCATCAGAAAATGTAAGTCAAGTTACAATGAGATGCCGTCTCACCTCAATTAGAATGGCTATTATCAAAATGATGAAAAATAACAAATATTGGTGAGGATATGGAGAAAATGGAACCCTTATATACAGATAGTAGGAATGTAAATTAGTATAGCTACTATGGAAAAATGCATGGAGGTCCCTCAAAAAACTAAAATAGTACTACCATATGGTCAAGCTGTCCCAACCTGTCCCATTTCTGGGAATATATCTGAATAAAATGAAATGAGCATACAAAAACAATAATGCATGTCTATGTTTATTGAGGCATTATTTAAAAATAAGATGTGGAATCAGCTTAGGTGCCTATCAACAGATAAATGGATAAAGAAAATATGGTGTATTTCTACACAACGGAGAATTGTTCATCCATAAAAAATGAAAATCTGTCCTTTTCAGCAAAATGGACAGAATTAGAGAACATCATCCTGTTAAAGGAAATAAGCTAGATATAGAAAGAAAAGTATCACAAGTACTCTCTCACAATTGTGAAAATTTGGGAACAATAATAACAACCAAAAATGACCTGAAAGTGAAGGCATTACTAGGAACTAGAAAGTGTGTGGTGGGAAGGGGTGTGGAGGATAGATGATGGGTTGGATGGACATGACCAATGCACAGTTTATAAATGTACAGAAATATCACAGTGAAAACCATTAATTTGTGAAATTAACATGTTTAAAAAACTCAATAATAAAAAAGAAAATGCTGAAGAATCCACATAAAAATTTTAGAATAAGCAAGTTCAACAGATCTCAGGATATGAGATAATATAACAAAAATTAATTTCTATAAACTAGCAATGAACAATTCAAAATAAAATAAAGAAAGTAATTCCATTTACAATAGAGTCAGAATAAAATAGGATAAGTTTTATAGAAGAATTATAATAGTTGTATACTCTCTGAAAACTACACATTTTAAATTATAAGATGTCAATGAAAGGTAAATCATACTATGTTCCTGGATCACAAAACCTAATACTGTTAAAATGGTGATTTTTTTTCTCACCTAAAGCAATCTACACATTCAACAAAACTCCTATAAACAATTCAGTTGATTTGGGGAGGACTAAATTGACAAGCTAATTCTCAAGCTCATTCAAAAAATATAAGGGACTCAGAAAAGCCAAGACAATATTAGAAAAAAAGAAGAATGTTGAAAGATTCACAGGTTCTAACAAAGTACAGTAATCAAAACAGTGTGGTACCAGCAGGATAGAGGGTCCAGAATGAAACCTTTCTATTTATGGTAAACTGATTTTCAACAAGGGTACCAAGGCAATTCAATGGGGGAGAAAAAAAAAAAAAAAAAAAAAAAAAACAGAACAAATAGTTCTCAAATAACTGAATATTCATGGACAATAAGAATGAAGTTGCACAACTACCTTATACTATACCCAAATTAATTCAAAACAGCTCCTAGACCTACATCTAAGAATGGAAACTATAAAACTCTTAGGAGAAACATAGGATAAACCTTTGAGATCTTGGATTAGGCAAAGCCTTCTTAGACACAGCATCAAATGGTTATGAGTAACAGAAGAAATAATAGAAAAAAAGAAAGAAAGAAGAAGAATGGAGAAAGGATCTGTATAAAAATTTCTCCCTAAAAGAAATAAAAAGTAGCCAAAAACTGTATGGAAAAATGTTCAACATCGTCATTAGTCATTATATAATCCAAACCACAAACAGATACAACTTCAAAACCCTAAGATGGTCATGATAAAAAAAAGGACATAAGTGTTATTAAGAATATGCAGAAATTGGACCCTTTATATTCTGCTCTTTTGGAATGGTGCAGTCATATTTGAAAAACAATTTCACCATTCTTCAAATGCTAAACAGTGTTACCACATGACCCAGCAATTCCACACATTTTTCACAATTGCCAAAAGATGGAAACAACTTCAATGCTCCTCAACTTATGAATGATTTGATAAAATGTGTTATATCCATATAATGGCTTTAAAAAGGCATAATAAGTACCCGTCACAGTGGCGCACACCTGTAATCCCAGTGGCTTAGGGGACTGAGGCAGGAGGATCTCACGTTCAAAGCCAGCCTCAACAATTTAGCAAGGCCCCAAGAACAGTTGAGACCCTGTCTCTAAATAAATACAAAATAAAGAGATGAAGATGTGGTTCAATGGTTAGTGCACCTCGGGTTCATTCCCCAGTTAAAAAAAAAAAAAAAGGCATAAAGTATTGATATATGCAGCAATGTGAATGATCCTTGAAACATTATCCTAAGAGAAAGAAGCTGCAAAGGAGCATATGTTATGTGATTTAATTGAATGCAATATAAGTAGACAGGATATGATTAAATGTTGCTGAGGGTTAGAGGCAGGAGAATAAAGATTGACTAATTTAGGGAGAGGGGGTGGAAATTTTTTAAATTGATTATGGTAATGATTATACAACTCCATGAACATACAAACACAACCACTTAATTGTATACTTTAAGTGGGTATATTGGATGATATGCAAATTGCCTCACTAAAATTCTAATGGTTTGTAAGACATACATATATATGTATGTACATATATACATATACATATGCGTGTATATATACATATGCATATATATACACATACATGTATGTATATATATAATATAATATATATGAACCACAGATAATAATAGAATGCCCATAGATTAAGAGTCATAAATATCTTTAAAAAATGATGTTGAAACAGATATAAAATACTTCTTCTGTTTTTCCCACTAGGATTACGGAATTCAAAACCAAAATATATTTTTAGTGTTCATACCAAATTCAAGAATTATCTCTGTTTGTTAGAAGTGGTTTTAAGCCAGAGAGCTGCTGATTCTGCACAGCCATCTCCACATTTCAAGCTGATCCTGCATCTTATTGTGACTACGTTAAAATTGATTTTATGACAACTACATACTTGTATGAGAACAGCTACTATTAAAAAAATGTTGTAATGCCTACTCATAAACCTATATGAGTCCAAACAGGAGGCTTTACAGTGAAATAAATAAGATTCAGCAATTCTGCATCCATTTGGAAAGCGATAGTTTGAGATATGAACTACTTAAGCTCCATTGGAATTGAATATAATGAGCACCAAAATTTCAAAATAATTGATTATTTAGAATCTTTATAGAAAATCTCATAAAATATTACCTGTAAAGCTTTCCATTTTAAGATCAAACTAATGATTTAATCCTTAAATTCTTTATCTGCATTGTTTTCCCCATAAACTTGGAGATACAAGGAAAAATTAACTACCAAAGGGTTATCATCAAAATCATTTAAAGCATACAGTTCTTCGGTACAGAAACCTGTTTTTCAATTCTGTGCCCTCCTAACAACAGTTTCACAAAGCCAATAGTATTAGCACAGGGATTCTCCAAAGGAGGGACCATAAACACCTTTTCTACAGCCATGGGAGGCTGGCTCCTAAGGAATTGTATAAAACAGCAACAAACAATATGTTTCAGAAAAGTACTGATAGAAGGATAAGCATTTAGTCTTTCCGTCTTTGCTGAACAGAATGACTGCAATCCAGTGGATGGATGAAAGGGGCTACACTTCTGGAGCTCTGACATTAGCCAGCGGTCAGATAATATAAGATGGAATTTAGGTTATAAACTTGGGAAGCCCTAGGCAAACTTAGCTCCACAGCCTTTGCACCTGCACCCAGTGCAGCAACAACATCTGCTTTGTTGACAGATTCACTCTTAAGAAACAGGTGAAGATGTATGTCATCTGTGCACTTAGCACTTAGTAGGGGCACAGTTTTACCAGCTCTTATTTTTCTAACTCCTTGTAAGCAGTAAATCAGAGGCCATGAACATTTGTTAGTATCAGAAGATCCCAGGGCACTTTTCCAAGCCTGAGGCTATTACTCTGAGGATTTGGCTGAGTTCCAACTCAGGGTAATTATATTCTGCTTCCTAAATTTGCCCTGCTGTTTCAATTAGGTACAGCCTTGTTCGTTTTCCTGCCTTTTCAGGGAAAATAAAAAGGGGGGAAGAAATTTTTCTCAAACCTCCCAGTCTTGCTGACACAGACAAAAAGGCAAATGTGACACACTACAAAGTAATGGCTGCGTTAGCAATGAATAGGGTGACTGCTATATGTTAACGTGCATGCTGTAGCAAGCTTCAGAGCCCCAAATAAAGATATCAAAGAGAGCAAACACCTTTGGATGAAATTAGACAAATGCATGATGATAACCTCATCAGATAACAGCCATGCAGACCTGTAACTACAGTAGAGAATGATCTAATGATCTAATGACCTATTCAAGTCTGTGCACTTTAAAAAAAAAAAAAAAAAAAAAAAAGCTGAGACATTCTACAAGCATCTATATTTCTAATATTGTAGACATAACCATTCTCTGATGATCTGGATAGAAGCCATCAGCAGAAAGCCATAAAATGGATGAACTAGCCAGCTTCTCTCAATGCCAGGGAGTCTAAAAATAAAGCAGGCGGTCATCACTCAGATGGCCCAAAATTTAAAGTCTGACAATATGAATTTTGGGCAAGAATATAGGTGAAATAAAACTCCATGCACTGCTGGTGGGGATATAAACTGATCTAGACACTTTTCATAGCAATTTTGGCAGCATCTAATAAAATTAAAAATGTGTCTCTCCTATATCCAGAGACTGGGCTTCTAAAATATATCTACCACACTGAGGCTCTCAAAGTTGCATCAGGACACCCAACCACAGATGTTCCCTGCAACAATGTGTTTAACAGAAAAAACAGGGTCAGGGGAGACACTGAATGTTCAAAAAAGAACAAAATATAGTATATTTCTGTGACGGAGTACCATGGATTGATCTAAAAAAGAAATTGTAATACTAAATAGAAGGGGAAAAAACAGAGTGTACAGTCAGCCCTCCATATCTGCAGGGTTCTACATCTGTGGATTCAACCAACTATGTATAGAAAATACTCTAAAAATAAATGTATCTGTACCCAAACACATACAAATGTCATACAAATTCTAGTCATCATCCCCTAAAACTATACAACTATCTACAAAAGTATTTATATTATACTAGGAATTACAAGTAATCTAAGGATGATTTTAAAGCATATGGGAAGATTGAATATAGGTTATACTCAAACACTATACCATTTCTTTAGGCATCAACAGATTTTGGTATCCGCAGGGGGAGCCTGAAACTAATGCCCAGTGGATATCAAGGGATAACAGTACAGAAAAATTTGTAAAGTTGGCTATCATTCATTAGATGCACAGAAGACAAGGCTGACAAGTTTACTGTGTATCAATACTTAGTGATTATGGGAAATACATCACACACACACACACACACACAGTGTTTGACTGCCCAGCAGGATATGTTTCTTAGTAAAAGTCAAAGTCTGGCTCCTATGAGAAAGTAGAAAAGCCACGTCTGTTTTTCCTGATCATGCTATTTGCGAGAACAACCTGACAATCACACTCTGGGCCTTGCACTTAAGGCCAAAGATACCAAGGTCCAGAGCAATGGAGGACTTCCAGTTATTGGAAGCAATGGTCGCCTTCCAAGGATAAAAGACAGAAGTGGTAGAAGTTCCTCTGCCACTGCAGTGCCTGTGGTCTTCCTAAAGAGTCTCAAGTTTGGGGCCTGCTAACTACGTTAGCCAGGGACACTACAGGGATTCTATTTGCCACCTAATTCCCATTTGAGGAAAAGTTTTGTTTGTTTGTTTGTTTGTTTCTGTTTTTTTTGTCTTGTTTTGTTTTGTTTTTTGCTTAAGGAAAGAAAGAAACTATATAGATAGAAAGAAGCAGTGACCAGTTCATCACCATAGCGGTGCTGGGGAGGTAGGAGAAGTGAGGCCGGCAATCTGTACTACTGTATATGAAGAAATAGTTGTTCATATCAGGATTTTTAAAAAGCGTGTGTGTGTGTGTGTGTGTGTGTGTCACCCATTATACTTTATTATTATTCTTTTTCTTTTGAGGAACTAGGGATTGAACTCAGGAGTGTTCTACCACTGAGCTACATCAACTGCTCTTTTTTTTTTTTCCAGACAGGAGCTTACTAAGTGCTCAGGCCACCTATACAATCTCCCTACAGGACTCCTGGGTTGCTGAGATTATAGGCTATGGACTACTACTCAGCATGAAAAGGAACTGGCTAGGCCTCACTTGTTATACTTTTTTAAATCACAAATTTGAAAATGATGAGAAACAAGCCACTTTTGGGGTCCCCAGGTGACTTAGGCAGGTTTTCTTATACAGTTAAGTTGAGGGCTGTATTTTTTGAAATCATATGACAAAAACAAGAAAAGTGGCTGAAAAATACTTGACTTAGGGAATTAAATGCACCAATTTCTACCACTTAATCCTATGCCAATACTTGAAAAGGGAATCCAAGGATCATGGCAACAAATAAGCAGATATTCTACCAGGATGTTCAAGCATGTGAAAAGCATTCCTTTATACCCCAACTCTGATTTTCATTTAAAAGATATGTTAGAGGCATACAAGCCATGACATTTATTCATGAAATACATGTTTTTGGACTTTGGACTGACAAATCTGGAGACATGTCAATGAAACTCTCTTAGCAGGATACCGTCTCCCTATGGTTTTTAGCTCCTTGTCTAAAACCATAACACAAATATGCCCCTGTGATGTACCCAACATTTAATTAGAGGCAACGTTACTACATGGATGTCCTAACACCTTCACTTCATCAATAGCAAATGGTAGCCTGTGATGTCCAGAGGTTATCACTTCAAAAACCACCTGTAAATTAAGAACGATCTGAGTTATTCACTTATTTGTCATAGTTTTTTAAGAAATCTTCTATAGAATAAGACACATTGTTTAAGTCTTTTGTTCATTTACGTTGCCAGTACCTACAATGGAATGAGTACCTAAACATCTGTCAGTTGATGTTTCAGGTTTGAGACTACAAAGATAAATACAACCTCAACCCCATCTTCAGGAAGGCTAAAGAGTAATAGGTGGGGGAAGGCAACAGCAACTGTAGCAAGGACTCACCTGTTTGGGGAGGGGGGGTACCTTGATTTAGAAAAGGTATTTGGGAAAGGGAAACAGTCATTTTCAAAGGGCTAGACATACGTGGGGAGCCAAAACATCAAAGTCTTTGAGAACTTAAATTCTATAGAATAAATTAAATTCTTAAATTCTCGAGAAGCAAATGATCAATAAAAATAATACTAGTAGGCAAGATCACCACAAACCCATAATCCCAGAAATATGGGAAAGTGGAAGCAGGAGGATTGCATGTTTGAGAATAGCCTGGGCAATTTAGCAAAATCCTGTCTCAAGAAAAAGAAAAAACCAACAAAAAAAATATATATGCACTGTTAATGTAGCTAAATTATAAGATGGCCTGGATTCAATCCCTTGTTCCAAAATATAAATAAATATATACTGTATTTTAGCTGGGCATTGTGGAATATGACTATAATCCTAACAGTGAGGAAGGCTGAAGCAGAAGAATAAGTTCAAGGCCAGTCTGGCTAAGTCAGTAAGACTGTCTCAGAACAAAAAATAAAAAGAACTGGGGCTGTATCTCAGTGGGAGGGCAAAGCAGGAATCAATTTCTAGCATTGTACACACACACACACACACACACACACACATATACTATACTTTAAAGCATAAACACATTCAGATTGTTTTCTAAAGGCAAGGTAGAGGCAAGGTTAAAATTTAGATTGTTTTAGGTAGTATTTTTGGAGGTGAATGTCTGACCAAACTGAACCATGTGGGGTCCCAGTTTTTATACAACTGGGGAAAAAAAGGTAAAAAGTACAATAGGTGTTATAAAAGAAAAATACTGGGTATACTAAAGGGCTTCCTATGAGACAGTGGCATTTACAATGATAGTCTGAGGATGAGAATGAAATATAGTGTACAGCAGATCATACCCATTCCAGGACATAGCATGGCCATGGCCATGAGGAGAAAAACTGGATGTATACCTACAGAGAGGTCAACTGTGGCCAGGATGCAGAAGGTAGATTTTGCTTGTGGGGCAGAAACACCAGGAAGATATGCAATTAACAATACAGAGAAGAGGCCATGCTACTCAAAATTCAGAAGGCAAAGGCAAGAATTAAGAGAAATATGATACAAAATTGCCACCGTAGTGAAATCAAGAAGGCTTCAACAACTAACTCTCTGATCATGGGAGAAGACAGATAAGAAGAAAGCACCATGTGCCCTGAGGTTCTAAGAATGAATGACTTCTGAGATAATGAAGCCACTTCAGGGAAATTGAGGCTAAAGGAGAAGGAAGAAACGATAAAAGGGCTATTAATTTTCTAAAGCTGAATGTCTATAGGTGTAAGTTATCAGTCCATTGTTTAAAAGATCCACTTGAATATTAATTTAAATGTCACTCACATAGAAGGAAACTGTAACACCAGGAGAACCATGATTTATGACTCATAAAGACCATAAGTCTTAAAGCACAACCCAACAGCTTCATTCTTAAGAGATTTATCCCAGAGGTAAAAACTTTCATTCATATAAAAACTTGCATGCAAATGTCTATAAGAGTTTTATTCTTAACAAGCAAACACTGAAAACAGCCCACATGTCCTTCAACTGATGAATGATTAAACAGACTTGTGGTACAGCCATACCATAGACTACTACTCAGCAATGAAAAGGAACTGGCTATTGATATATCCAACAACTTGGATGTATCTCCAGAGAATTATGCTGAGTGAAAAAAGAGGTACTCCCAACAGATGGCATACTACGAAATTTTATCTACTGAACATTTTCTATAATCAATAATTTAGGAATAAAGGACAGAAAAATGACTGTCAAGAGCTAGGGATGGAGAGAAAAGGGGCAGGAGGAAGATAGCTGTACTTATAAAAAGACAACCTGAATGATCCATGTTAAAAATGTTGAGTTTTGCCAGGCACGATGGTGCCTGCCTATAGTCACAGCAACTTGGGAGGCTAAGGCAGAAGAATTGCAAGTTCAAAGTCAGTCTCAGCAACTTAGCAAGATCCTGACTCAAAATTGAAAAAATAAAAAGGGCTAGGGATGTGGGGATGGTGCTCAGTGGTAAAGTGTCCCTGGGTTCAATCCCTAACACCAAAAATAATAAATAAATAAATCTTAAGTTTCTTTACTGTGGTGGTGGATACACAAACCTACAAGAATTATAAAATTGTATAGGACTAAATACATACACACACACACACACACACACACACACACACACACAAACCCTGCACAAGTACTTCTGCAAACTGAATTATACCATTGCCATTATCTTGGTTGTGATATTATACGATAATTTAGCAAAATGTTACCTTTTAGGGACCAGGCAACATGACACAGGAACATCTCTATTATTTTTCACTACTGGATATAGCTCCACTCTTATGTTTACTTTCATTTAAAAATTCAGTTTTACTAAGCACATGTGTTACATGCCCAGTACAAATATCACTTTATTTATTAGTTTAGGAAAAAATTC
Organism: Sciurus vulgaris; assembly: GCF_902686455.1. NCBI lineage: Eukaryota > Metazoa > Chordata > Mammalia > Rodentia > Sciuridae > Sciurus > Sciurus vulgaris. Next base: position 40,000,367 of record NC_136474.1, read on the forward strand.
ATCAAGGATTTCATATTCCAAAACATTAGAGCTTTAGATACAATGTTATTGTCCAAAAAGTGCAATGAGTCTATTGTAGATAATAATCTTAAAATTTAATCCATGTGATTCCAAATGTCATGTTTGCACATACATATTGCCTGAACAAAAGCTCTGACCCTAGGACACTTTATGTTATACAGAACTGGAGGAAGCAATTGTCAGAGCAGTCCCAAATGGAAATAGTCAGGGAGGATGGGGCTTCTAAGAACACAAGAACAGGAAGTCATCTCAGACTCCCCTGTTAGTCTAGACAATACTGTGTACTATGATGCTACCACAATAAAATACAAAACATGAAGGGGAGAAAAGAGGCACCACAGAAGAACAGACGTGAAGTTAAACTTTGTCCTGTTTATAAGTTTAATACATATTTCACTGATGATAAAAGAGATAGGAAGACGTGTATGGACATCATCACAATGGGATCATGCTAATTTATTTCTCCTACAGTGTATTCATGGACAATTGAAGGGGAAAAAAAAGATGAGAGCAGGGATAGGAGGAAGCATTCTAGTGGCTCTCAGAGTGGAATAGCAAGAGTAGGCTCTGCAGGGTCCAGCAACCTGCTCTAGTATAATGGCAGCCACAGGGACAGCCAGTGGTAGGCTGCTGATGCCACTGGCAGCAGCTACCCAAGAGCACTGTCACTTTGGTCATAAAAATGTATTCTGAAAGTCGAACTCAGAAATGATCATTAGACCTTATGTTGTCATTCCATCCATCCTCCCCTTCTCCCCTCCCTGCCACTGGCTCATTCATTCATTCGTCCATCCATTCATTCATTCATTCATTCACTAACTCGACCACTCAACTCAATGCTCTCCTGAGCATCCTCTCACTTCCAGAAATGTGATAAGCACGTGGAATATATCAGGAACAGAACAGATAAAGGACCATTTTCTCATTAAAGTGGTCCTTCTTCTTACAAATTGCATTGTACTTTATCATCTACATGGGCTAAAGTTTCTAGAGAAAGCAAAATTATCCTTATTCTTCAAAGGGATGCATTAACTTTAGACTCTAGTGTACATACAAAACATGTTCATGTGAATTCATTTTGTAACCTGATCTGTGTGTATGAATTTATTCATAATATTTTGTTTAAACCAACTCAAAACCATGGTCCTACCAAAGAATGAACAGGAAGGAAGCAAAGACATTAGAGACTTAGAAAAGTCCCCTTAATGTCTGTGCATCTGTTTTTTCATCCATCTTATAAAAGAACGGTGGCCCTCAGACATTTTATGCTAAAAATAGTGAGTCATTTAGTTTAAATATGTATACAAGTATGTTTTACATACTCTGTAGGATCCAAAATATTAGACACTTTCATAAAATGTGAGCTTGAATTGGAGAAAATAAGGAAACCAATGAAAGAATGGAACAAGATAATAATGACCAAATGACAGATTCAAACCAGGAGGTACAGAGCAGTACCCCACCTCCACACTCCTTCTCAACGAACACTCCAGAAAGCTTGAGACACAGCCAGCACTACCTTCAGTACCACCCTCAATCTGCCAGTGTGAGCCCACAGATGTCTGTTTCTGAAGAGAAGCGGCTGTTTCTCTTCAGCCCTACTACACAAGGAGCACAGGAGTGCTCAACAACAAAACAATGGACTCCAAATTCCCACCACAAATGTCATGAGGTCACAATGAAACAATGAAGCATCCAGATATTTCTGCAACTTCACTTGCTCCAGTGACTTTTCTAACTAGAACACCAAGACACAAAGAAAGATAGCATCAGACTATAAACAGGCCCACCCCTTTCAGTTCACTGGAAACTTCTGAAAGTAAACGTTCAATGCTGATTTATCTAAAGCTAACTTCAGAGACAATAAGGGTTGATTTTATGTGTATATATCTGCACACACACTGAGTTTATACATAATATATACAGAATTCTTTATATCACATATTTAGGTGTTTTACATAAGACAGTGACTAAATTACAAGCACAAGCAATAAATTCAATGTTTCTTAAAAAAACTAAAGCATGTTTTTAAAAAGAGCATTTTCCAGCTCTTAGTAAGGGATTTATGTTAAAGAATTTATTAGTACAAATTTTATTAGTCACTTCATCAAAGTTATAATACACTATATAACTGTTTCAATACATACCACGATTATAAAGTAAGTTTGATTTGTACTGAAAAAAATTGTTATTTTAAAATACATGATTAAATAAAGATCCTATACTTAGAGGTTACACAGCAGTCTTATATTGACTAACTTATAAAACGTCTGACTCGAGAGAGTAGCTTTGTGCTTGTAACAGTGAAGGGGGTCAAAATATACAGCTTGAAAGATGAGTCCCATCTAAACGAGGTTTCTTAGAAACAGATTTGGGAATCCCATAAAAGGTGGGATTGTCATGAACTCTAGATATCTGACAAGTTTTTACATTCTGTACTCCTCTCTAGCCAGTGCCCTCACCAGGAAAGCTTCAAAAGACAAGGAATATTTTTGTCTTTCTGTCAAATAATGGACTGCCCCACTGAAAGTGGAAGTACTGCTCTACTGAGGTCAAATAAGTGTATGCAGAGCCCGGGGGGAGTCACAGGAGTATCTGAAAGCACAAGCATCCAGGTCCAAAAAAGATTGAGGTCAGAAGAAGCAATAACGAGGAGGCCAATAGTACCACTGCACAAGGAAATCAGAAGGGTGCAAGAAATTGATCTGGGGATGTTCTGTGTTTGTGTGTTTATCAGGCGCAACAGAATATTTTAAAATCTTCCACAGAAGTAACCCTTGAATTTCTTCAGGGAGCCACATCAAGTCTTTAAAACAGAAAAAAGTGATTCGGTCATTCAAAAAACTTTGATTTTCTTGTGTATATACTTCTGGACCCCAGGTATCATTTGTATATTTTATCTAGTTTTCCCCAGTGAAACAATATGAGGTGGGGCATAAAATCCCTTTCAGGAATGAGAAGGCTGACTCAGAAAGGTTAAATAATTTTTCTGAGGTCACACAAGTAGTTACAGAGTTGGAATATAATCCTGGATCTATTTTATCTCCATCTCTGGACTCTTTTTTATGTTACTGAACTGCCTTAGGTAGCAAGAGTGAGACTATAATAGAAAACATATCCCACATTCCCACACATGCATAAGAACGTGCATACTCACACACACACATACATAAAATATACAACCACTTAAACATCCCAAGGCTATATGTATGTGCCTGAAAAATATATATATATATATAAACATATATATATAAAATAAAGACACTTGTAAAACAAACAATTGTGTATACCTACATGTATGTTCTTTAATGCATGGATACATGTGCTCTAAAAGTTTTACTTTCAGATTTAAGTAAAGGATATAGCAGTCATCTCTTTGAGAAGTATATTGGAAGAAAAAGTTGTAGACAAAGGTTTAACCACATAAATTTTAGAATAAGGGCTGTCAAACTACTGCCCATGGGCCAAATCTGTCCTACCACCTGTTTTCTATTGCTCCCAAGCTAAGGATAGTTTGTGTAGTTTTCAATGGTAGGAAAAAATAAAAAGAATAATATTTCGCGATACATGAACAATATGAAATTCAAATCTCCATGTCCATGAATAAACTTTTGTTGGAAGATGGCCATGCTCATTCATGTAGACTTTGGCTCCGGCTGTTTTCAAACAAGAGCAGAGCTGACTAGTTGCCACAGAGACCGTCTGGCCCGTAAAGCCTGAAATATTTACTACGCACCCTCCTGTTTGTGAAGACACTTTCCTGCTTGGCTCTCTAACACACTGTCATTACTCTGGTTTACAAGGAAGCACATGTCCAAAACAATACTTTGTCACAGCCAAATACAATATGGCTGGCACTCCATGTGGACGCCTTCTACTCCAATAATGGCAGGAAGAACACTCGTCCCTGGTTTTACTGGCTTTCAGTTCTGTGATCTGTATGGTATTTTAAATGCCCAATTAGTCTTGTAATATCATTACCAATTTTTTAAAATAACAGATAATTACCACATACCAAAACAAAACCACAGAGTAATTGCTTTAGACACCAAAATACTAAAAATAAAACAAAATAAAACCCAACTCATTTAGAAGTCAAATCTATCCAAAGGAAAAAAAAAATGAAGCACTGAGAATTTGAAACAGTTTAATATTGAAACCTAAACATCAGATCTCGTTTTACTATATTCACTAGAATTAGTTAGATTTGGACTGAATGTTTTGCTTGTTTGATTTGATTTTTTTTTTTTTAATTATTTTAGAAAAACACCTTTGTCCTCTAGCCCAACCAAGATAGTTGACAATTTGAACTGCTGTGAATAACAGAATCACAGAGCCATGCTGATCTGGAATAATTTTGTCACAATACAGTATTTAATTTTACATTACTCCTTTTAAAAAAATTGCTTAAAATACAGTCAATCCTCATTATTCATGTATTCCATATTTGTGATTTGCCTAAAATGTATTTGTAACCCCCATTTCAATATTTGCAAAACCTTCATTATCATTTACAGACACACACAGAGCAGCAAAAAAATCTGAGTTGCTTAGCACATATGCTCCTGGCTAAGGCCAAGCAAGGCAATGCTCCATCTCCTTGTTTTAGATTCATATTGTAAAAAGGCATTTGTATTATGGTGTACCTAGCTCTGTTTTTTCATATTTTTGTTTTTTTTTTTTTTTTTGATGATTTTGCATTTTAAAGTGATGTTCAGCGTTCTTAAGGGCAAGAGGCTGTGATTTGCTTTATAGAGACAATGTACCTGTCATTCAAGTATGAATTATAGTGCTGTTGCCCATGGGTTCGATGTTAATGAATTAACAACATGAATTAGAAAAGACTTCTTCGCAAAGAAATACACATAAACAGGCTATGTATTGATCAACTGACAAAAACTTTGTGCCCAAAGCCTCACAGGGAACCTAACTCATATTTTCTATAGAAGGAATAGTTTAGTACAGTTAGCCCTCCATATCCCTGGGTTCTAAAACAATCAACCAGCAATGGACCAAACATATTTGGGGGGGGAAAAAAACTGGGTCTATGCCACAGGTACAGACTTTTTTCCTTGTCATTGTTCTCTAAACAATACTATATACTTCCCTAAACAATGCCATCTAATTATTATATGGCACATTATATTAGGAGTTATAAATAATCTAGTGCTAATATGAATTGTAGAAGAGGACACACATAGGTTACATGCAAATACTATGCCTTTTGACATAAGGGACTTGAGCATCCACATATTTCATATGCAGAGGAATTCTACAACCAATCCCGAGGGACAACTCTATGCACTAACTTTATGCAGTGTTTTTTTGACTGTTGTACATAACTACGCATACTGAGAATCGATTTTATTAGCGTGATTTGGTTCACTTCAAGTCTCAATTTCTATCAAAATACTCTTTCTTTCTTTTTTCCTGATGGCTCTCTGATACTATTTGCAGTCCTGGGACATAAGGAAATGGGGAATAGACAATCAACATTCATTCAATCCTTTAACTAATAATGTCTCAGGAGATGAGATGCTGCATCCTATTGCCTTTGGAGACTTTGGGGAAAGTCATTTGCTGTCAGATAGGAAACAACTGGTTAAACCACTGACTAGTGCTCTCATTTGCTCATGAAATGTTGGCCTGAGAGAGGGCAGATATCAGCCATCCCTCAGATGCCTGTCAAAGGTGAAGGGGGAAGCAGTGTAACACTGCAGCATCCCCAATCCTCCCTGCTTCAGTGAAGAGCAAAATTAGCTTTCCATGCTGCACTTTTCCTTGTATGTGTGAGCAAAGAAAAGGGATTTGCTTACCAATAGCAATGCTCACCAAGGAAAATGTGCAAGTGAAAGTCATTTGTCAATTCCCTAGAACACAGGGATTAAGGGGTATGTATATACCCTCACACAGATTACCTGCTAGATCCTCTCAGTTTTGATTTAAGTAAAAAGCAAATATGGGGCCTACCCATTTTCAAAATGTTATGTTGTTTGTGTCAAACGAATTAAATGAAAAATAGAAATAGACAATAAAACTTTTTGTAATATTAAAGAGCCAAAGCAAAAACCACAAGGTTCCTCACATTAAGAAATCAGAGGCAAAACATTCAAGCATCTGTTTATATTGATGTATTAGCAAAAAATAAAATCAAACCCAGTTTTGAAAAGGTAAAGGCCCTCAAAAGACAACAGGATTTGAATGGAGCTAATAACTGGTGTTTTATTATGCCTATTTTTTACATTAATTTTTTTCCTGTGGGTGTGTGTGTGAACCCATGATGGATATAGAATCCATGGCTTCACACAAGCTAGGGAAGAGCACTACCACTGAGCCATTCCTCCAGCCTCCATGCCTTCTCTTAAATGACTTTATCTGGGTTTTCTACCAATAATCATGACGTTCTTCCCTTTTCTTTTTTTCTCTTTCCCTTTAGAAAGGGATATTATCATAGCTCATCTACTCATTCTATAAAACAGAATGCAGGAGAAAATTAAAGTAGAGGAAAAGGCATAGGAAGTTGTAAGGGACAGTTCTGATAAGCAAGGAGCAGCAGTTCACATAGGTATGAGACTAAACAGAAGGCATATCTCCTTGATCATCAAATAGTAAGTACAAGTTGAAAATGAAATTTAGAGATGTGGGAAGTTTTTAAAAATGAGTAAACAAAACATAGTTTTTGAGGATGAAAAGACTCTCACACAAATTACTCGCCTTCTTAGGTGTAGCTCTGAGTCAATAATAAAATGACAACTTCCTGTGTCCCCACTAGTTTCTAAAAACATATTGCTCATCTTTTCTAATTACAAAATGCAAAGTACAGGTGCAATTGCTTAGAATTGCTTTCTCACTTGAGAGAGAGTTACATATTAAATCCCCCTCTTTGTCTTGGAGGCAGGAAGCAATGCAATTGTCCTGCAATTAGAATAAAGGCCCTAGCAAGGGAATTTATGGAGCAAGCCATGTGTTATTTTTCAACTGGGGCATATCAGTATTTCCCAAGTGGACAATAGGGGACACTAGCCTCTGCAAAAGCCCAAATCACTAACCAGACTCCAGCTGGGCACCCACACCCATCATATGTCCCTCCTGGATATTCAGACACACACCTAGGCTCTGAAACTATACAAGACAACTCTGTTCAGCTTTGTCTAAATTGGTGTTTCTTTCCATTTAGCCAATGAATGACTCCTAATTCCTTGGATTTGAAGACACAATTGGAAAACATTCACCTCTTCAGCTCTAAAAGACTATTTCTAAGCAGCAAATTGATATAGGCCTGCTGCCACTTTCTCTGTGGCCTTACCCTGGTTCCTAGTGAAATAAGGAGCTGAAGACAAATGCAGTCAAGAAACCAGGCAGCTGTGTGGGGAATAAAGGCTGGAGCTAAATGTGAAGGCATGGGCAAGATCCCATCATTCCTATTCCCTCAACTCCTCATTTACCAGCAAAACTGTCAGCCTGGTAAAGGGTAAATCTTGGTTTAGCCTCCCTGCAACATGCAGACTCCTTTGTGTCCTGGCTGCACAAAGAATTTAGATCAGGGCCCAGCTGGAACCCATGCCAAATCTTCTCCCAGGACCCTTCAGTAAATCGAAGGAGTTTGCTTTAACAAGGAGGCTCTGGTGAACCAAGACTCATCCATTTGATGACTTTATTCTCACATTCCTCATTGCCAGCTCTCTACCTTTATTGAGAGGCCTGGGAAAGGGGTGTATAGGAGCCAAGTATGCATTTTTCTCTTTACAAAGCCCACTATTTATATTAAAGACTCCTGCCTTCTGGGCCTCTAACTAAGCTGGAATCACGGTCTTTTCAGTAGCAGAGACTGTACAGGTGAGATTCAGGAAGCTTCTGTGGGTGCATGCATTAGCAAGAACCCAGAGCAATCGATGGGTGACTCTTTTGCTTCAGGGGCATCTGAAACATATGAATGCAAGAGAGAGGAGAAAGCAAAGCAGAATCAAAGCCAAGAACTATTCTTTTTTATCAGTACAATAAAACAAGAGGGTAAATGTGAAAGGAAAATATTCTTTAAATGACAGGAAATCAATGTGGATATCCAAGGATGTGGGTGCCTGGAGGCAGGTAGGCACTTCCCCAATGCCACTAAACCCCAGAAGTGCTGATCTAAGGAGTAGCTATTAGGACAAGCATTAATTAAAGAATTAAATATGTGTTAATCATCACATACTTGATGATTTATGTTTCAAGGAATAGTAATTAGCTGTGTTCCATGCAGGTTGCCACTGATCTGTACCTGCAGAATACTATTTTACCAGAAATAGTTAAGAGTTACATAAAATGACAATAGTGCAAGAAGGCTTTGGTCACAGCCAAGAAATGTTTCAAAACTCTGTAAGTGTTTAACTAGACTATGAAAACAAGAAATTCCCATGAAGACCTGCAGTCTTTAACAAAAGCACTTGGGGCAGCTGTGTCTGATTTGATTGAAAACTTCCCCCAACACAACAACTGTAATGCTCAGATTCTGACCAAAATGAAAAAGGACTCCATATTTCATGATTCTTGTGTGAGAAATGGGTATTCCTGACAGAAGTCCAAGGGGTAGATGGAAATGAAGAAATAGCTGTCCCCAGATGTGCCCCTAGAGCACAAGCTCTTCAGGATATAGTCCAACAGATCCAGGAAAGGCAAATTCCATGGACCCTCATGAAACCTCACTTTGCATTTTTGTAGGACAGCAGTTATGGATTTTCTTGGGGGGGTACTGGGGATTGAACCCAGGGGTGTTTAACCACTACGCCACATCCCTGGCCCTTTTTAATATTTTATTTAGAGAGAGGGTCTCACTGAGTTGCTAAGTGACTTGCTAAGTTGCTGAGGCTAGCTTTGATCTTCCTGCCTCAGCCTCCAGAGTCACTGGGATTATAGGCATGCACCACCCCTGCTCTGGAACATTCTTATGGAAACAAATTTGGATTACTTTGATTCACCCTGTGTTTCACAAAACAATTTGCTGTGTCCCTTTTTCACTTAACACCTTTTGACAATTCACAAAACATTTAGGAGGTGCCTGAGAAAGCGCTCAGCTATTAACTACTTCCCTTTTTATTGTCTCCCACAAATCTTGTCTGTGGCTCAACAAACTGCCACCATTAATTGAGAGGCCAGCATATCACAAAACATTTTTCCTTTCATTTTCACATTCTGCATGGTCATTATATAATCCATAATTAGGAAATGGAGACTCATAAAGTTTAAATCAGTTGCCCAGGCTTGTATGTCAGCAAGACTCATCCAAATCCGATTCCATCCAACCAAAGTGTATGTTCTTTTACTATACTGTGATGCTTTCCATTACAATATTATAGTGTGAAATGCCTTTAAAACAGTTTGGTTACCATTTTAACTCATAACAAAACTATTTACTATGGCTTGTGAATGTAGCTGGTATATAGTGGTAAAGCACATATTTAGCATGTATCAGCTAGGTTCAAACTCCAGTCACACAGAAAAACAGATAATGACAATAACAAACAAACTCGCACTACTAACTAGTGTGAAAACTACCCTATAGAAACAAGTGCTACATGATATATTTTAATATGCTAACATTTAAGTATATATAAACCTTATATTAAATTTTTGCACTCTCCTTAATGTATACTGATACCTATGTAATAATGCAGTGGTTGTCAAAGGGGAGCTGACTCTCTGTGCCCAGAAAGTGTTGCTCAAAAGGCCTATCTTTAGATACCTCAGTCCTATTATCTTCTCTTCAGCTTTCAGGACCAGAAAAGCCAATGGGTACCCTAAGAATGACTTATTGGGACAATGGACTTTATGCCCCCCAAAAAATGTTATGTACATGCATGCACGCATGCACAATACCAAAAATTATTTTTTATATTTTGAAATTAGAAATATAATAGTCTCAAACCAAAGTCACATCTTCGAGCCAGTACAAAAACTCCTTATAGAGAAATCTATATGGAAAATTATATCATAAGCACATGGGTTCTTATATGATTCACATTTTTAAAAGCATCAGGTGACAACAACTATCTCTTTTGTAAGGATGTGCTGGCCCCCAGCTGAGGACTGAGTCTACTGCCCATGAAAGTCCTTCAGCCCCCACACACCTGACAGCCCATTGTTCTAATTTTTCTTCAGAGCCTCTCTACTTGGGTTGACACCTCTGGCTAGGGCTGGATATAGGTTTTAGAAGGTGGTTTCCTTTAACTTCATCTCTTTTAATACAGCATGTCCATCTCATCCCAACTGGAAAACTTCACTCAAGTCTTATACGTTAGTTTGAAGGTCTACATCTCAATGTTAAGTGTCCTGCTCACACCTCTCTTCTATCACCTACAATGTGCCATTTGCCTAATAGGTGATGTTGTTACTAGGGTAATGGCTTGGATTTACTAGTCCCCAGAAGATAAAGAAAAATATGTAGGAAGTATTGCCCTCACCATGCCTTTAAAACTTCAAAGGTGGGCACATGATAGAACACTCCATATTAACAAGGGGCTTTTCAGAAGACCCTCATCCTTCACCAATACTGGCTCAGCAAATGCTTAAAAACTTATCAACAGTGTATTTGAGAATCTCCACAAATCCAACGGTAAACTCAAAGAATGAAGTGATTCCAAATGAATCAGTCAGTGCTATAAACTAAATGTTCATATGGTCCCCAAACTCATATGGAAACCCTAATCCCATATGGGTTGGTATCAGGAGGTGGGGCCTTTAGCAGATAATTAAGACATGAGGATGGATTCCTGTGGGTGGAATCAGTGTCTTTAAGAGAAGAGGAATGAGGAAGCTTGCCCACGAAAGGACATAGTAAAAAGACAGCCACCTGTAAACCAGGAAGAGAGCCCTCACCAGGACCTGACCATCCCGCACCCTGACCTTGGACTTCTCATACTACAGAAGTATGGAAAACAAAATGTCTGCTGTTTAATCTATTCAACTTATGGTATTGTGCTACTACAGCCCAGTAAGTGAAAACACCAAGGATGCAATAACCTTATAAATGAACCACAAAACTATAAAACTATAAGAATAAAGTTCTAATTGAACCTGATTATCCCAGTAATGTGAGAGATCAGTGCGAAATGAGAGGAATTAGGAGTTAGGGTCAGTTTCACCACATGGAAGGTGATATATTTTATCCAAATCTGTTCAACAAAGAATTCATCAAAAATGACAACAGCCTGATACACAGGACCATCCTACTTTCAATGTAGTTCAGCAATTCATTCCTTAAACCTGGTCTCCTCAGTCTGTTTATAAATCAAACCATTCCTTGTACTGTTTGAGCTAATTGTGCAAAAAGGGGGAACAAATGATAGCTCTCAATTGGAGTCAATGTCCAGTGTGTTGACAGGTCTCTAGAGAACTCACTCGAAAGGTTTGAAGTTGAGCATTGCTCAGGCCAGAGAGAAGAAACTGAAGCACAGATGGGTAGCAATGTCCCATTGGTTTCAATTCAGCAGCTGTCTGAGTTGAGGAAGAGCCTGGAGCCTGTTCCAGAAGGCAGAGAGAACATCCCAGAGCAGTGAGAAGTCTCCTCCAGATGATCAACTCATCCAACAGGGAGAAACCTGCTGAAGACTCATGTGGCCAACCCCACTTGCCCCTGCTTTTTTAACCCTATGAAGGAAGAAGTGTTGTCCCAGAGACCATCTCTGTTTATTGTATTACCAACTGGTTACTGGTACATTTCTTATCAGATGAAGGTACTCATTAAATAGAATATTTTCATTCTTGTGAAAAAAAACTATTTTTCTCTTTTCTGCTGCATAAATAAAAACAGTACATGCACACTGGGAGAAATTTATATGATACATGACCCAAAGGAAAAGAGCCAAATCATCGTTATCCCTGTAGTTAGGGAGATATCATGTTTGTAGGTACTGATTTCAGAGTATTTTTGATGTTTATCACATATTTTTTAAATTTTAAGAGTGGAATTTAATATGTTGCTTTATACCTGTTTTATCCAATTAAAAATAGGCTTAAATACATCACTAAATGCTTTTCCCTAACATCATTCTTAGTCGTTACAAAAAGTATTTTTATATTGAAAGAGCATAAATTAACAAATCCTTTATTGTTGAAAATAATACTGTTTCTGTTTTTCATTATTTAAATAAGCTGCTATGAATATCCTTGGAGTTAATTATTTGCAATCACTCTTCATTATTTTTTCAAGATACATTCCTAAAGTAGATTGCTAAATTTAGATGTATTATATTTTAGCACTCTAAAACTTATTGCCAAAATAAACTTTAAAAAATTTTAACAATTTGCTTGTGTATTAATAGAGCTTTCACTATCTCTACACTTCTACTGAAGAAACATGTAATTTATTAAATACCAGAAATTGCTATAGGTACAGGGAAACAAAGATAAACTAAGCAAGAAATTTACAGTCCATTTATTCTGTATCAATCCCCAGGTAAGGAGCTGGGGGATCTTTACTGATCAACACCAAATCTGCAGGATATTACTGGCTCATGCCCATTCTGAAGACAAGGAGCACTTGAGAGATCTAGTTCTCCTGTCCCTGAATCTAGCTGAGCACCTTAACTGAATATGAGAAATGATCTGAGACATGTGTTCCAGCTGATTCCTGAGTAAGCCAAAGGTTTAAGAAAGAAAGCAGCAAATACCACAATCTTCTTCAGGCTGCCTCTTAGCTGGAAATCAATTGTGTATTTTTGATACAAAGCTATTTGTAAAAGATGCTGTAGATAAAAGGAAAAAGCACCCCAAATGTCCACCGTCACTCATTTTTTTCCCGTTTAGTTATACACAGCAGGATGCTCTTGTGTGGCACCATCCCTGACAGAGGGATGTGACCTTAGATTACCATTCTTAACTGCTCTGGACTTCCTGCCTGCATTACTTTAAAGGGGAATTCACTCAAAGTGGGCAATATGGGTCTCAAAAGAGTTTCCACAATAATAGAATTTGGCAGCAGTCCCTCTGTGACAATGGTCTCTACAATGGCATTTTGTTTCCACTGATTCCATGAGTTGAAGCAGGGACCCACACCTCACAGGCTGACCCCAACAAGTGCTCATTTCTTCATGACTCATCCACTCCTGAGACCCAAGATAGAAAGTAAACTATCCCTGCACATAGTACTACTGGTCCTACTGAGGGATATTGCTTTGTTCATAAACAAATTTGAATATTTTTTAAAAATTTATTTCACAAAGTCATAAGACATTTGTAATCAAAAAGCATGGGTAATTACAGTGGTATTTTAAAAGAAACCTACCTTTTCTTATACATTATTATACTAATAATAAAACAATTTATATTCTTAGAAATTAGAGGATGCTTCAAAACATGAAATGGAAAGAAAACACATACCTGATAAAAGTTAGGCCAGAATGTACTAATGGCCAGTTCTGCCCGGTTCCATGTACGTGTTGGGTCTCCAGATATATTCCAGATGGGATTCCCCAAAGGTCCGTTATTGACCTTCACATAGACATTGAGTAACCCAGGAGCAGAATTACTCTTGCTGGATACAAAATAGTGAAAATCAATGCAGTGGGTGTCATTTTCCTTAAGCTGAGGTAACAGCAGGTGAGCTCTCTGCCCTCAGGTCTCCCAGATGCATTCACCAGCATGAAAGAGCCTGCAGAAACAAAAATCAGGGAGACTACAATCTGGCAAAGTCCTCACAACATGGGATCCCCCCAAATTACTCATTTTCTTAGTCAGAACGATTTAGCCCCCAAACTGCTAAGAAAATGGTTTTCCTGCCAGGCTGGTGGTGCACGCTGTAATCCTAGCCACTCGAGAGGCTGAGGCAGGAGGATCACGAGTTCAAAGCCAGCCTCAACAAAAGCAAGGTGCTAAGCAACTCAGTGAGACCCTGTCCTATAAATACAAAATAGGGCTGGGGATATGGCTTGGAGGTCCAGTGCTCCTGAGTTCAATCCCCTCCCTACACCCCTGGCAAAAAAAAATGGCTCTCCTCAGATCATCAAAAAAATCCCTAAACTGGCCTCATATGCTTTCTATCCTTTCTCTTCCAGGTTCACCTCCCAACAAGAATACTCTCAGTCATACAGATCATTTTCAAAAACTTCCAAAAACAATTTGAACATTCTCCTTTCAAAGTCATTTTTCTGTGGTCTTTTCCCTTTTCATCCTTCTTCCTGGATCTCACCTAATGTTGAGGACGTCAAATTTGAACTTGACCATTTCACTTTTCAGAGCACAAGGACCTCCTGGTAGCTGTCTGATGCCACCATAACATCAACAACCCAGAATATGGTAACTCCCCAAATTATATCCAAAACTTTCTTCCTAAAAACAAACAAAAAAATCACATTTCTGAAGTACTTGGACACAGCGATTCTGTAAAAGCCTACACTGGACTACCTTCCAGCCAGCCATGAGGGGAGGACCCTTGACCAGAAAGAGATGCTTCCATCAATAATCTACCTCCAGACAGGGTCCTGCAGCCCCTTCAAAGTCAATCCTGACTTCCTGCCTCACTGCCAGAAGGGAGGCATACACATCTAAGGAAGCAGTAGCCACTGTCCCTCTCATCAGGCAGCTTTCACCTGGATCCCAAGTTCCATACTATAGTGATATCAAGATGAAAGCTGACAAGCTCATTGTAACTGAGAATGATAAATACAATGGAGAACTGTTGCCACATGAAAAACAGGGCATTTTTTATTCAGTTTTTGTTTGTGTTTTAAAGAAGTGTCATGAAGGGCAAATGGGCACAGGTGAAGAATATGAAATATGCAGAATGAGGACTGGGCTTTGTGAGAAGGACCAACATGAAGAAACATGCAGGTGTATGCAGGTTTTATGACACTTACACGGACAGACTATCATGTGAGCTGGCCAGTAACGTAGCCATTGACTGGAACTTGAGAATTTCGATGTCACCTTCCAGAAAACTCAAACCTCCCAAGCTGGATCCCCTAGTCCTCTCTCTTCTCAACCAGCCTTTCAACATCCTACTGGTCATCACTGTCTCTCCTTGTTCCACTTCAGGGGAATGCAGATCCCCACTTCATTGGGACTCAGAGCCCCAAAGAGAAATCATCTAGCTGCTGGAAAAATATCTAATGAAAAATCAAATTTAGTCCACAGCCTACATGAAATTATATGTCAGGATAAGAGAAAATCAAAAAAGTACCCTCCTAAAAATTGGTAAAAGCTTTAGCCCTCATATTGAGCAAGTAACAACTTATTTCATGTGCTAGAAGCACACCTTAGGTAAAAATATAAGTGAAGCAAAGATAAGAAGCAACTATGTTAATGCCTGACTTATGGCCTGACTTTTATTTTAGAATAAAAGCTACAGAAGTCTTATTTGCATCTGTCTGCATGCTTAGGCACATAAGCAACCTCTGAATATTATGTGTATGTGATATTTCTCTACTTCTGTGTGATATTACCAAATAATAAAGAGCTCTATTCTTATACGTCTATAGAAAAAAAAATAAGTGCTTGTGTAAATTAAAATATCCTCAACACTTTCAGAAATAAAGAACTAACTCAACTATTTGAGGTGCCACTTGACTTAGGTAAATCTTTAGTAAACTAAATGCCTTTTTAAGTTTTTGTGCAGTACTGAGGATCAAACCCAGGTGTCTAACATGCTAGGCAAGGGTTCTACCACTGAGTCACACCACCAGGTCCTAAATCTTTGGTAAATAAGACTAGTTTTAACACTGTTGTTTAATTAAAAGAAACATCCTGTTTTCTAAGTTACCCCAGCATGGAGTATGACAAAAGCATACATTTGTGTATCTACTTGCGTTTACTAGTTAAATATAAACTAAAGCTATATTTACAAGGCTTTAAGCTTTTAGAAACAAATTTTAATTAATCAAATGAAGTCATTCTTCTGACAATCTTATTTCAACAATCAATTATGTTTTATAATGAATTTGCCTAAAAATAGTTTTCAAAATTATTTTGATAACTTGCCAACTTGAAACTTAGTAAGTTAAGCCAAAGATAACCATTAATATCTTGATCATTTCCTAAGTAAAATACTGAAGACTTTACAATTTTGTTTATATATTTTTGGTTTCTTATCCTTACAAAGAGACTAAGAGATATTTGGCCTTATTAATAAGCCTGCCTTTTCAGCCACATTAAACTTTCTTTTTATAATAAAAACCCTGAACAAGCATGTATCTCCAGAGGAGGTGAAGATAGTATATTCATAAAATTTCCTCATCTGTTACAGAATGCTGGAATTGAAAAATGGTTCACAGTAGTCTCCTTTCTTATTGACTCTGTAAAATAAAGGTTTCTAATGGGTTGTTTGTTGTGGTGTTTGACAGGCTAGCCTGGAAACTTCAATTTCCTGCCTCAGCCTTAACGAGAAGCTGAGGATTTCAGGCACTGTGGACACGCCAGTGTCTAGCTGAATGATTACTAATGATAAATTATAATCAATATATGTAAGTTAAAGTACTAGAAAATAAAGAGCAAAGAGAAACGGTTCGAGTGAAAATACAACACACAAAATGAAGGACATATTTTGTTTAAAGGAAAAAGATAATTTTGTAAGAAAATAGAATTCGATATTAATTGTTTTTTTTTTTTAAGGGTAGGTGAGAGGAGACCGGGAATAGGAAAGAACCCAAATGCACACAGAAGTTTACAAAAGAGTTTTAGGGAAAAAGCAACTGTATATTGTTGTATAATGGTCCTGCTGGCTAATTTTCAATGGACTTATTTATAAATTCTTTAAAATAAGCTCTAATCTTGCCAGTACATGGATGCAAATGAATGTGATTTCATATTTTGCTATAAAATAAAAAGTTTCGTGGATTATGTGGTCTGTTGTCAAGAAGAAAATTGAAAAAGGTTTCCATTACCATTTTAGAGATAATCAAGAAAACAGAATCTTTGTCTTAGTCAAAATTAACCTCTTCTGTTGTCTTTCCTGGAACATTTAGACAACTGAATTTTCTCAATATTACAAGGGCTAAGGGCTTTTGGATTCTCTCTCAATCAAGTGCCTTTCACATTTACTTTCAAGTCTTGTATTGCCACATAGGTCAAATACATAACCAACTATGAACTGTTTCCTAGTGACCTAGGATCCTATTCACCAACAATTCAAATTTTTTTAAATTTTTGACAACTTCTGCTATTTCAAGATACCAAAATCAAATATGAAATAAAATACTGATCTTAACACTCATTTAGAGATTTCTCAGAGGGTCCCTGAGATATCTTAAAGGTTTGTTCTTTAACCGTACAAAAAGAGAAGATTAAAATAATAATAATAATTAGTTATATTTAATATGTTGATTTGCATGAGAGGCATTATCAAATAAGAGTTTAATATCCACTGGGATATATTTTCATGGGTTAATGTTGTTAATGTAAATATTTCAGGAATTATATAAATGCCCAGAAATATCTCAATGTCTTGCTTACATGTTCTCAATTCTGCCCTGGTAGATAGCAGACATCAATGGTATAAGGTCATTAGCCATAATTCCAGTTATTATATAAAAGGAATAAGTCAATAATCTTTATAATACTACTATTTTTATAATTCTACTAATAATGCATTATTTGTATAATATTCTCATTAGATCTTTAACTATGTACCTTTAAGTCTCTTATCATTCATAGATACTATCTTCCAATGATATGATCCTGTTTTAGCAAATACATCCAAGACACCAAGTCAGAGAACTTCATCTTTAAAAAAAAACAAAAAAAAATTTCCTTTTTTCTGAGATCCATGAAGAGGACTTTGCCAGGTACTCTGGGGTACAGGCTTTGTTGGCACTGATGATGTCACAAGAGAGTCATTGAACTGAGTTGACAATTGGTGTGTTCATGCAACTGTTTACCCAAAATCAAACCGCAAGGAACTGAATGAAGTATTGAACAATGATGACAATTTTCATGACCTTTTTGTTTAAAACCTTTCTGGTTCATTAATGTTCCATTTCTGGAAGTCAAAGAACACTTTTCTCTTTTATCTTAAGCAAATTATAACTCCTAGTTGGTAAAATTATTCATGAAGCAGAAAGGAAACATCTTTTCTCCCTGCTTAAAAGCTTCAAAATTTCAGGAATTAATTTTGAGTATTCTAGATTTTTGGCCATATAATTATTTATCTAGGTTCATTGAGAATCAGTCCTCTTTATTAGTAAGACACATTGAAAACATTGCTTACATAATCAGGACTTTGGAATGTTTTATCTGAAAATAGCATGCATAGAATCAGATGTGATGAGTTTTAGAAAACTAAGGTTGACTTTATTTGACCAGTGTTTACAAAGCCCTCTTGGGAAAATGTACCTCATACCTGCATTATAGATGAATAAGGAAGGTCACTTCCTAGAAAGTCCAGGAAACAGGATACAGGCATTTCAAGAGAAGTTTGGTGATAAGTCTTTCCTGTGGATGCCTAGATTAGGGCAGCTTTTAAACATCCAGTCTGATCCAAAACAACTTAAGTCAGCATATTATAGTGACACATGCATATACCCATGTTTATAGTACCATAGTTCGCTATAGCCAAGTTGTACAAAAGGCCTAGGTGTCAGTGAACATATGAACAGATAAAGAAATATATACATATGGGATGAAGTTTTATTCAGGCATAAAGAATGAAATTATGATATCTGCAGGAAATTGGATGGAACTTGAATACATTATGTTAAGTGAAATAAAAAGACTCAGAAAGTCAAGAGTATGTTTCTCTCAAATAAAGAAGGTTAGAGAGGAAAAAGGAAGAGTGGGGTAGGGCAATCTCATGAAAATTGGAAGGAAGATCAGTAGAAGAGAGGAAGGGACCAAGCGGAGGGAGGAATGAAGGGAAAAGAGAGGTACTATGGAATGAAATTGGCCAAATGATGTGTATGTACAAATATATAACAGTGAATCACACAATTACAAGAAATTATAATGTACCAATTTAAAAAAAACAACCTAAAAAGCACTCAATCTCAGATTGCTTGTAAAAAGTTCCAACAAACTTTCAAATTTCCAAAAAGTCCATGTGGTGAATTATCTTACTGCATTATGTAATTTATTCAGTCAAACTTAATGGGACTCAACTTATTTTGTATAATCAGAAATGAAGCAACTGGTGAGAAATTTCAATGGAAAACAATATAGCTCACCTGTGTGGGTTCTTAGATTGTAGTACTATTCATTGTCTTTGAGCTATTTTGCCACCTCTTTTTAATCTGTTTTCTGCTATCTTGTGCATTTTGTCAGCAATTAGCATTTCCAATTTTCCTCACACCTTCCTGATTTGGGATCACTGACAACTAAAACTTTCATTTTCCAAAGCCCTGTGAGCTGAAACTGGATTAACTCAACACAACCTCAAAGGATCCATCACCAGAACAGAATGTACCACTAGAAAGTTCACTGGAACACTTGTTTCCTCCATGCTCTGCTCCAGGAGAGAACAATGACTGTGACACTACATTTAAAACCATCACCAAAGATGCTTCAAGTCCAACAACTGGGAGTTTTCTCCACTAGCTGCCCTCTTCACTCAGGAACTGTCCAGTCTGCTAAATTCATTAACCTTTACTTTTTTTTCCTTCTTCTAATATAAATTCTTCTCTCCTTTTTACAGATCTATTTCCTTGCTATTTTTAATTCTAACGGCTTTCCACAGCAATAAACCTAGCTGCTGCTGCTTCTTTTTATTTTGGTGAAACTTCCAGAAAAATTTCACAGAAAGAAAATATAGGAACCACTTAGACCCCCAGAGTTGGTATAAAGGTTATTTTCAAGTGAAAACATTTGAGCTAAGGAAGATAAAGAAATCTGATCTTGATGTCCCTTGTTTAACTAAAGCAAAGCTACCTCAAAACTACAGTGGCCATTAACCCCCTTGTAAGGCATTTCCTGCTAATTAAGATGCCATGGAGACAGAATGCCCATCCCATTACTATCAAATAATTCAACAGAGCCTTCTACCCTTTCCCAGTATGTAGAGGGTTCTGTTGCATTATTTGATTACCACTCCTTTTTTTGTTTAAATTTAGTATATAATATTTACCTCTGGTTATTTAGCAAGTTTGCCATTACTAGGAGCTACTTGCCCACAACTGTGGAAACCAACTTTACTTTTTTTGCATTAACATATCTCTTGTCAGTTGGTTTGCAGGCCCACAAGCACAGAGGAAAGGTTTTCCTTGTCATAGTAACTAAAAAGATGGTTTAAGCCTTATTCCACATGAGGATTATATGTGGAATCTACTCTCTCCTTCTGTATCCCTATGGATTGTTAAAGGCTTAGCTAATCCTTCACACTCAGAATCGTACATTGCCTCACTAAAGCTGCCCTCATCTAACTTTGTCCAAGACCCCTAATTCTGCAGGGGTCTATATATATAATATAGCAGGACACTATATTAAGCTGGGTCTCTAACATCAGGTGTTTCAGTGTGTACCCACCTGTCATGATAACCTATGGTTTCAGCATATGTTAGAAGCTTGATCTCCAGGGGCAAGTGTTGGGGGATGGTGGGAACAATTTAGAGGTGGGGTCTAAGAGTAGGTCACTGGGGAAAGTGTCCTCTGCAGGATTAAGGTAGCTCTTAGGGGACCCGAATTCTCAAAAAGGTGAGTTGACAAGAGAGCAAGCTTAATTCCTGAATTACTCTCTGGTTTCCCATTGTGTAATGCTTTGTCCTAATCTTACATGTACATCTAAACTGTAACATTCCTTCTCTATCTCCTCTCTCTACCTCCCCACTCCAGGCTGCCAAGAATATCAAATCCCTCTTGTTCTTCATATGCAAGACAACCAAGATCTTTTCACTTTTCTCAACCAGAAAGGTCCAGGGTACTGAGGGCAAGGAAGAGTTCTGCATCCCTGTCTCCTTCTCAACAATGCAGAAATGCAGTGAGGTTTTCTTGCCTTTAGAAACCTTTCCTTCTCTGCTACCATCATCAGAATGAGATCTGCAGCCCTTCAAAGATTTCTAAGCTATCAGAGTGACACATAAGAAAAAGTAAAATTGTGTCAAATAAATAAATAAATAAAATTCAAAAAAATGAACCAAATGACCGGGAAACCAAATCGTATCTCAATAATAACCCTGAATGTTAATGGTCTAAATTCATCAATCAAAAGACATAGACCGGCAGATTGGATTAAAAAGAAGATCCAACAATATGTTGCCTACAAGAGACTCACCTCATAGAAAAAGATACCCATAGACTAAGGTGAAAGGATGGGGAAAAAACATACCATGCACATGGACTCAGCAAAAAAGCTGGAGTATCCATCCTCATTTCAGATAATGTGGACTTCAAGCCAAAGTTAGTCAGAAGGGATAAAGAAGGACATTTCATACTGCTTAAGGGAAGCATAAATCAGCAAGATATAACAATCATAAACATCTATGCCCCAAACAGTGGCTCATCCACGTATGTCAATAAATACTTCTCAATTTTCAGAACCAAATAGACCATAACACAATAATACTAGGTGATTTTAACATGCCTCTCTCACCACTGGACAGATCTTCCAATCAAAAATTGAACAAAGAAACCATAGATCTCAATAACAAAATCAATAATTTAGACTTAATGGACATTATAGAATATACCATCCAACCAAGAGCAAATACACTTTCTTCTCAGCAGCACATGGATCCTACTCTAAATAGACCATATATTATGTCACAAAGCTAATGTTAGCAAATACAAGAAGATAGAGACACTACCTTGTATTCTATCAGATCATAATGGATTGAAGTTAGAAATAAATGAAAGAGTAAAAAACAGAAGCTACTCCAACACCTAGAGATTAAACAATATGCTATTACATGATGAATGGATAACAGAAGATATTAGGAAGGAAATTAAAAAATTCTTAGAGATAAATGAGAACAAAGAAACATCATATCAAAATCTCTGGGACACTATGAAAGCAGTACTTAGAGGGAAATTTATTTCATGGAGCGCATTTAATAAGAGAAGTAAAAATCAACAAATAAATGACCTAACACTACGGCTCAAAGCCCTAGAAAAGAAGAACAGACCAGCACCAAAAGTAGTAGAACACAGGAAATAGGTTAAACTCAGAGCTGAAATCAATGAAATTGAAACAAAAGAAACAATACAAAAAATTGACAAAATAAATAGTGGTTCTTTGAAAAAATAAACAAAATTCATAAACCTTTAGCCACACTAACAAAGAGAAGATGAGAGAAAACCCAAATCACTAAAATTCGGAATGAACAAGGAAATATCACAACAGACACGACTGAAATACAAAACATAATTAGAAGCTATTTTGAAAATCTATAGTCCAACAAATAGAAAATTTCGAAGACATCAACAGGTTTCTAGAGACATATGAATTGCCTAAACTGAACGAGGAGGACATACACAATTAAATAGACCAATTTCAAGTACTGAAATAGAAGAAGTCATCAAAAGCCTACCAACAAAGAAAAGTCTGGGACCAGATGGGTTCTCAGCCGAGTTCTACAAAATCTTTAAAGAAGAGCTCATTCCAATACTTCTCAAAGTATTCCATAAAATAGAAGAAGAGGGAACCCTCCCAAACTCATTCTATGATGCCAATATCTCCCTGATACCTAAACCAGACAGAGACACATTGAGGAAAGAAAATTTCAGACCAATATCCTTAATGAACATCGATGCAAAAATTCTCAACAAAATTTTAGTAAATCCCATACAAAAACATATTAAAAAGATAGTGCACCATGATCAAGTGGGTTTCATCCCAGGAATGCAAGGTTGGTTCAACATCAGGAAATCAATAAATGTAATTCACCACATCAATAGACTTAAAGTCAAGAATCACATGATTATTTCAATAGATGCAGAAAAAGCATTTGATAAAATACAGCACCCCTTCATGCTCAAAACACTAGAAAAATAGGGATAGTGGGAACATTCCTTAACATTGTAAAGGCCATTTATGCTAAGCCCATGGCTAATATCATTCTAAATGGTGAAAAACTGAAAGCATTCCCCCTAAAAACTGGAACAAGGCAGGGATGCCCTCTTTCACCACTTCTATTCAACATCGTTCTTCAGACTCTAGGCAGAGCAATTAGACAAACCAAAGAAATTAAAGGGATACGAATTGGAAAAGAAGAACTCAAACTATCCCTGTTTGCTGATGACATGATTATATATTTAGAGGAACCTGGAAATTCCACCAGAAAACTCTTAGAACTCATAAGTGAATTCAGTAAAGTAGCAGGTTACAAGATCATTGCTCATAAATCCAATGCATATTTATACATAAGTGATGAATCTTCAGAAAGAGAAATTAGGAAAACTACCCCATTCACAATAGCCTTGAAAAAAAAATACTTGGGAATCAATCTCACAAAAGAGGTGAAAGACCTCTACAATGAGAACTACAGAACATTAAAGAAAGAAATTAAAGAAAACCTTAGAAGATGGAAAGATCTTCCATGCTCTTGGATAGGAAGAATTAATATTGTCAAAATGGCCATACTACCTAAAGTGCTATACAAATTCAATGCAATTCCAATTAAAATCCCAATGACGTACCTTACAGAAATAGAGTAAGCAATTATGAAATTCATCTGGAAGAATAAGAAACCCAGAATAGCTAAAGCAATCCTTAGCAGCAAGAGTGAAACAGGGGGTATCGCAATACCAGATCTTCAACTCTACTACAAAGCAATAGTAACAAAAACGGCATGGTATTGGTACCAAAATACAAAGGTATATCAATGGTACAGAATAGAGGACACGGACACAAACCCAAATAAATACAATTTTCTCATACTAGACAAAGGTGCCAAAAATATGCAATGGAGAAAAGATAGCCTCTTCAACAAATGGTGCTGGGAGAATTGGAAATCCATCTGCAACAGAATGAAACTAAACCCATATCTCTCACCATGCACGAAACTAAACTCAAAATGGATTAAGGACCTCGGAATCAAACCAGAGACCCTGCAGATTATAGAAGAAAAAGTAGGTCCAGATCTTCAACATGTCGGCTTAGGACCAGACTTGTCAACAGGACTCCCATAGCACAAGAAGTTAAAGCAAGAATCAATAACTGGGATAGATTCAAACTAAAAAGCTTTCTCTCAGCAAAGGAAACTATCAGCAATGCGAAAAAAGAGCTACAGAGTGGGAGAAAATCTTTGCCAATCATACTTCAGATAGAGCACTAATCTGCAGAATCTATAAAGAACTCAAAAAACTCTACACCAAGAATACAAATAAGCCAATCAACAAATGGTCTAAGGAAATGAATAGACACTTCCCAGAAGAAGATGTACAAGCAATCAACAAACATATGGAAAAATGTTCAACATCTCTAGTAATAAGAGAAATGCAAATCAAAACCACCCTAAGATTCCATCTCACCCCAATTAGAATGGTGATTATCAAGAATGCAAGCAACAACAGGTGTTGGCGAGGATGTGGGGAAAAAGGTACACTCATACATTGCTGGTGGGGCTGCAAATTAGTGCAGCCACTCTGGAAAGCAGTGTGGAGATTCCCTTAGAAAACTTGGAATGGAACCACCATTTGACCCAGCTATCCCACTTCTTGGCCTATACCCAAAGAACTTAAAATCTGCATACTACAGAGATACAGCCACATCAAAGTTCATAGCTGCTCAATTCACAATTGCCAGACTGTGGAACCAACCTAGATGTCCTTCAGTTGATGAATGGATAAAGAAACTGTGGTATATATATACAACGGAATATTACTCAGCCATAAAGAATGATAAAATTATGGCATTTGCAGGCAAATGGATGAAATTGGAGAATATCATGCTAAGTGAGATAAGCCAATCTCAAAAAGCCAAAGGACGAATGATATCGCTAATCAGTGGATGATGACACATAATGGGGGGAGGGAAGGGTTAGTGTTAGGGTTAGAGTTAGGGTTAGGGAGGGGGGCAAGAATGAAGGAAGGAAAGACTGTATAGAGGGAAAAGAGGGGGGGGGGGGGTGGAGGGAAGGGAAAAAATAACAGAATGAATCAAACAACATTACTCTATGTAAATTTATGATTACACAAATGGTATGCCTTTATTCCATGTACAGAGAAACAACATGTATCCCATTTGTTTACAATAAAAAAAAAAAAGAAAAAGTAAAATTGATTTAGTCTGGAGCACCATGAACAAGCTTACCAAAATTGATCAAAATAATTTTTCAAATGAATTTCATCTCAGGAATTTTAAGTTCATACTGCATTAAGCATTTGAGGATTGATTTTACAAGAGCAAGGGTGGACTAAAAATATTGTTTTTCTTTTTAAAATATTATAATACGCTTCTAAACTGTTTGAAAATCATTTGTTTTCCCCCAAATACGAAATAGCTTCCTATACAAATCATGGACACTGCCTTCATTTTACATATTCTTTTTTTCATATGAACAATATATTAAACGGTATTCAAGATATTTGAAATCATTTTGATTTTTTTTCTCTAAGATTTGTGATTTTTTTTAAGAAATGTTTTTCACATTTAGGATTTTATTAAGAAGCCTTAAAAATGGGGAAATAATTTTTAGTCATATGTTCATTTATTTCTAAGATGTAACTTCTAAAATATGTATGCATTACTGCACTCAATTTTGTTTTTTTCTTAAACCAAAAACATCCTTTAAACTGTGGCAGACACACATTGCATTGTGATCTAAAGCTTGGCTGGGAAGTGAAACTTTGATTCATACTGGGAGGGGATTCGTGGAGATTAATAACTATTTGTATTAGGTGAGGAGGCAGATAGGAGGCCAAATCCTGAGAACAGCAGAAACTAGGGAGGGAATGGGAGGTAGATGGTGTGGATAAAGGTCAAAGAAACCCCCAATGAGCCCAAACAGAAAACTGGCAGACACCTGGTAGCTGCTGCCCTCCTACTGCCTTGGTATAGGTAGTTATGCTCTCCATGGCTGCTTTGGGAGACATGGACACCAAGAACTTCTGGCTTTGTATAGGTAGCACTCCCAGAAAAACCCTTTGGCCATTATAGAAACTGTATATCTTCTAACTCCTTAACTATAATTATCCTTCTGCCTTTTTCAGAAAAAAAATGTACTTTTTTTTTTAATTTCACAAAATACTACCAAAATTTTTTCTTACCAAATGTTCACTTTAAACTATCTGAAAATCTCCTTACCATACATGTATCACTGGTCCTCAACAGTTCCATGGGGGATATTTTGTTTTTCTATTTTTATACAGGGCTTGTGATCTAACCCAGGGCCTCATGCATGCTAAGCAAGTGCTCTAGTACTAAACCAACCCCACTCTCACAATTGCCAAGGGACATGTGACAATATCTGGAGACATTTCTGGCTTGTCGCAGCTGGTGTGGTGGGTGGTGCTACTGGTATCTAGTTGGTAGAGGTTGGGGATGCTCAACTTCCTAAAACATGCAAAATAGCACCTGTAAGAAAGAATTATCCAGACCAAATGTCAACAGCAGTCACAGTTGAGGAACTCTGACATGCATCATATGGATGCACAGTTTGGACCCAATCCACTGTTCTGAACTTGTGGCTTTCTTTTACTATATCTAATGCCAAAACAAAAGTGCTCATAATTAAATATTTATGTAGAGTTTTTATTATTCCTTTCATTAAATTTTTAGAAATTGAATTACTGAGACAAAAATAATTACATTTTTAAAAAACTTCTGACACAATAGTCAAATGGTCATGTCCACCAACAGGGCACGAGAGTATTCTTTTAAGCACACTTTCAAAACTACTATTAACTTCTATAATCTTTGAGAAACTGATAAAATGAATATACCCTATCAGCTAACTTAGTGAAAGTAATAAAATATTTGAGCATCAGGTTCTCATTGGTTCTTCTAAGGATCTGTTCATCCATAGTTAAATCTGGCATTGAAAGAGGATTGGTTCCTTAGAGGCCATGATTTCAGCAATCACTCCCTGAACCACAGAGATATGATGAAGCTCATTCATCATAACACTCTACTAATAGTGTTGCCAGAGGGTTGTCTCTTAGAAAACACCTTACATTTCGAATTTAGGGGCCAAAGATAAGGTTTTTAATATTCAGGTCTTCTTTGGTTACCCCCATACTTAGTAAAGACATGATGCAGGGGAGGAAAGCCACCACTTGTCATTAGAATTATTGTGGCCTACTCAAAGACTGTAGGGCACATGCTTTCACAGTAAGGTTAATGATTTAAAGCATTTATGCCTCCATTCAAACTGACTGTATTGTGTGAGGGAACCTCCCCTAGAATCTACTGACTGGCTTTAGCTTGGGAAATACCGCTGTGGGGTTAAGAAGCAGATTGCCAGAAAAAACAATACTCTGGCTAAGATAATAAAGCCATGCCTCTAATGGACACCAGATGAAGACATACAAACCTGTTAATATCTTTATAAGCAAATTATCCATTTCAAATGAAAGATAATTGACTTAAATGGAAGACAGTGACTCACCCACCAGGGTGAATAAGACAAAGACACTGTGGAATTCTATTCTATAGAAAAACATGATCAAACTTTTTGCTAATGATGTGTATAAGTTTCTTTCAGTAAACATCAAGGTTTATATAATTTTTCAAAGTTTTAAGATGCCTGGATTCTCTCTAACGCTATAAATCCTGGAACCATTTTCAGTTGGCAAGCAGTTTAGGCAGTTTAATCACAGTATTTTATGATTTGGATTTCAGCACATCTGTGTTCAAACATCACAACTTCAGCCGTTTGCTAAATCTTGAATACATGCAAAAGTTCCTAAATGTAAGCATCAGTGGATTTTTAAAAATTTATAATATAGGGAAATTTTTAAAGGACTTGTTTCATAGGGTTGGGATAAAGATTAAATTGGATCATGTGGGAAAGGCATTCTATTTGTCTAGTATTTAGCACTCAAAACTGTTCTTTACTGTTTATTTTTTTTAACTGACCTATCACTGGAAACTGGAAAAAAGTCCAAGAAAAAGAGTTCTACAGCCAGATAAGTTCAGATTCTATGTTGTGCTATGCAGTCCAAACCATGCCAAATTAATTTAATTGTAACACCAGGTATAGAACGTTTAGAATGGGAAATTCAATCTATTTCATATTCAAAATGAGACAGTCTCATTCATTCTTTCCCTCCCTCACTCCCCCCCACCTCTCTCTCCAAATTTATAGACCCATTCATCTCCTAGATACCCTTTCAAAATGCTATGCCAGCTTTCTTCTAAGATCTGCAGGATTTCTACAGACTAAATATCTTCCATGAATAACAAGCAGGTTTTGGTATAACTCCCCTCTCTTATCCCTGCCATAATCTGTTGCTTTTTACAAAGAAAGGAAGTTTTTACGTACCAATTGATCACAAATCAGCCTCTGATTCCCCAGGGCACGGATTATCATTGACCAAGATGCAAATATGTTTGTAGATGCTTCGTTATTATTGATTCTTCAAAGCCTACATCGAAATACTAGCACCAAAATTTGAAAGGGGACAAAAGAAGAATATGTCTTAACCTCCATTTATTTTAATTTACATTTTAATGTATGGCATAGTTGAAATAAACTGGAAGTACACCCAAGTGTCAGAAGAAACAGTGTTTCTCTTTTATTGTGTAATATGTATGTGTGTGTGTGTGTGTGTGTGTGTGTGTGTGTGTGTATCATTATCACAAGCAAGGAAAGCAATTGCTTCCAAGAAGAACACGAGAGTACCCACTACAACACTGGGAAACAACATATTTTGAAACAATATATTCTTCAGTTTTCATATGGATGCAACTGAATTTCTCCATCTAAGAAATAAATCAATACAGCTATTTAGGTTTACTATTTACAACTAATGGATTCTAGTGGGTCTATCAACATATAGCACCTAAATATAAAAACAATAAAGTTTGGGCAAAGAGATAGAAAATATGTTAAGAAAAAGCGTGCATTATACTCTGGGTCAATCCCAAGCACTTCCCCCACAAAATAATAATAATAAAGACTGAGCATCCCTTATCCAAAATACAAAGAAACAAAAGTATTTTGTTGAAATTCAGTTTTTTTCAGACTTTGGAATATTTGCAGATACATAATGGGATATCCTAGAGAAGGGACCCAAGTCCAAACATTAAATTCATGTTTCACATATACCTTATAAACACAGTGTGAAAGTGATTTTATACAATACTTTTGGTGAACTTGCCTTTTGTCACTTGAGATCAGGTGTGCAATTTTCCATTTGTGGCATCAGTTTGGCACTAAAAACTTGTTTTGACTTTTGAGGATTTTGGATATTCATTGGGGGTGGTCAATACGTATTAATCATAGTAAATAAAATAATAGCTAATATTTATTAAGTTCTTAGAATGTGCTAAGCATAGTCCTAAATATTTTATGTACCTTAACCAACTGAGTCCTTGATTGGTCTTAACATGTTTCAAACAATAAATTTTTTCTTTTTTCTTTTTCTTAAAAATTAAGAATATATCTTAATGGAATAATTGTTCAAGTAAAAAATGAACTCACACGTTCTTATCTGAGAAAAATGTTAGCCACAAATATAAATAACTTTAAGAAATCAACTGTGTCTTGAAGAAGAATGATTTTCTTTTGGAAAAGAAAAGTTAATTTTCTCCATCCTCAAAATGAAATGTCACAGAGCATAGTGGCACATTCCTACAATCCCATCTACTTGGAAGACTGAGGAAGGAGGATCAAAAGCATGAGGGCAGCGGAGCATGGAGGTGCATGCCTGTAATCCCAGAGGCTTAGGAGGCCACGGCAGGAGGTTCATGAGTTCAAAGACAGCCTCAGCAAAAGCAAAGCACTAAGTAACTTAGGGAGTTGGTGTCTCTAAATAAAACACAAAAATACAAAATAGGACTGGGGATGTGGCTCAGTGTTAGAGTGCCCCTGAGTTCAATCCCTGGTACACCACTTCCCCCAGAAAATGCTTGAGGCCAGCTTGGGTGACTTATCTTATCAAGACCCTGTTTCAAAATTTTAAAGTTGCTGTGATATATTCATATATGTATCTAGGAAAGTTAGGTACTTTTGTAATTTTATCAAAGTGAATCCTAATGTTAGGTATAACTAAAAAGAATTCATTAAAAAATTTAAAAAATTAAAATTTAATACAAGTGTAAGGATAAAAAATTTAAAACTGATTAAGTATGCATCTGGCATGTATGAGACCTGGGTTCAATCCCCAGTACACACAACTCACAAAAATAAAATTAAAATGAAATGTCAATTTTGAGTCCTGGGCCCTTCTCAACTAAAGCAAAGGGATCTGTCTTTATTCAACAGAATATAATTCTGAAAACAATTCTAGTTCTTTGTCAGTGTCAATCTTATTTTACTTTCACTGCTTCATCAGTCTTTTTTTTAAATCTAAATTTGAAAATAGGCAAGCAATGTATGGATACGCAAATAAATTGAGTACAAATTAATTTTAAAAAATAATTTTGAACCTATAACACTATATGTTGAACTTAACATTTCTTAGATGTTTAAAGAACCTGATAATTTAATGTTCACAAAATAGTGATACAGAATAATCTTTGTACTTGATTTATCCAATATACAACAGCATGAGTTTATATTATTTATATTAAGAGTTTATATTATTATATTACTTTTTAAATTGACAATAAAATAATGAATCCTATGCTGAAAAAAATTTTAAAGAACTCAAGCCATCATATATGCAAGTAACTTTGTATTTAATGTGCAATATAATAATAAATACAAATATTTTGCACCATGACCAAGAAGAAGAATTCATTTCATAATAGCTGGGTTAGTTTAACATCCAAAAAAATGGAATCACTATAACACAGAACACCAAATAGAATAAAAGACAAGCCACATGATAATTTGACAGACAAAGAAGGCATTTGCTGAAACCAAAATAACATTTCATGATCAAAGCAATTAACAAACTAGTGATAGTAGGGAATTTTCTTCCTAAAAAATAAGCAGCTCCAAAGATTCTACAGCTGGTATCATACTAAGAGACTGTAAGATTGCCTTCTAAAATCAGATACATAATGAATTTGTTTTCTCCACTGTACTAGAAGTACCAGCCAGGTATTCAAGCAAGAAAGAGAATAAGAGGCATCTATATTGGGAAAATAGAATCTATATACTCTACTTGATGAATTTGTTTATGGAAAATTCCTAAGAATCTCTAAAATTATAAATGAAATGGAAGCATTACAACGGGTAACTACAGAAATTCAAAGGATCATTATGGGTTATTTGGAAAAACTATATGCTAATGATTTAGACACTCAAGAAGGAATGACCAAATTTATGGACACATATAGTATACAAAATTTAATCAAGAGGATATAAGAAACCTGACCAGAC
Organism: Sciurus vulgaris; assembly: GCF_902686455.1. Classification (NCBI taxonomy): domain Eukaryota; kingdom Metazoa; phylum Chordata; class Mammalia; order Rodentia; family Sciuridae; genus Sciurus; species Sciurus vulgaris. The sequence continues at coordinate 40,031,713 of NC_136474.1, forward strand.
CAATAACGAGTTATAAGATTGAATCAGTAGTATCTCCGATGATCACAGATGCAAAAATCCTCAACAAAATATTAGCAAATCAAACTCAATAGCACACTGAAAAGATCATATACCATGATTGAGTGGTTTTCATTTCAGGTATGCAAGGATGGCTCACTATACAAAAATCAATAAATATAATACATCACATAAATATAATGAAGGAAAAAATCATATGGTCATCTCAATAAATGCAGAAAAATACACTTATTAAAATCCAATGATTCATGCCAAAAGTCCTAAGCAAATTAGGTATAAAAGGATGATACTACAACATAATAATGGCTACATATTACAAATCTACAGTCAATATCATACTGAATGGAAAGAAGCCCAGTATTTTCCCTAAAAAAATACTCTTATTCAATATAGTACTAGAAATTTTAGAGTAATTAGGCAAAATGAAGAAACAAAAGACATGCAAATAGGAAAGAAGGAGTCAAATCATTCCTGTTTCAGATGATCTGGTTCTATACATACAAAAACAGAAAGACTCCACCAAAAAACTATTAGGACCTTTACAATGAAAATTGTAGAACACTAAAAAATTAATTCAAAGAAGACACTGAAAAGTAAAAATACTTCCCATGTTCATGAATTGGAAGAGTTACTATTATCAAAATGATTCTTCAGAGAACAAGACAAAACAATCCAAAAATTCACATGGAAGCACAAAAGGCACCACATATCCAAAGCAATCTTGAGGAAGATGGGGAAAAATAAAAAGCAAAGTTAGAGGCAATATGATACCTAATTTTGAGAGTCATGGATAAAAAACAGCATGGTATTGGTATAAAAATAAATACATAGGCCAATGGAAAAGAATAAAAGACCAGGAATAAACCTACACAACTAAGGATAAGTGATTCTAGACAAAGGTGCCAAAAGCATACATTAGAGAAAAGACAGTTTTTTAAACATATGGTGCTGGGAAACTGGATATCCACATGCAGAAAATTAAAACTTTGCCTCTATTTCTCACCCTGTATAACAATCAAAATGCATCAAAGATCTTAATGTTAAAATCCAAAATGCTAAAACTATTAGAGGAAAACATACAGGAAATCTTCAAGACAATGGAATAGGCAGTAAATTTCTGAACAGGACTCCAAAGTAAAGGAAACGAAAACAAAACCTGACAAATGGGATTATATATAATTAAAATATTTCTGCACAGCAAAGGAAACAGCAAAGTGAAGATACAACCTACAGAATGGGAGAAAATATTTGCCATTTATTCATCTGACAGAGTGTTATATCAAGAACATAGAAAAATAAAATATTTTAAAAACAATAACAAAGAGTATAATTTTTTAAATAAGCAAATTATCTGAATACAACATGCTTTTGAGAAGAAGAAATAAAAATGGCCAATAAATATATGAAGGAATACTCAATATCATTAGCCATCAGAAAATGTAAGTCAAGTTACAATGAGATGCCGTCTCACCTCAATTAGAATGGCTATTATCAAAATGATGAAAAATAACAAATATTGGTGAGGATATGGAGAAAATGGAACCCTTATATACAGATAGTAGGAATGTAAATTAGTATAGCTACTATGGAAAAATGCATGGAGGTCCCTCAAAAAACTAAAAATAGTACTACCATATGGTCAAGCTGTCCCAACCTGTCCCATTTCTGGGAATATATCTGAATAAAATGAAATGAGCATACAAAAACAATAATGCATGTCTATGTTTATTGAGGCATTATTTAAAATAAGATGTGGAATCAGCTTAGGTGCCTATCAACAGATAAATGGATAAAGAAAATATGGTGTATTTCTACACAACGGAGAATTGTTCATCCATAAAAAATGAAAATCTGTCCTTTTCAGCAAAATGGACAGAATTAGAGAACATCATCATGTTAAAGGAAATAAGCTAGATATAGAAAGAAAAGTATCACAAGTACTCTCTCACAATTGTGAAAATTTGGGAACAATAATAACAACCAAAAATGACCTGAAAGTTGAAGGCATTACTAGGAACTAGAAAGTGTGTGGTGGGAAGGGGTGTGGAGGATAGATGATGGGTTGGATGGACATGACCAATGCACAGTTTATAAATGTACAGAAATATCACAGTGAAAACCATTAATTTGTGAAATTAACATGTTTAAAAAACTCAATAATAAAAAAGAAAATGCTGAAGAATCCACATAAAAATTTTAGAATAAGCAAGTTCAACAGATCTCAGGATATGAGATAATATAACAAAAAATTAATTTCTATAAACTAGCAATGAACAATTCAAAAATAAAATAAAGAAAGTAATTCCATTTACAATAGAGTCAGAATAAAATAGGATAAGTTTTATAGAAGAATTATAATAGTTGTATACTCTCTGAAAACTACACATTTTAAATTATAAGATGTCAATGAAAGGTAAATCATACTATGTTCCTGGATCACAAAACCTAATACTGTTAAAATGGTGATTTTTTTTCTCACCTAAAGCAATCTACACATTCAACAAAACTCCTATAAACAATTCAGTTGATTTGGGGAGGACTAAATTGACAAGCTAATTCTCAAGCTCATTCAAAAATATAAGGGACTCAGAAAAGCCAAGACAATATTAGAAAAAAAGAAGAATGTTGAAAGATTCACAGGTTCTAACAAAGTTACAGTAATCAAAACAGTGTGGTACCAGCAGGATAGAGGGTCCAGAATGAAACCTTTCTATTTATGGTAAACTGATTTTCAACAAGGGTACCAAGGCAATTCAATGGGGGAGAAAAAAAAAAAAAAAAAAAAAAAACAGAACAAATAGTTCTCAAATAACTGAATATTCATGGACAATAAGAATGAAGTTGCACAACTACCTTATACTATACCCAAATTAATTCAAAACAGCTCCTAGACCTACATCTAAGAATGGAAACTATAAAACTCTTAGGAGAAAACATAGGATAAACCTTTGAGATCTTGGATTAGGCAAAGCCTTCTTAGACACAGCATCAAATGGTTATGAGTAACAGAAGAAATAATAGAAAAAAAGAAAGAAAGAAGAAGAATGGAGAAAGGATCTGTATAAAAATTTCTCCCTAAAAGAAATAAAAGTAGCCAAAAACTGTATGGAAAAATGTTCAACATCGTCATTAGTCATTATATAATCCAAACCACAAACAGATACAACTTCAAAACCCTAAGATGGTCATGATAAAAAAAGGACATAAGTGTTATTAAGAATATGCAGAAATTGGACCCTTTATATTCTGCTCTTTGGAATGGTGCAGTCAATTTGAAAAACAATTTCACCATTCTTCAAAATGCTAAACAGTGTTACCACATGACCCAGCAATTCCACACATTTTTCACAATTGCCAAAAGATGGAAACAACTTCAATGCTCCTCAACTTATGAATGATTTGATAAAATGTGTTATATCCATATAATGGCTTTAAAAAGGCATAAAGTACCCGTCACAGTGGCGCACACCTGTAATCCCAGTGGCTTAGGGGACTGAGGCAGGAGGATCTCACGTTCAAAGCCAGCCTCAACAATTTAGCAAGGCCCAAAGAACAGTTGAGACCCTGTCTCTAAATAAAATACAAAAATAAAAGAGATGAAGATGTGGTTCAATGGTTAGTGCACCTGGGTTCATTCCCCAGTTTAAAAAAAAAAAAAAAAAGGCATAAAGTATTGATATATGCAGCAATGTGAATGATCCTTGAAACATTATCCTAAGAGAAAGAAGCTGCAAAGGAGCATATGTTATGTGATTTAATTTGAATGCAATATAAGTAGACAGGATATAGATTAAAGGTTGCTGAGGGTTAGAGGCAGGAGAATAAAGATTGACTAATTTAGGGAGAGGGGGTGGAAATTTTTTAAATTGATTATGGTAATGATTATACAACTCCATGAACATACAAACACAACCACTTAATTGTATACTTTAAGTGGGTATATTGGATGATATGCAAATTGCCTCACTAAAATTCTAATGGTTTGTAAGACATACATATATATGTATGTACATATATACATATACATATGCGTGTATATATACATATGCATATATATACACATACATGTATGTATATATATATATATATATATATATATGAACCACCAGATAATAATAGAAATGCCCATAGATTAAGAGCTCATAAATATCTTTAAAAAATGATGAAACAGATAAAATACTTCTTCTGTTTTTCCCACTAGGATTACTGAATCAAACCAAAATATATTTTTAGTGTTCATACCAAATTCAAGAATTATCTCTGTTTGTTAGAAGTGGTTTTAAGCCAGAGAGCTGCTGATTCTGCACAGCCATCTCCACATTTCAAGCTGATCCTGCATCTTATTGTGACTACGTTAAAATTGATTTTATGACCAACTACATACTTGTATGAGAACAGCTACTATTAAAAAAATGTTGTAATGCCTACTCATAAACCTATATGAGTCCAAACAGGAGGCTTTACAGTGAAATAAATAAGATTCAGCAATTCTGCATCCATTTGGAAAGCGTAGTTTGAGATATGAACTACTTAAGCTCCATTGGAATTTGAATATAATGAGCACCAAAATTTCAAAATAATTGATTATTTAGAAATCTTTATAGAAAATCTCATAAAATATTACCTGTAAAGCTTTCCATTTTAAGATCAAACTAATGATTTAATCCTTAAATTCTTTATCTGCATGTTTTCCCCATAAACTTGGAGATACAAGGAAAAATAACTACCAAAGGGCTATCATCAAAATCATTTAAAGCATACAGTTCTTCGGTACAGAAACTGTTTTTCAATTCTGTGCCTCCTAACAACAGTTCACAAAGCCAATTAAGTATTAGCACAGGGATTCTCCAAAGGAGGGACCATAAACACCTTTTCTACAGCCATGGGAGGCTGGCTCCTAAGGAATGTATAAAACAGCAACAAACAATATGTTTCAGAAAAGTACTGATAGAAGGATAAGCATTTAGTCTTTCCGTCTTTGCTGAACAGAATGACTGCAATCCAGTGGATGGATGAAAGGGGCTACACTTCTGGAGCTCTGACATTAGCCAGCGGTCAGATAATATAAGATGGAATTTAGGTTATAAACTTGGGAAGCCCTAGGCAAACTTAGTCACAGCCTTTGCACCTGCACCCAGTGCAGCAACAACATCTGCTTTGTTGACAGATTCACTCTTAAGAAACAGGTGAAGATGTATGTCATCTGTGCACTTAGCACTTAGTAGGGGCACAGTTTTACCAGCTCTTATTTTTCTAACTCCTTGTAAGCAGTAAATCAGAGGCCATGAACATTTGTTAGTATCAGAAGATCCCAGGGCACTTTTCCAAGCCTGAGGCTATTACTCTGAGGATTTGGCTGAGTTCCAACTCAGGTAATTATATTCTGCTTCCTAAATTTGCCCTGCTGTTTCAATTAGGTACAGCCTTGTTCGTTTTCCTGCCTTTTCAGGGAAAATAAAAAGGGGGGAAGAAATTTTTCTCAAACCTCCCAGTCTTGCTGACACAGACAAAAAGGCAAATGTGACACACTACAAAAGTAATGGCTGCGTTAGCAATGAATAGGGTGACTGCTATATGTTAACGTGCATGCTGTAGCAAGCTTCAGAGCCCCAAATAAAGATATCAAAGAGAGCAAACACCTTTGGATGAAATTAGACAAATGCATGATGATAACCTCATCAGATAACAGCCATGCAGACCTTGTAACTACAGTAGAGAATGATCTAATGATCTAATGACCTATTCAAGTCTGTGCACTTAAAAAAAAAAAAAAAAAAAAAAGCTGAGACATTCTTACAAGCATCTATATTTCTAATATTGTAGACATAACCATTCTCTGATGATCTGGATAGAAGCCATCAGCAGAAAGCCATAAAATGGATGAACTAGCCAGCTTCTCTCAATGCCAGGGAGTCTAAAAATAAAGCAGGCGGTCATCACTCAGATGGCCAAAAATTTAAAGTCTGACAATATGAATTTTGGGCAAGAATATAGGTGAAATAAAACTTCCATGCACTGCTGGTGGGGATATAAACTGATCTAGACACTTTTCATAGCAATTTGGCAGCATCTAATAAAATTAAAAATGTGTCTCTCCTATATTCCAGAGACTGGGCTTCTAATAATATATCTACCACACTGAGGCTCTCAAAGTTGCATCAGGACACCCAACCACAGATGTTCCCTGCAACAATGTGTTTAACAGAAAAAAACAGGGGTCAGGGGAGACACTGAATGTTCAAAAAAGAACAAAATATAGTATATTTCTGTGACGGAGTACCATGGATTGATCTAAAAAAGAAATGTAATACTAAATAGAAGGGGAAAAAAACAGAGTGTACAGTCAGCCCTCCATATCTGCAGGTTCTACATCTGTGGATTCAACCAACTATGTATAGAAAATACTCTAAAAAATAAATGTATCTGTACCAAACACATACAAATGTCATACAAATTCTAGTCATCATCCCCTAAACTATACAACTATCTACAAAGTATTTATATTATACTAGGAATTACAAGTAATCTAAGGATGATTTAAAGCATATGGGAAGATGAATATAGGTTATACTCAAACACTATACCATTTCTTTAGGCATCAACAGATTTTGGTATCCGCAGGGGGAGCCTGAAACTAATGCCCAGTGGATATCAAGGGATAACAGTACAGAAAAATTTGTAAAGTTGGCTATCATTCATTAGATGCACAGAAGACAAGGCTGACAAGTTTACTGTGTATAAATACTTAGTGATTATGGGAAATACATCACACACACACACACACACACAGTGTTTGACTGCCCAGCAGGATATGTTTCTTAGTAAAAGTCAAAGTCTGGCTCCTATGAGAAAGTAGAAAAGCCACAGTCTGTTTTCCTGATCATGCTATTTGCGAGAACAACCTGACAATCACACTCTGGGCCTTGCACTTAAGGCCAAAGATACCAAGGTCCAGAGCAATGGAGGACTTCCAGTTATTGGAAGCAATGGTCGCCTTCCAAGGATAAAAGACAGAAGTGGTAGAAGTTCCTCTGCCACTGCAGTGCCTGTGGTCTTCCTAAAGAGTCTCAAGTTTGGGGCCTGCTAACTACGTTAGCCAGGGACACTACAGGGATTCTATTTGCCACCTAATTCCCATTTGAGGAAAAGTTTTGTTTGTTTGTTTGTTTGTTTCTGTTTTTTTTGTCTTGTTTTGTTTTGTTTTTTGCTTAAGGAAAGAAAGAAACTATATAGATAGAAAGAAGCAGTGACCAGTTCATCACCATAGCGGTGCTGGGGAGGTAGGAGAAGTGAGGCCGGCAATCTGTACTACTGTATATGAAGAAATAGTTGTTCATATCAGGATTTTTAAAAAGCGTGTGTGTGTGTGTGTGTGTGTGTGTGTCACCCATTATACTTTATTATTATTCTTTTTCTTTTGAGGAACTAGGGATTGAACTCAGGAGTGTTCTACCACTGAGCTACATCAACTGCCTTTTTTTTTTTCCAGACAGGAGCTTACTAAGTTGCTCAGGCCACCTTACAATCCTCCTACAGACTCCTGGGTTGCTGAGATTATAGGCATGGACTACTACTCAGCAATGAAAAGGAACTGGCTAGGCCTCACTTGTTATACTTTTTTAAATCACAAATTTGAAAATGATGAGAAACAAGCCACTTTTGGGGTCCCCAGGTGACTTAGGCAGGTTTCTTATACAGTTAAGTTGAGGGCTGTATTTTTTGAAATCATATGACAAAAACAAGAAAAAGTGGCTGAAACATACTTGACTTAGGAATTAAATGCACCAATTCTTACCACTTAATCCTATGCCAATACTGAAAAGGGAAATCCAAGGATCATGGCAACAAATAAGCAGATATTCTACCAGGATGTTCAAGCATGTGAAAGCATTCCTTTATACCCCAACTCTGATTTTCATTTTAAAAGATATGTAGAGACATACAAGCCATGACATTTATTCATGAAATACATGTTTTTGGACTTTTGGACTGACAAAATCTGGAGACATGTCAATGAACTCTCTTAGCAGGATACCGTCTCCCTAGGTTTTAGCTCCTTGTCTAAAACCATAACACAAATATGCCCCTGTGATGTACCCCAACATTTAATATTAGAGGCAACTTACTACATGGATGTCCTAACACCTTCACTTCATCAATAGCAAGGTAGCCTTGATGTCCAGAGGTTATCACTTCAAAAACCACCTGTAAATTAAGAAAGATCTGAGTTATTCACTTATTTTGTCATAGTTTTTATAAGAAATCTTCTATAGATAAGACACATTGTTTAAGTCTTTTGTTCATTTACGTTGCCAGTACATACAATGGAATGAGTACCTAACATCTGTCAGTTGATGTTTCAGGTTTGAGACTACAAAGATAAATACAACCTCAACCCCATCTTCAGGAAGGCTAAAGAGTAATAGGTGGGGCAGACAGCAACCTGTAGCAAGGACTCACCTGGTTTGGGGAGGGGGGTACCTTGATTTAGAAAAGGTATTTGGGAAAGGGAAACAGTCATTTTCAAAGGGCTAGACATACAGTGGGGAGCAAAACATCAAAGTCTTTGAGAACTTAAATTCTATAGAATAAATTAAATTCTTAAATTCTAGAGAAGCAAATGATCAAATAAAAATAATACTAGGTAGGCAAGATCACACAAACCCATAATCCCAGAAATATGGGAAGTGGAAGCAGGAGGATTGCATGTTTGAGAATAGCCTGGGCAATTTAGCAAAATCCTGTCTCAAGAAAAAGAAAAAACCAACAAAAAAAATATATATGCACTGTTAATGTAGCTAAATTATAAGATGGCCTGGATTCAATCCCTTGTTCCAAAATATAAATAAATATATACTGTATTTTAGCTGGGCATTGTGGAATATGACTATAATCCTAACAGTGAGGAAGGCTGAAGCAGAAGAATCATAAGTTCAAGGCCAGTCTGGCTAAGTCAGTAAGACTGTCTCAGAACAAAAAATAAAAAGAACTGGGGCTGTATCTCAGTGGGAGGGCAAAGCAGGAATCAATTTCTAGCATTGTACACACACACACACACACACACACACACACATATACTATACTTTAAAGCATAAACACATTCAGATTGTTTTCTAAAGGCAAGGTAGAGGCAAGGTTAAAATTTAGATTGTTTTAGGTAGTATTTTTGGAGGTGAATGTCTGACCAAACTGAACCATGTGGGGTCCCAGTTTTTATACAACTGGGGAAAAAAAGGTAAAAAGTACAATAGGTGTTATAAAAGAAAAATACTGGGTATACTAAAGGGCTTCCTATGAGACAGTGGCATTTACAATGATAGTCTGAGGATGAGAATGAAATATAGTGTACAGCAGATCATACCCATTCCAGGACATAGCATGGCCATGGCCATGAGGAGAAAAACTGGATGTATACCTACAGAGAGGTCAACTGTGGCCAGGATGCAGAAGGTAGATTTTGCTTGTGGGGCAGAAACACCAGGAAGATATGCAATTAACAATACAGAGAAGAGGCCATGCTACTCAAAATTCAGAAGGCAAAGGCAAGAATTAAGAGAAATATGATACAAAATTGCCACCGTAGTGAAATCAAGAAGGCTTCAACAACTAACTCTCTGATCATGGGAGAAGACAGATAAGAAGAAAAGCACCATGTGCCCTGAGGTTCTAAGAATGAATGACTTCTGAGATAATGAAGCCACTTCAGGGAAATTGAGGCTAAAGGAGAAGGAAGAAACGATAAAAGGGCTATTAATTTTCTAAAGCTGAATGTCTATAGGTGTAAGTTATCAGTCCATTGTTTAAAAGATCCACTTGAATATTAATTTAAATGTCACTCACATAGAAGGAAACTGTAACACCAGGAGAACCATGATTTATGACTCATAAAGACCATAAGTCTTAAAGCACAACCCAACAGCTTCATTCTTAAGAGATTTATCCCAGAGAGTAAAAACTTTCATTCATATAAAAACTTGCATGCAAATGTCTATAAGAGTTTTATTCTTAACAAGCAAACACTGAAAACAGCCCACATGTCCTTCAACTGATGAATGATTAAACAGACTTGTGGTACAGCCATACCATAGACTACTACTCAGCAATGAAAAGGAACTGGCTATTGATATATCCAACAACTTGGATGTATCTCCAGAGAATTATGCTGAGTGAAAAAAAGAGGTACTCCCAACAGATGGCATACTACGAAATTTTATCTACTGAACATTTTCTATAATCAATAATTTAGGAATAAAGGACAGAAAAATGACTGTCAAGAGCTAGGGATGGAGAGAAAAGGGGCAGGAGGAAGATAGCTGTACTTATAAAAAGACAACCTGAATGATCCATGTTAAAAATGTTGAGTTTTGCCAGGCACGATGGTGCCTGCCTATAGTCACAGCAACTTGGGAGGCTAAGGCAGAAGAATTGCAAGTTCAAAGTCAGTCTCAGCAACTTAGCAAGATCCTGACTCAAAATTGAAAAAATAAAAAGGGCTAGGGATGTGGGGATGGTGCTCAGTGGTAAAGTGTCCCTGGGTTCAATCCCTAACACCAAAAATAATAAATAAATAAATCTTAAGTTTCTTTACTGTGGTGGTGGATACACAAACCTACAAGAATTATAAAATTGTATAGGACTAAATACATACACACACACACACACACACACACACACAAACACCCTGCACAAGTACTTCTGCAGAAACTGAATTATACCATTGCCATTATCTTGGTTGTGATATTATACGATAATTTAGCAAAATGTTACCTTTTAGGGACCAGGCAACATGACACAGGAACATCTCTATTATTTTTCACTACTGGATATAGCTCCACTCTTATGTTTACTTTCATTTAAAAATTCAGTTTTACTAAGCACATGTGTTACATGCCCAGTACAAATATCACTTTATTTATTAGTTTAGGAAAAAATTCATCAAGGATTTCATATTCCAAAACATTAGAGCTTTAGATACAATGTTATTGTCCAAAAAGTGCAATGAGTCTATTGTAGATAATAATCTTAAAATTTAATCCATGTGATTCCAAATGTCATGTTTGCACATACATATTGCCTGAACAAAAGCTCTGACCCTAGGACACTTTATGTTATACAGAACTGGAGGAAGCAATTGTCAGAGCAGTCCCAAATGGAAATAGTCAGGGAGGATGGGGCTTCTAAGAACACAAGAACAGGAAGTCATCTCAGACTCCCCTGTTAGTCTAGACAATACTGTGTACTATGATGCTACCACAATAAAATACAAAACATGAAGGGGAGAAAAGAGGCACCACAGAAGAACAGACGTGAAGTTAAACTTTGTCCTGTTTATAAGTTTAATACATATTTCACTGATGATAAAAGAGATAGGAAGACGTGTATGGACATCATCACAATGGGATCATGCTAATTTATTTCTCCTACAGTGTATTCATGGACAATTGAAGGGGAAAAAAAAGATGAGAGCAGGGATAGGAGGAAGCATTCTAGTGGCTCTCAGAGTGGAATAGCAAGAGTAGGCTCTGCAGGGTCCAGCAACCTGCTCTAGTATAATGGCAGCCACAGGGACAGCCAGTGGTAGGCTGCTGATGCCACTGGCAGCAGCTACCCAAGAGCACTGTCACTTTGGTCATAAAAATGTATTCTGAAAGTCGAACTCAGAAATGATCATTAGACCTTATGTTGTCATTCCATCCATCCTCCCCTTCTCCCCTCCCTGCCACTGGCTCATTCATTCATTCGTCCATCCATTCATTCATTCATTCATTCACTAACTCGACCACTCAACTCAATGCTCTCCTGAGCATCCTCTCACTTCCAGAAATGTGATAAGCACGTGGAATATATCAGGAACAGAACAGATAAAGGACCATTTTCTCATTAAAGTGGTCCTTCTTCTTACAAATTGCATTGTACTTTATCATCTACATGGGCTAAAGTTTCTAGAGAAAGCAAAATTATCCTTATTCTTCAAAGGGATGCATTAACTTTAGACTCTAGTGTACATACAAAACATGTTCATGTGAATTCATTTTGTAACCTGATCTGTGTGTATGAATTTATTCATAATATTTTGTTTAAACCAACTCAAAACCATGGTCCTACCAAAGAATGAACAGGAAGGAAGCAAAGACATTAGAGACTTAGAAAAGTCCCCTTAATGTCTGTGCATCTGTTTTTTCATCCATCTTATAAAAGAACGGTGGCCCTCAGACATTTTATGCTAAAAAATAGTGAGTCATTTAGTTTAAATATGTATACAGAGTATGTATGTTTTACATACTCTGTAGGATCCAAAATATTAGACACTTTCATAAAATGTGAGCTTGAATTGGAGAAAATAAGGAAACCAATGAAAGAATGGAACAAGATAATAATGACCAAATGACAGATTCAAACCAGGAGGTACAGAGCAGTACCCCACCTCCACACTCCTTCTCAACGAACACTCCAGAAAGCTTGAGACACAGCCAGCACTACCTTCAGTACCACCCTCAATCTGCCAGTGTGAGCCCACAGATGTCTGTTTCTGAAGAGAAGCGGCTGTTTCTCTTCAGCCCTACTACACAAGGAGCACAGGAGTGCTCAACAACAAAACAATGGACTCCAAATTCCCACCACAAATGTCATGAGGTCACAATGAAACAATGAAGCATCCAGATATTTCTGCAACTTCACTTGCTCCAGTGACTTTTCTAACTAGAACACCAAGACACAAAGAAAGATAGCATCAGACTATAAACAGGCCCACCCCTTTCAGTTCACTGGAAACTTCTGAAAGTAAACGTTCAATGCTGATTTATCTAAAGCTAACTTCAGAGACAATAAGGGTTGATTTTATGTGTATATATCTGCACACACACTGAGTTTATACATAATATATACAGAATTCTTTATATCACATATTTAGGTGTTTTACATAAGACAGTGACTAAATTACAAGCACAAAGCAATAAATTCAATGTTTCTTAAAAAAACTAAAGCATGTTTTTAAAAAGAGCATTTTCCAGCTCTTAGTAAGGGATTTATGTTAAAGAATTTATTAGTACAAATTTTATTAGTCACTTCATCAAAGTTATAATACACTATATAACTGTTTCAATACATACCACGATTATAAAGTAAGTTTGATTTGTACTGAAAAAAATTGTTATTTTAAAATACATATGATTAAATAAAGATCCTATACTTAGAGGTTACACAGCAGTCTTATATTGACTAACTTATAAAACGTCTGACTCGAGAGAGTAGCTTTGTGCTTGTAACAGTGAAGGGGGTCAAAATATACAGCTTGAAAGATGAGTCCCATCTAAACGAGGTTTCTTAGAAACAGATTTGGGAATCCCATAAAAGGTGGGATTGTCATGAACTCTAGATATCTGACAAGTTTTTACATTCTGTACTCCTCTCTAGCCAGTGCCCTCACCAGGAAAGCTTCAAAAGACAAGGAATATTTTTGTCTCTTTCTGTCAAATAATGGACTGCCCCACTGAAAGTGGAAGTACTGCTCTACTGAGGTCAAATAAGTGTATGCAGAGCCCGGGGGGAGTCACAGGAGTATCTGAAAGCACAAGCATCCAGGTCCAAAAAAGATTGAGGTCAGAAGAAGCAATAACGAGGAGGCCAATAGTACCACTGCACAAGGAAATCAGAAGGGTGCAAGAAATTGATCTGGGGATGTTCTGTGTTTGTGTGTTTATCAGGCGCAACAGAATATTTTAAAATCTTCCACAGAAGTAACCCTTGAATTTCTTCAGGGAGCCACATCAAGTCTTTAAAACAGAAAAAAGTGATTCGGTCATTCAAAATACTTTGATTTTCTTGTGTATATACTTCTGGACCCCAGGTATCATTTGTATATTTTATCTAGTTTTCCCCAGTGAAACAATATGAGGTGGGGCATAAAATCCCTTTCAGGAATGAGAAGGCTGACTCAGAAAGGTTAAATAATTTTTCTGAGGTCACACAAGTAGTTACAGAGTTGGAATATAATCCTGGATCTATTTTATCTCCATCTCTGGACTCTTTTTTATGTTACTGAACTGCCTTAGGTAGCAAGAGTGAGACTATAATAGAAAACATATCCCACATTCCCACACATGCATAAGAACGTGCATACTCACACACACACACATACATAAAATATACAACCACTTAAACATCCCAAGGCTATATGTATGTGCCTGAAAAATATATATATATATATATAAACATATATATATAAAATAAAGACACTTGTAAAACAAACAATTGTGTATACCTACATGTATGTTCTTTAATGCATGGATACATGTGCTCTAAAAGTTTTACTTTCAGATTTAAGTAAAGGATATAGCAGTCATCTCTTTGAGAAGTATATTGGAAGAAAAAGTTGTAGACAAAGGTTTAACCACATAAATTTTAGAATAAGGGCTGTCAAACTACTGCCCATGGGCCAAATCTGTCCTACCACCTGTTTTCTATTGCTCCCAAGCTAAGGATAGTTTGTGTAGTTTTCAATGGTAGGAAAAAATAAAAAGAATAATATTTCGCGATACATGAACAATATGAAATTCAAATCTCCATGTCCATGAATAAACTTTTGTTGGAAGATGGCCATGCTCATTCATGTAGACTTTGGCTCCGGCTGTTTTCAAACAAGAGCAGAGCTGACTAGTTGCCACAGAGACCGTCTGGCCCGTAAAGCCTGAAATATTTACTACGCACCCTCCTGTTTGTGAAGACACTTTCCTGCTTGGCTCTCTAACACACTGTCATTACTCTGGTTTACAAGGAAGCACATGTCCAAAACAATACTTTGTCACAGCCAAATACAATATGGCTGGCACTCCATGTGGACGCCTTCTACTCCAATAATGGCAGGAAGAACACTCGTCCCTGGTTTTACTGGCTTTCAGTTCTGTGATCTGTATGGTATTTTAAATGCCCAATTAGTCTTGTAATATCATTACCAATTTTTTAAAATAACAGATAATTACCACATACCAAAACAAAACCACAGAGTAATTGCTTTAGACACCAAAATACTATAAAAATAAAACAAAATAAAACCCAACTCATTTAGAAGTCAAATCTATCCAAAGGAAAAAAAAAATGAAGCACTGAGAATTTGAAACAGTTTAATATTGAAACCTAAACATCAGATCTCGTTTTATACTATATTCACTAGAATTAGTTAGATTTGGACTGAATGTTTTGCTTGTTTGATTTGATTTTTTTTTTTTTAATTATTTTAGAAAAACACCTTTGTCCTCTAGCCCAACCAAGATAGTTGACAATTTGAACTGCTGTGAATAACAGAATCACAGAGCCATGCTGATCTGGAATAATTTTGTCACAATACAGTATTTAATTTTACATTACTCCTTTTAAAAAAATTGCTTAAAATACAGTCAATCCTCATTATTCATGTATTCCATATTTGTGATTTGCCTAAAATGTATTTGTAACCCCCATTTCAATATTTGCAAAACCTTCATTATCATTTACAGACACACACAGAGCAGCAAAAAAATCTGAGTTGCTTAGCACATATGCTCCTGGCTAAGGCCAAGCAAGGCAATGCTCCATCTCCTTGTTTTAGATTCATATTGTAAAAAGGCATTTGTATTATGGTGTACCTAGCTCTGTTTTTTCATATTTTTGTTCTTTTTTTTTTTTTTTGATGATTTTGCATTTTAAAGTGATGTTCAGCGTTCTTAAGGGCAAGAGGCTGTGATTTGCTTTATAGAGACAATGTACCTGTCATTCAAGTATGAATTATAGTGCTGTTGCCCATGGGTTCGATGTTAATGAATTAACAACATGAATTAGAAAAGACTTCTTCGCAAAGAAATACACATAAACAGGCTATGTATTGATCAACTGACAAAAACTTTGTGCCCAAAGCCTCACAGGGAACCTAACTCATATTTTCTATAGAAGGAATAGTTTAGTACAGTTAGCCCTCCATATCCCTGGGTTCTAAATCCACAGAATCAACCAGCAATGGACCAAACATATTTGGGGGGGGAAAAAAACTGGGTCTATGCCACAGGTACAGACTTTTTTCCTTGTCATTGTTCTCTAAACAATACTATATACTTCCCTAAACAATGCCATCTAATTATTTATATGGCACTGATATTATATTAGGAGTTATAAATAATCTAGTGCTAATATGAATTGTAGAAGAGGACACACATAGGTTACATGCAAATACTATGCCTTTTGACATAAGGGACTTGAGCATCCACATATTTCATATGCAGAGGAATTCTACAACCAATCCCGAGGGACAACTCTATGCACTAACTTTATGCAGTGTTTTTTTGACTGTTGTACATAACTACGCATACTGAGAATCGATTTTATTAGCGTGATTTGGTTCACTTCAAGTCTCAATTTCTATCAAAATACTCTTTCTTTCTTTTTTCCTGATGGCTCTCTGATACTATTTGCAGTCCTGGGACATAAGGAAATGGGGAATAGACAATCAACATTCATTCAATCCTTTAACTAATAATGTCTCAGGAGATGAGATGCTGCATCCTATTGCCTTTGGAGACTTTGGGGAAAGTCATTTGCTGTCAGATAGGAAACAACTGGTTAAACCACTGACTAGTGCTCTCATTTGCTCATGAAATGTTGGCCTGAGAGAGGGCAGATATCAGCCATCCCTCAGATGCCTGTCAAAGGTGAAGGGGGAAGCAGTGTAACACTGCAGCATCCCCAATCCTCCCTGCTTCAGTGAAGAGCAAAATTAGCTTTCCATGCTGCACTTTTCCTTGTATGTGTGAGCAAAGAAAAGGGATTTGCTTACCAATAGCAATGCTCACCAAGGAAAATGTGCAAGTGAAAGTCATTTGTCAATTCCCTAGAACACAGGGATTAAGGGGTATGTATATACCCTCACACAGATTACCTGCTAGATCCTCTCAGTTTTGATTTAAGTAAAAAGCAAATATGGGGCCTACCCATTTTCAAAATGTTATGTTGTTTGTGTCAAACGAATTAAATGAAAAATAGAAATATAGACAATAAAACTTTTTGTAATATTAAAGAGCCAAAGCAAAAACCACAAGGTTCCTCACATTAAGAAATCAGAGGCAAAACATTCAAGCATCTGTTTATATTGATGTATTAGCAAAAAATAAAATCAAACCCAGTTTTGAAAAGGTAAAGGCCCTCAAAAGACAACAGGATTTGAATGGAGCTAATAACTGGTGTTTTATTATGCCTATTTTTTACATTAATTTTTTTCCTGTGGGTGTGTGTGTGAACCCATGATGGATATAGAATCCATGGCTTCACACAAGCTAGGGAAGAGCACTACCACTGAGCCATTCCTCCAGCCTCCATGCCTTCTCTTAAATGACTTTATCTGGGTTTTCTACCAATAATCATGACGTTCTTCCCTTTTCTTTTTTTCTCTTTCCCTTTAGAAAGGGATATTATCATAGCTCATCTACTCATTCTATAAAACAGAATGCAGGAGAAAATTAAAGTAGAGGAAAAGGCATAGGAAGTTGTAAGGGACAGTTCTGATAAGCAAGGAGCAGCAGTTCACATAGGTATGAGACTAAACAGAAGGCATACTCATCCTTGATCATCAAATAGTAAGTACAAGTTGAAAATGAAATTTAGAGATGTGGGAAGTTTTTAAAAATGAGTAAACAAAACATAGTTTTTGAGGATGAAAAGACTCTCACACAAATTACTCGCCTTCTTAGGTGTAGCTCTGAGTCAATAATAAAATGACAACTTCCTGTGTCCCCACTAGTTTCTAAAAACATATTGCTCATCTTTTCTAATTACAAAATGCAAAGTACAGGTGCAATTGCTTAGAATTGCTTTCTCACTTGAGAGAGAGTTACATATTAAATCCCCCTCTTTGTCTTGGAGGCAGGAAGCAATGCAATTGTCCTGCAATTAGAATAAAGGCCCTAGCAAGGGAATTTATGGAGCAAGCCATGTGTTATTTTTCAACTGGGGCATATCAGTATTTCCCAAGTGGACAATAGGGGACACTAGCCTCTGCAAAAGCCCAAATCACTAACCAGACTCCAGCTGGGCACCCACACCCATCATATGTCCCTCCTGGATATTCAGACACACACCTAGGCTCTGAAACTATACAAGACAACTCTGTTCAGCTTTGTCTAAATTGGTGTTTCTTTCCATTTAGCCAATGAATGACTCCTAATTCCTTGGATTTGAAGACCACAATTGGAAAACATTCACCTCTTCAGCTCTAAAAGACTATTTCTAAGCAGCAAATTGATATAGGCCTGCTGCCACTTTCTCTGTGGCCTTACCCTGGTTCCTAGTGAAATAAGGAGCTGAAGACAAATGCAGTCAAGAAACCAGGCAGCTGTGTGGGGAATAAAGGCTGGAGCTAAATGTGAAGGCATGGGCAAGATCCCATCATTCCTATTCCCTCAACTCCTCATTTACCAGCAAAACTGTCAGCCTGGTAAAGGGTAAATCTTGGTTTAGCCTCCCTGCAACATGCAGACTCCTTTGTGTCCTGGCTGCACAAAGAATTTAGATCAGGGCCCAGCTGGAACCCATGCCAAATCTTCTCCCAGGACCCTTCAGTAAATCGAAGGAGTTTGCTTTAACAAGGAGGCTCTGGTGAACCAAGACTCATCCATTTGATGACTTTATTCTCACATTCCTCATTGCCAGCTCTCTACCTTTATTGAGAGGCCTGGGAAAGGGGTGTATAGGAGCCAAGTATGCATTTTTCTCTTTACAAAGCCCACTATTTATATTAAAGACTCCTGCCTTCTGGGCCTCTAACTAAGCTGGAATCACGGTCTTTTCAGTAGCAGAGACTGTACAGGTGAGATTCAGGAAGCTTCTGTGGGTGCATGCATTATTAGCAAGAACCCAGAGCAATCGATGGGTGACTCTTTTGCTTCAGGGGCATCTGAAACATATGAATGCAAGAGAGAGGAGAAAGCAAAGCAGAATCAAAGCCAAGAACTATTCTTTTTTATCAGTACAATAAAACAAGAGGGTAAATGTGAAAGGAAAATATTCTTTAAATGACAGGAAATCAATGTGGATATCCAAGGATGTGGGTGCCTGGAGGCAGGTAGGCACTTCCCCAATGCCACTAAACCCCAGAAGTGCTGATCTAAGGAGTAGCTATTAGGACAAGCATTAATTAAAGAATTAAATATGTGTTAATCATCACATACTTGATGATTTATGTTTCAAGGAATAGTAATTAGCTGTGTTCCATGCAGGTTGCCACTGATCTGTACCTGCAGAATACTATTTTACCAGAAATAGTTAAGAGTTACATAAAATGACAATAGTGCAAGAAGGCTTTGGTCACAGCCAAGAAATGTTTCAAAACTCTGTAAGTGTTTAACTAGACTATGAAAACAAGAAATTCCCATGAAGACCTGCAGTCTTTAACAAAAGCACTTGGGGCAGCTGTGTCTGATTTGATTGAAAACTTCCCCCAACACAACAACTGTAATGCTCAGATTCTGACCAAAATGAAAAAGGACTCCATATTTCATGATTCTTGTGTGAGAAATGGGTATTCCTGACAGAAGTCCAAGGGGTAGATGGAAATGAAGAAAATAGCTGTCCCCAGATGTGCCCCTAGAGCACAAGCTCTTCAGGATATAGTCCAACAGATCCAGGAAAGGCAAATTCCATGGACCCTCATGAAACCTCACTTTGCATTTTTGTAGGACAGCAGTTATGGATTTTCTTGTGGGGGGGTACTGGGGATTGAACCCAGGGGTGTTTAACCACTACGCCACATCCCTGGCCCTTTTTAATATTTTATTTAGAGAGAGGGTCTCACTGAGTTGCTAAGTGACTTGCTAAGTTGCTGAGGCTAGCTTTGATCTTCCTGCCTCAGCCTCCAGAGTCACTGGGATTATAGGCATGCACCACCCCTGCTCTGGAACATTCTTATGGAAACAAATTTGGATTACTTTGATTCACCCTGTGTTTCACAAAACAATTTGCTGTGTCCCTTTTTCACTTAACACCTTTTGACAATTCACAAAACACATTTAGGAGGTGCCTGAGAAAGCGCTCAGCTATTAACTACTTCCCTTTTTATTGTCTCCCACAAATCTTGTCTGTGGCTCAACAAACTGCCACCATTAATTGAGAGGCCAGCATATCACAAAACATTTTTCCTTTCATTTTCACATTCTGCATGGTCATTATACTTAATCCATAATTAGGAAATGGAGACTCATAAAGTTTAAATCAGTTGCCCAGGCTTGTATGTCAGCAAGACTCATCCAAATCCGATTCCATCCAACCAAAGTGTATGTTCTTTTACTATACTGTGATGCTTTCCATTACAATATTATAGTGTGAAATGCCTTTAAAACAGTTTGGTTACCATTTTAACTCATAACAAAACTATTTACTATGGCTTGTGAATGTAGCTGGTATATAGTGGTAAAGCACATATTTAGCATGTATCAGCTAGGTTCAAACTCCAGTCACACAGAAAAACAGATAATGACAATAACAAACAAACTCGCACTACTAACTAGTGTGAAAACTACCCTATAGAAACAAGTGCTACATGAATATATTTTAATATGCTAACATTTAAGTATATATAAACCTTATATTAAATTTTTGCACTCTCCTTAATGTATACTGATACCTATGTAATAATGCAGTGGTTGTCAAAGGGGAGCTGACTCTCTGTGCCCAGAAAGTGTTGCTCAAAAGGCCTATCTTTAGATACCTCAGTCCTATTATCTTCTCTTCAGCTTTCAGGACCAGAAAAGCCAATGGGTACCCTAAGAATGACTTATTGGGACAATGGACTTTATGCCCCCCAAAAAATGTTATGTACATGCATGCACGCATGCACAATACCAAAAATTATTTTTTATATTTTGAAATTAGAAATATAATAGTCTCAAACCAAAGTCACATCTTCGAGCCAGTACAAAAACTCCTTATAGAGAAATCTATATGGAAAATTATATCATAAGCACATGGGTTCTTATATGATTCACATTTTTAAAAGCATCAGGTGACAACAACTATCTCTTTTGTAAGGATGTGCTGGCCCCCAGCTGAGGACTGAATCTACTGCCCATGAAAGTCCTTCAGCCCCCACACACCTGACAGCTCATTGTTCTAATTTTTCTTCAGAGCCTCTCTACTTGGGTTGACACCTCTGGCTAGGGCTGGATATAGGTTTTAGAAGGTGGTTTCCTTTAACTTCATCTCTTTTAATACAGCATGTCCATCTCATCCCAACTGGAAAACTTCACTCAAGTCTTATACGTTAGTTTGAAGGTCTACATCTCAATGTTAAGTGTCCTGCTCACACCTCTCTTCTATCACCTACAATGTGCCATTTGCCTAATAGGTGATGTTGTTACTAGGGTAATGGCTTGGATTTACTAGTCCCCAGAAGATAAAGAAAAATATGTAGGAAGTATTGCCCTCACCATGCCTTTAAAACTTCAAAGGTGGGCACATGATAGAACACTCCATATTAACAAGGGGCTTTTCAGAAGACCCTCATCCTTCACCAATACTGGCTCAGCAAATGCTTAAAAACTTATCAACAGTGTATTTGAGAATCTCCACAAATCCAACGGTAAACTCAAAGAATGAAGTGATTCCAAATGAATCAGTCAGTGCTATAAACTAAATGTTCATATGGTCCCCAAACTCATATGGAAACCCTAATCCCATATGGGTTGGTATCAGGAGGTGGGGCCTTTAGCAGATAATTAAGACATAAGGATGGATTCCTGTGGGTGGAATCAGTGTCTTTAAGAGAAGAGGAATGAGGAAGCTTGCCCACGAAAGGACATAGTAAAAAGACAGCCACCTGTAAACCAGGAAGAGAGCCCTCACCAGGACCTGACCATCCCGCACCCTGACCTTGGACTTCTCATACTACAGAAGTATGGAAAACAAAATGTCTGCTGTTTAATCTATTCAACTTATGGTATTGTGCTACTACAGCCCAGTAAGTGAAAACACCAAGGATGCAATAACCTTATAAATGAACCACAAAACTATAAAACTATAAGAATAAAGTTCTAATTGAACCTGATTATCCCAGTAATGTGAGAGATCAGTGCGAAATGAGAGGAATTAGGAGTTAGGGTCAGTTTCACCACATGGAAGGTGATATATTTTATCCAAATCTGTTCAACAAAGAATTCATCAAAAATGACAACAGCCTGATACACAGGACCAGCCTACTTTCAATGTAGTTCAGCAATTCATTCCTTAAACCTGGTCTCCTCAGTCTGTTTATAAATCAAACCATTCCTTGTACTGTTTGAGCTAATTGTGCAAAAAGGGGGAACAAATGATAGCTCTCAATTGGAGTCAATGTCCAGTGTGTTGACAGGTCTCTAGAGAACTCACTCGAAAGGTTTGAAGTTGAGCATTGCTCAGGCCAGAGAGAAGAAACTGAAGCACAGATGGGTAGCAATGTATCCCATTGGTTTCAATTCAGCAGCTGTCTGAGTTGAGGAAGAGCCTGGAGCCTGTTCCAGAAGGCAGAGAGAACATCCCAGAGCAGTATGAGAAGTCTCCTCCAGATGATCAACTCATCCAACAGGGAGAAACCTGCTGAAGACTCATGTGGCCAACCCCACTTGCCCCTGCTTGCTTTTTAACCCTATGAAGGAAGAAGTGTTGTCCCAGAGACCATCTCTGTTTATTGTATTACCAACTGGTTACTGGTACATTTCTTATCAGATGAAGGTACTCATTAAATAGAATATTTTCATTCTTGTGAAAAAAAACTATTTTTCTCTTTTCTGCTGCATAAATAAAAACAGTACATGCACACTGGGAGAAATTTATATGATACATGACCCAAAGGAAAAGAGCCAAATCATCGTTATCCCTGTAGTTAGGGAGATATCATGTTTGTAGGTACTGATTTCAGAGTATATTTTGATGTTTATCACATATTTTTTAAATTTTAAGAGTGGAATTTAATATGTTGCTTTATACCTGTTTTATCCAATTAAAAATAGGCTTAAATACATCACTAAATGCTTTTCCCTAACATCATTCTTAGTCGTTACAAAAAGTATTTTTATATTGAAAGAGCATAAATTAACAAATCCTTTATTGTTGAAAATAATACTGTTTCTGTTTTTCATTATTTAAATAAGCTGCTATGAATATCCTTGGAGTTAATTATTTGCAATCACTCTTCATTATTTTTTCAAGATACATTCCTAAAGTAGATTGCTAAATTTAGATGTATTAATATTTTAGCACTCTAAAACTTATTGCCAAAATAAACTTTAAAAAAATTTTAACAATTTGCTTGTGTATTAATAGAGCTTTCACTATCTCTACACTTCTACTGAAGAAACATGTAATTTATTAAATACCAGAAATTGCTATAGGTACAGGGAAACAAAGATAAACTAAGCAAGAAATTTACAGTCCATTTATTCTGTATCAATCCCCAGGTAAGGAGCTGGGGGATCTTTACTGATCAACACCAAATCTGCAGGATATATTACTGGCTCATGCCCATTCTGAAGACAAGGAGCACTTGAGAGATCTAGTTCTCCTGTCCCTGAATCTAGCTGAGCACCTTAACTGAATATGAGAAATGATCTGAGACATGTGTTCCAGCTGATTCCTGAGTAAGCCAAAGGTTTAAGAAAGAAAGCAGCAAATACCACAATCTTCTTCAGGCTGCCTCTTAGCTGGAAATCAATTGTGTATTTTTGATACAAAGCTATTTGTAAAAGATGCTGTAGATAAAAGGAAAAAGCACCCCAAATGTCCACCGTCACTCATTTTTTTCCCGTTTAGTTATACACAGCAGGATGCTCTTGTGTGGCACCATCCCTGACAGAGGGATGTGACCTTAGATTACCATTCTTAACTGCTCTGGACTTCCTGCCTGCATTACTTTAAAGGGGAATTCACTCAAAGTGGGCAATATGGGTCTCAAAAGAGTTTCCACAATAATAGAATTTGGCAGCAGTCCCTCTGTGACAATGGTCTCTACAATGGCATTTTGTTTCCACTGATTCCATGAGTTGAAGCAGGGACCCACACCTCACAGGCTGACCCCAACAAGTGCTCATTTCTTCATGACTCATCCACTCCTGAGACCCAAGATAGAAAGTAAACTATCCCTGCACATAGTACTACTGGTCCTACTGAGGGATATTGCTTTGTTCATAAACAAATTTGAATATTTTTTAAAAATTTATTTCACAAAGTCATAAGACATTTGTAATCAAAAAGCATGGGTAATTACAGTGGTATTTTAAAAGAAACCTACCATTTCTTATACATTCTGATTATACTAATATAAAAACAATTTATATTCTTAGAAATTAGAGGATGCTTCAAAACATGAAATGGAAAGAAAACACATACCTGATAAAAGTTAGGCCAGAATGTACTAATGGCCAGTTCTGCCCGGTTCCATGTACGTGTTGGGTCTCCAGATATATTCCAGATGGGATTCCCCAAAGGTCCGTTATTGACCTTCACATAGACATTGAGTAACCCAGGAGCAGAATTACTCTTGCTGGATACAAAATAGTGAAAATCAATGCAGTGGGTGTCATTTTCCTTAAGCTGAGGTAACAGCAGGTGAGCTCTCTGCCCCTCAGGTCTCCCAGATGCATTCACCAGCATGAAAGAGCCTGCAGAAACAAAATCAAGGGAGACTTACAATCTGGAACACTACTTTATGGTCACCTTTGACAAGCTGTCACCATGTGAGTGGATACTGCAATTCCACCTATCACACCAAATCTTAAAACCCCAGTTTCTTTTTTACACCTGTTTTATACACTACCTGCTCCCGCCTACCAGCCCCAAGGTCAGTGAATGGAAAATACCCAAGATGTTACTGCAGTTAGTCTCCTAAATAACAGATAGAATGGAACATAATGTTGGTAGACCTGCTTTGATTAACCTGGTAGTCACTGGCCACATGGGATCATCCCAAATAAAATTAAATTCCATACTACTAAAATTTAGGGCCTCAGTCACCCCAACCATTTTATATGTTCTATTGCCACTTGTTTCATTTTATAGAATGCATTTTATGTGTTCTATGGCCACCACTGAATACTTCCTACCCTGTTGGGCAGCACAGACATGAAAAGTTCTAATCTTTTCAAAATGTTCTATGAGACAGCACTATCCTATAATTGTACCACCACTTAGTAAGCACAACCACTTTAACATCCTGATATGACCTAAAAAGAGACAACAGGTCAGGTGTAGTGGCACACACTTGTAATTGCAGCTACTCAGGAGGCTGAGGCAGGAGGATCACAAGTTAGACACCCTATCTCACAATTAAAAGGGTTGGGGATGTAGTTCAGTGGTAAAGTACCCCTGAGTTCAATCCCAGTAACACTAAAAAGAAAAAAAAAAAAAAAAAATTGTGTAATCTGTGGATCCTACTTTACTGGCCCTATCATGCTCCTTGGGATCCATGTGATATAACCCTCCTGCAGTTCAACACCACCACCCCTCTGGTACTGCTGTAACAGGTGGTTTATTGACAGTGGGGGCATTTGCCAAGCAAGGTGTAGAACTGACTACACTGATGCACCATGGCCACCCTGGAAGAGGACCATTCTCAGAAGTCTCCATAAGTATCTTGATGCTCACAGCACTAACCTGCCCATGAGTTCTCAACTGTTTCCAGATGGATCTATGCTTTCCACATACCCTGGCACTTGACAGCTCCATATATCTTGCATCAACAGAAATGCCACTTTTAAAAAATGAGTTTTATATACCATATAAAATATATAAAAGCAAAGTATTCTTAGAAAAAGGGAAAATAGGTTATCATAAGTCCTATTTCCTCTTATTGGTAAAGAAAACTAACAACAGTCTTAGGAGGAGCTCTACATTTGGAGTATAAAAATGAAAGAAAAAACAAACAAAAAACCCACATGAGGCTGGACTCCCAATATCTACTGGACAAGCAGGCTATTCATCCCAGCTGAATATCCTTTATAAAACTACCTCATTGTGAGTCATAGTGGTCAAGGTGTTGTATGTAAGTATGTTTGTGTGTGTATTTTCCTTTATAAAACTTATTGTGAGTCATAGTGGTCAAGGTGTTGTGCATGTTTGTGTGTATATTTGTTTCGGTGCATACTTCCATATAGCTATATACAATGCAACATATACCACACTAGAAAAAGTGTGTAGAATTTTTAGCTTGTCCACATACAGTTATTTCCCAAACAGCAACATAAGATTACCTTTCCCAGAAAAAATATTATAAGGAGCAAATTAAAAAATATATTAATAGGCTTTAAACAAACATATTATAATGCCACTGTTAAGGCATCGGCATTATATTATGCTTGTTTATGGTTGTTATCATTGCAGTGCGCCTGAATGGGGTAAGCTAGTTGTAATGTCATTTAAATACATAGGTGTGAGGTCACAGAGATATTAGGAAGCAGCTTTCCAGGTGGTTTTAAGATGAGTTCCTGGCAAAACCATGACTTTGAGTCTCTGAGCTTCTAGCTCATTCCTCACCCTACCACACTTCAATAACCTCACATGCCATTTAAACATACATTTTTTAAAAAGAACCTCTTCACAACAGTGAAGGATAATTATAGTAGCTTTTTAAAAATGGGGTAATGATTCAAAATGAACGTCAGGCACATGGAAAGGTAGAACACAACTCATAGGGGAAGGGTTATCTATGGAATGTGTATTTCAGTAATAAAGTAGAACCTTCAAGAGAGATTTAAGAAAGGTTTAATAGCCTCTAGTCTTTGCTAAACAGGAGGCTGATGCAGGAGGATTACTTAAGTCTAGGTGTTCAAGGCCAGCCTAAGCAACACAGTGACATCCGTTTAAAGGGGGGGAAAAGGACAGATAGACAAATGGAAGAAAAGAGAAAGAAATCACTGAAATGGTTTGGTTGCTACAATCTACAAAGTTTTTATAAAAAAGAAAAGAAGAAGAAAATTTAAAAAATGCACTGTTGGCCACCACCATCACAAATCTGAAGCAGGTCTTTGGTGTTTAATATGAGTTAAAGATTATATTTTACTGCTCTAGGTAAAATGTGAGCTAATTTATTGCACAATCTGTCATCTGGGGCGCTGTGATTTGTGAAGTAGTTACCATGTACATTCCTACTGGTGAGGCTGTGGCACAACAGGACCTTGAGGCCACCTCTGAATTATCAAAACTTATTGTACTGCTACTCCATCAAGAGCATGCTTCCATCAATTAAACTTGGGCAACCCGGGGAGACCATAATGGCAGGATGCACAGAATGGCAAAAATATGCTTTGCCCATATCCAGGGAAAGGCTTGGATAAAGTTCAGGATAAAGAAACTCTGTTTTCATGCTGCCATAAGCTGGGGAACTTTCTATAGTTGTTCCTCGTGAAATTACCTGGATTTCCAAAAGTACTGCTTTCCTAGCTTCACAACCTGCTTTAACAATGCTTAAGCCCCTGTGTTCCATTCCAGCACAATTGCCCTTCTAGTCAGCTATTGGAGTTCTCCAAAGTACACAGAAAACTTTATGTTTGAAGTCAAAGTGAAATTCAGGTAAAATCCAAGTTACAATTATAGCAGTCCTTTCTCATCAGCTGTTTTTGCTCGCCATGGTTTCAGTTACCAATGGTCAACTATGATCCATAAAATTAAATGAAAATTTTAAAAAATATAAACAATTCAAAAGTTTTAAACTGTGCACCATTGCAAGTAGCATGGTGTAATTCCATGCTGTCTGGCTCCTTTCCACCCAGGACATGCAGCATCCCCTTGTACAGTGTATGCACACTGTACACACTACTTGCACATTAGTCACTTGGAGCCAAATAGGCTAACAAAGGAACGGTTGAACTATCAAAGTGCTTCTAGGACTTGGTGCTATCCAAGATGTCAGGTATCCACTGTGGGTCTTAGAACATGCACCTGATTTAAGAGGGGTATCTACTGTAATCAAGTGACCCTAATTTGCATAGAACTTTCTTCTTTTTGTCATTGTTTGACTCAGAATATAATCTGTTTTGCAACAAGGTATGCTTCTTTAATGCAGATTAGCAAACAGGAGTGGCATCCCTATAACACACAAGTCCCTGGAGTTCATGTGCAATTTTTTTGAAAATGTGAAGTGACTAGGGCATATTTTGTCTCCATTAAAGGGAAAGTTTTATCAATCCATGATGGCATTTAAACACTATTAACATATCCTGAAGATGTGCCTTCCCTTCCCTTAGGCCAAAAGTAGAAAGAAATATTCCTCAGTGCAGCTTCCCAGGAAACACAAAGAACAGATGAGGAAACTAAAGCCCCAACTCCCTTCCTCAGTTTAAAAAACAGAGAAAGAGAATAATAGTTCAGGATAAAGACAAACTTTGGATCATATCTTTAAGTCTGGCAGAATATGGTCTCCATTAGAAGGGAAAGAATTCAAGAACCTCAACAGGGAAGGAAGGAGCTGAAGCCTATGGTTTATGGCTAAGGACAAGGTCCCTGGAATTCTGCTCCAGATGGGCCAGTACTTTATTAGAGACAGTCTTCTTTTTATTTTTATTTCTCTGACTACAAAGCTGCTTAGGTTTTGAGTGATCAACCCCAACTCAGATTTCTTCCTGTTTTGTCAAGTGTGATTCTGTGAAATTAGTGTGAGGTTTTTCAAGAACACGTGTGTGGCACTGGTAGAAACACATATTGTCTGTGCACTGTTCCTCTTCCACTTGTTCTGACCCTCAAGATGCTATGATCCTAGCAAAGCTATTTTTCCAAAGGTTCTGTAAACTAGTCAGTACTGTAATCTCAACACACATAAATTTTTAGGGGAAGTCTCCTTACTGAGCACCTTTCCCTGGGGTCTGCTCCCTGAATGATCCTGGTTTTGCTTTGCAGCCCCCACAATTAATGATAACTGTAGACACAGCCCTTAGTACAGGCGGAAGTTCAACAAATGCTGATGATCATCATTATGTTGACTTTGGTTCCCCAAACCTACTAAACACAGGGCTTATGGCCATCATCTGCAATTCTTTGTCATCTGTTTCTGTTTCTCCCTGTCCACCTCCCAATCCGCCTGTTCCTATCCTAGTTCACGGAAGTGGTAGTTTTAAAATTTCCTTTCTTTATGACAGGAATACTAGCATTACAATATTACAAAACATTCAGTTCCATCTTGCCCTTGAATTTGGGGGAAAGGATAGTTTCATTGTAGTTTGTGGCTATCAGGACTTAACTCATAGCTTTAAAATACAGAAAGTGACATTTCCACACCCGCAAGTGTATCCTGATAGTGCTCTGCTCGCTGCTGTCATCCAGTGAGTTTAGAGAAGCAAGTGTGAACATTTATGTTTAGCAAAGTCTAGCAGCCCAGACCCACAGGAAAGTCACAGTTGTGTAGAAAGGAATTGCAGGAAGGAGAGAAAGGTGCTGTTTAATTGTTAGAATTTATTATAGATTTGCTATGAAAGTAAAGTCAACTCACCAACCAATGTTTAAAGAACTAAAGAATTCAAAATACTGATATTCAATTTTAGACCATTAAGCGTGGTTTTTAAAAAATATCCCTATATGGCTGAATGTTTAATTTTCATCTTCTACTTCAATGTTTTGACTGCAAGGAGATGCATTTTCAAAGAGTAATTGGGTCTCCCTCTGTAGTTATTTCCTTACCTCAATTTTCTCTCCCTACCAAAAGCACTCCAACCAGGCAAAGAAGTAAAAGCAATCATAATTCAAATTAGCATAGAAATTCTGTTTGTGTTCAGATAACAAAACACCCTTAAGTCACTAGTACATAAGTAGAGGATATAACATTGCAGGCAAATGAAATGAACTGCACTTGATGAAGCCAGCTTCAAAGGGGGCAGTCTTTAGATGCAGACTTCGAAGGTTTTAAGAATAATTATTTTGGTTTCCCCGAAGAGGAAAACTCTCTTCTGAGAACATGCAATGCTCACATTCTCCAATCTTTGGGTGAATTAAATTTAGCTTAATCATATCCATTGGCAAATGCTTTTGATTAGACTATCTTCCATCATTGTTTGTGACAGCAGTAATAACTACATACGATTAGTTATTCCTTTCTACCCCATCATTAAAATTTGCATTGGTGTGGTGGGAGCTCTAGATTTGGAAGCTGTGGAAACCGCATGATTTCTCAGTCTATGTTTGAGAACTATGCAAACAAAAGAGGAAGCATTTCTTATTCAACACTTGAGCTGATGGAGAAGCAGTTTGCTATGAACTTTAAAGTCATTACAAAATCTAATTTTTAAAGCTTCTTAGTTCTAACAAAAGCACACAAATCATTGGTCTTTCCTTCCCTTTGGCCATTTTGCCTTCATTTTTTTCCTCTATGATCATGCCTTTGAATATGTGTATTTAGGATCCAAAACCTCCATAAAATATTTACAAGTTCCATCACTGCTAATGTATACCCTGACTCTAGTAGATGGGGCCATCTATGCTTCTTCTGAACTATTCAGAAACCAGTTATAACAATTTAGTTCACTAGAGCTGCGCTTCTCAAACCATCTATGATTGGGCAGTTTTTTAGACAAATATCCATTGCATCTCAGAGCAGATTTAAGTAAAATTCCACAAACATCAATTGCTTTAAAAAAAGAAATAAAAACACATAAAACACAAGCTCCAAATTTGTTTTGATTCAGTGAAATGAACAGAAAATACTCTCAAATTCCTACCAACATTTTCTAAGGATTTGCTGTCCATTTCAGTACTGATCACAGACCAGGAACAAACAACCATGGGCTAGCTCTGACCTGCACACAACAGCATAGCACTAGCTTACATTAGAGAAAAACAATAGAGCCATAGAGCACGCTGGTGCCCACATAAAATGAACCTCTTAGCTCCCTGGAATTGGCTCCAGGCTGCCCTGCAGATACCAAAATTCTGGACGCTCAAATCCCTTATACTGAATAGCATAGTATTCGCACATAACTTAGGCCCAAACTCCTGTACACTTTATATCATGTGTAGATAACCTGAAATGCCTAATGCAATGCAAATGTGAATAGCTGTTATCTTGTAGGGTTCAGGTATAGTGACAAGAGAAAATGTCTGTACATGCTCAGTAGAAGTGCAATGTTTCAAATATTTTCAAATACCTTCATTCTGTGGATATGGAATGGTCTACAGAGGGCCACTTGTATACATTTTTCTTCAACAGTAGATGAGTCAAATTGAAAGCAAAAATGGGGGGGTTCTGTAGTTTCTTAACACAAAGGTAATTCAAAGACAGAGCCTTTGAAGATGAAAGAAAGATATATAAGAAAAGGAGGAAGGTGCAAGGAAATCAAGTGGACAAAGACAAGACAGAAATGATCATGGTGACTAGAAAGGTCTCATAAGATTCTGCGTACAGAAAAGAACTGGCTTCAAGGCCAGGAGGAGATGCAGGATGTGCAGAAGGCCAGAGTACGAAAAACTTCTACGTATGTCAGCAGAGTTGGAAGCTGTGCACACTGGAGGGCACCTGTAGTCCCAGCTACTTGGGAGGCTAAGGCAGGAAGATGGCTGGAGTCCAGGAATTCTAGGCTAGCCTGGACACATAGTGAGACCACATTAAAAAAAAAAAAAAAAAAAAAAAAAAAAAAAAAAATATATATATATATATATATATATATATATATATATATATATATATCTTAAGAAAGAGGAGAAAAGGCAGAGAGGTAAATTGTGCTACCCAGTGCCTGAGCCAGGTGCCCTATATATTTGGCCTCAATAAATCTTTACCACAATTGAAGAACAAAAGGCACAGAAAACAGAGTGAACTTACCCAAGGGACCCAGGGAAGTGTCTAGTACAGCCAGGGGAATTCAAACCTTTCCCCTTCAAACTCCAAAGGCAAAGCTTTAAACCCAATTTTTTTCAAATATTTTAACTATAACTCATAGTACAAAATGTATTGTACATAGTGATCCAGTATGAAGTGGAATGTCATGTATGTATATATATTTATGCATGACACACACACACACATACACACATGCAAACACAAAACTTTCAGCAAAATATGTCGCTGTTTTCTGACCATGTGTATCTGTCACCAGACTCATATTTTCTATTCGCCCTCCATTTATTTTGCAAGATAAATAAATAAAGCAATGCTGGCTATAACCCATAATTGACTTCACATCCCATGAATGTTTTACAACCAACTGCAATTCCTCACCAACAACTAAACCAAAGAGAACTACACTGTGCTCTGTTTCCTCAGAAAGAAAGCTTATTATTATTATTTGTCTTTTTAAATTTGATACCATCCCCCACAAGTCAAAATACTAGGTTGTATTCCTCCTCCCACTCTGTCTGCCAGAGCTGACAAGGCTCCAAAGAACACATCTCCTCTGAAAAGAGACTTCGTGAAATTGGGAAACTAACTCGGGGAATAAAGCTCAAAGGGAGCAAAGCCTCCTTGAGAAGTGCCACCATCACTTTAAAAACACTTATTAGCACTCATGCCAGCAGCTGAAGCAGTCTCCACAGCCCCAGTGACGTCCTGCAGACCAGATGTCATGCATCCTTCTTAAGCTATTGCCGCCTCTGTGCCCTTTGCAAAAATCCACCCTCCTGCAAACATGAAATACTTATTTCACAGCCACTAGGAGATAAAATGTGAAGAAAAACAATTCTTTCTTCTCCCAAATGGTAAGTCTCCTTTTCAACTTGCCCTCTTTTCTTGCCTTCCTTGTGGGGGTCAACAGTTACTGAATGTGATCATTTGTTAAGTGTACTAATTCTTGCCGCATTCCTGATATGCTAATGAAAATACAGTAAGATGGCAAACAGAAGTCCAGGGAAAGCTCTCGAGCCCGCTGCACAACCTTCTTGCCCCTAGAGTCCAGTTGGTGTATCACTGGGAAAGGATTTGACAGGCACATCCTGGCAGGAAGATTCTTGTAAGTCATGATAGTTAGTACACAGTATTCTGCTCTCCTTGAGAGAACCCACAACAATCTATGTGCTTAGTATGTTTGGATCTGGAATGACCCCAAAAGACCCATGAGTCAATGGCTTAGTCCCCACCTTGGGTATATATTTGGAGAGTGTGAAAACTAGGAAGAGGAACTTAGGTCTTCGGGGCATACTCATAAAGGAGATATGAGAATGCATCTCTTTCTCTCTTTCTCTTTGGGTCACGAAGCCAGAAATTCTGCCTGGTCACATGGTCCCTACCATGATGCACTGCCTCACTCAAGGCAATAAGGCCGACCAATTATGGACAGAAACCTCCAAAACTGTGAGCCAGCTGAACATGGTGGCACACCCCTGTAATCCTAGCAACTCAGGAGACTGAGGTAAAAGAATTGCAAAATTAAGGTCAGCCTGAGCAACTTAGCAAGATCCTGTCTCAAAATAAAAAGGACTGGGGAATCTAGTTCAGTGGTAAAGAGCCCTGGATTCAATTCCCAGTATACCCCACCCCCCCCCCCAAAAAAAAAACTGAGCCAAAATAAATCTTTCATCTTTATAAGTTGACTGTCTCCAGTATTCATAAAAGTAATGGAAAGCTGACTAGCACAGTGCTCATGGCTCATACACCTCAATGTGTATGCAATACTTGCTAAAAGACATTTATATTAAATGCCCAAAACTTATTTAATTGTCAGATTATTCACAGCACCACTGAACACCTATTTTTTATTATTATTCATAAAAGTACTGAGTTCACAGAAATATTTTTCCCCTTTCCTAGTCATTTTTAGCTATGACAGGATTCATCTGAGTACCCAGTCTGTATCAGGCATTTTGAGAAGTGTAAACAAAACTTGAACTCATTTCTCCAGTAAGGACTTCACAGTTTAGTTATAAACTATAATTTACATGTTTTGTATTCAACATCGAAAAATTTTTTTAAATCTTAGAACTAACAAATCACATCCACTGAGTTTGCTGACATTTACACACAAACATGACAAAGTAGCTGTAAAATTTGTGGATTCAGGGCTGTCAATTGATCTTTGAAACAAGTTTTGAAACAGTTATCTGAAAAGACAAAGAAGCATCTGAGGTGACTCAAGGGAAAGGGAAGAACCTCTAAGAATTTTGTTTAGAGAAGTAATTGTGTTCTCCTTCTATAAGAGAAGCAAAGCTTAAACGAGAACTAAATTGTATTACAGTGTGTCATTTAGATAAAAGGCTTCAGTGACTTAGCTGGAAAATACTGTGTGCTTTATAATTTATAAGTAAAAAAAAAAACAAACACAGAGTAAAGCAAACACAACCTTTTAACTATCTGATGATGCTAATGACTATATCCTTGGAAATGAGCCCCAAGTACAACAATCCAAGAGTGACAGGTAGGCTATTTTAAATGTTCTTAAGAGACTGCTTAATTTCCCATACTTCAAGCTTTTTACTGATTGACATCTTTACAAATGAGTTCATTTTTGTTCTAAATCTCAGAACGACACAAGCCATCACAATATAAGCTTCCACTTATTTCTTCCCCAAATTACTGTTGAGATCATTTTTTTCCCCACATGTATATCTGGTGATAGTCTACCAGCTAAACTATGACTTGCTTTAAGAAGAAATTATGCAGAGAGCTTTTAGAGAAAATACAGACCAAACTTAAATATTTAAAAAGTATATCATCTTTGACATTTGCAGCTTAATAAATGCATAGTAATGGTACTTAAACAGAGATAGCTAAATCCTCCTTTGTCACATAAAACAGCTTTCCAAAGAATTCCAAGGGTTCTATCAACATCCCTGGTTGAAAGCTCCCCATACTCCTGAAAAGGAAAACAAAGGACTTTTCATTAGCTCAGCTGGGGTCTGAATGCAGGACCATGCAGGGACTTCAACTTCTTGATCAGATGACAGAAAAAGAAGTTGTCTAGGTTAGTCAACAGAGGAAATCTGATGTTCACATGAAACTGAAGGTACAATAGCAAATGGATGTTACCAAAACTGTCTCAAGGGGCTGGGGTTGGGCTTAGTGGTAGAGCACTTGCCTAGCATGTGTGAGGTACTGGTTTCGAATAAAATAAAGGTCTGTCAACATCTGAAAAAATATGTTTAAAAAAAAGTCTGGAATTTAAGGAATCTGTTAAATTAATTAATTGGAAGGTATATGTATGAAAATTTCTCAATAAAACCCATTATTTTGCATAACTAACTTGTGCTAATAATTATAATAAAAAGATACCAATAAATAATTAGCAAATGATACGAAAGAGCAAACTGCATTAGCAGAAATACAATTAGTGCTGAGATTCCTGGTAAAATATTTCTTTTCACCATTAAACCAAGATATTTAAATTAAAGCAAATGCCTGATACAAATTTCATATGAATACATTTTTAAACATGTAAAAATTTCAATACCAATGCTTGTGAAGTTCTGGTATAGTTCCTTCATGGGTTCAGCATTCTAAAAGTAGAGTCCATGAAGCAAATCTCACCTACCAAACTTAGCAGCTCTGTGACCTTATGAAAATTACTCTCAACCTGAAGTCAATCCATCTATAAAATCAGAAAGGAGCAGTGCATACTTGGAATGACACGGACTAAGGCAAGCAAAGTAGGGCAAGACCGGGGAAGTTTGGTGATAAAAACTGAACTCTGCAGCTAGATCATCTGGTATTTGGATCTTGACTTAGCTCTTCACTGTGTTCCCTAGAAGTCAGCAAGCTTCTCTGACTCTTTTTCCTATATATGACATGGAGAAACGATTACACCATTTCAACGAGGGTGTTTGTAAGTCAAATGAGATAATTCATGTAAAATATTTCTTAAAATAGTGCCTAGAACAAAGCAGAGGTATACCAAAATTTGGCCTTGGTCCTGGATTTTATTCAAATGTATTTGAATTTCACCTAGGAAGATGGAATAGCTAAATGTCTACTTAAGGGTAATAGCTGGTACCCGTGAAATTACAAAGATATGTGATTATATTAGTTACTGTCATCCATCTTTATTTAGTCTAGCAAAGTCAGTAATACAAACCAGGTATGCTACTTGGACTTACCTTCAACAGCTAAATACTAATTGGAGTGAAAAAAAAATCTCTTAATGTGATTTAAATGGTGAAATGTTACCAACTCTGTTGGATTTTAAATGTATTTTTTATTTCAAGAGTCAAATGTTATAACAATTAATGGTGATGGTAACAGTTGTTAATTTTATTTACAAAACAAATTATTAATAACTTTCTTATAGTGAAATAGGTACACACATAAACTATTAATAAGAGGAGCAATAATAGCTAACACTTACATGATTTTTAATACCTGCCAAGCATTCTTCTAAGTATTTTATGTATATGAGCTTACAGACAAGAATTCTTAAGGGGTGGAGAGATGTCACTTGATCAAGATGATGCATGTAATAAGTGGAACAGATGGAATACGAACCTCAGGAGATTGTCAACTGGAGTATATTCTCTGAAGCACAATACTATGGTGTTCTCAAATTAAGATTAAAAGGCAGTACATAAGTTAGACAATTTTGGGAAGAACAAAGATTCTCTTGAGTAAATTCATAAACAAAGCCTAATTCTGATAAATGAACCTAACACTTCAGAAAGGAGAAGAGGTAATCATGCTCACTACCATGGGAACCAGTTCACGCTTGGAAGATGGGAAACCTTCTGGGGTGGAGACCAGCCTCCCCAGTCAGGACTCTACTGACCTGACAGGTAGCTGCAGGTACATGAGTGAGTCAGTCAAGTTTGGCCACGTGCACAATACCAGACCTTAAACTATACTACAGAGCAATAGGAACAAAAATGGCATGGTATTGCCACCAAAATAAACATGTAGGTCAATGGTACAGAATAGAAGACAGAGACAAACCCACACAAATAGGGTTATCTCATACTAGACCAAGGCTCCAAAAACATACATTGGAGAAAAGATAACCTCTTCAATAAATGGTGCTGGGAAAACTAGAAATCCATATGTAGCAAAATGAAATTAAACCTCTATCTTTCACTCTGTACAAAACTCAACTCAAAATGGATCAAAGGTTTAGGCACTAGAACAGAGACCCTACACCTGATAGAAGAAAAGTAGTCCCAAATATTCATCATGTCAGCTTAGGACGTGACTTCTTTAACAAGACTCCTAAAGCACAAGAAGTAAAATCAAGAATCAATAAATGGGATGGATTCAAACTAAAAAAGCTCCTTCTCAGCAAAGGAAACAATCAATAACATGAAAGAGAGATTACAGAATTGAGAAAATCTTTACCACATGCACCTTAGATAGAGCACTAATCTCCAGGATATATAAAGAACTCAAAAAACTTAATGCCAAAAAAACCCCACCAAATAATTAATAAATGGGCTAAGGAACTGAACAGACACTTCACAGAGAAGAAATATAATTGATCAACAAATATATGAAAACATGTTCATCATCTCTAGCAATTAGAGAAATGCAAATCAAAAAACTAAGATTTCATCTCATTTTAGTCAGAATGGCAATTATCAAGAATATAAGCAAAAAAAATGTTGGCGAGGATGTGAGGAAAAAGGAACACTCATACATTGTTGGTGGGAATGCAAAATGGTGCAACCATCATGAAAAGCAGCATGGAGATTCCTCAGAAAACTTGGAATGGAACCACCAGTTGACCCAGTTATCCCACTCCTCAGTTTATATCCAAAGGACTTAAAATCAGCATACTACAGTGACACAGCCACATCAATGTTTATAGTAGCTCAATTCACAGGAGCTAAACTATGTAACCAAACTCTAGGTGCCCTTCAACAGATGAAAGATAAATAAAATGTGAAATAATTATATATATATGTGTGTGTGTGTGTGTGTGTGTGTGTGTGTGTACACATGATGGAATACTACTGTTTTAAAGAAGAATGAATTACAGCATTTGCTAGTAGATGAATGAAGCTGCAGAATATCATGCTAAATGAAATAAGCCAAACTCAAAAACACAAAGGACAAATTTTTTCTCTGATATGTAGATGCTAATTCACAAAATTCACAATAAGCGGGGCTAGGGAAGAATAGAGTTACTTTATATTAGGTAGAAGGGAGTAAAGGGAGGGGAGGGCATACAGGGGTAGGAAGGATAGTAGAATGAAACAGACATTATTACCTCATGTACATATATGACTGCATGACCAATGTGATCCTACAATATGTACAATCAGAAAAATGAGAAATTACACTCCATTCATGTATGATTTATCAAAATGTATAAACTCATTGCTCTGTTATTTACAACTAATTAGAACAAATATAAAAAATTAAAAGAAAAAAATTTTAAAAATAGGCTATTAAATACCTGAACAACAACAAAAAATAATACAAGCAATACTACATGGTGGCAAGGATGTGGGAAAAAGGTATACTCATATGCTGCTGGTGGAACTGCAAATTGGTGCAACCACTCTGGAAAGCAGTATGGAGATTCCTTTAAAAAGTTGGAATGGAACCACCATTTGACCCAGCTATCCCACTCCTCAGTTTATACCAAATGTTTTCTCTGATAAGCAGATGCTGATCCATAATGGAGTAGGGGAGTAGGGAAGAATGGATTGGCCAGAGGGAAGTGAGGGGAGGGAAGGGGGTGGGGGGGTAGGAAGAACAGTGGAATGAATCAGACATTATTACCCTATATACATGTAAGATTACATGACTGTTGTGACTGTACCATGTACAGTGAGAGGAATAAGAAGTTGAGCTTCATTTGTGTACAATGTGTCAAAATGCATTCTACTATCATGTATAACTAATTAGAACAAATTTTTTAAAATCAAAATAATTTAAAAAGAGATTAGCCATGTGGCGCCCAGACCCAATGGCTAACTGCTAGAACTGTCAGGTATAGGTGTTGTTATAAAACACCAAGTGGAGATGAACCTAGATTTTGAGTATATGAGGTTCACAGAACTACATGCTCTACCCATGTGTATTTTGAACATTTTCTCAATTAAAGTTTTAAATGGTGATAAAGTTTTTTTAAAAGCTAATACTATCTGAATTTTGGATCACATGATATCACTAAAAGTGCATTACAGAAAATACTGTCTCTACAACATTCAATTGGATGTGTAATTCAAAAAGGATCAACTATTTGGGAATTTCACTTGATATAAGCTGATGTTTTTAAAATCATCTCATAGTGAGTTTCTATATATACATACTATATGAATTATACACACACACTATATATATATATATATACATATATATAAATATATTTACAAAAAATCACAAGAGAAATAAAAAAGGAAGAGAAAGGGAGAAAGAAATTTTGCATATAAAATTACTGAAAAAAGAGTAAAGGTGGTAAACTTGGCAGTATTTTTGGCAAGAATGGTGCACATTCTTTTATCATTAGTATCTAAAGGATCCTAGGATATACCATTACATGTGTGACCATTTATATATATATATATATATAAATGTATATATATATAAAATATGTGTATATATATGTATAAAAAATATGTGTATATATATATACATATATATATTTTTTTATGGTACCACGGATTAAATCTAGGGACAATTAACCACTGAGTCACATCCCCACTCCTTTTTTTACTTTTAATTTTGAGATAGGGTCTCCAAAGTTGTTTAGAGACTCACTAAATTGCTGAGGATGGCTTTGACTGTGATTTACCTGCCTCAACCTCCTGAGCCACTGGAATTATAGGAGTGCTTCACTGTGCCCAGTATATGTAATCTTCATTTTTGTGGTGTTTTGATTTGATTGTTTATTATTCGACAAATAATTGCTTCAAACATAAAAATAGTAACTTCTTGCTTATTAATGACAGAGGCGGTGGTTTATTAAAGAGTTGCCCAATACTTCAGAGAACACAAGACTGGTTCATGGGGCAGGGCCTGAGTTCAGAAGCAGCAATCTGCTGGCTTTCTCTTTTCTGAGCAAGCATCACAACTCCCATTGTCATTATAGTTGATGCTGTTGTTGGGGAACACTGATTGAGGCCTCACTATGAATCATTCACTCTACTAAGAACTTTACATCCATTTTTTTCATTTAGTCCTTTCAATAACCCATTGAGAGGAGCATTATTATCATTTTACATTCAAAAGGATTGAAAAAAAACTTCCCCAAGGTCAAACAGAAAACCAGGATTTCAATGTACTTGGTGTGCTTCCAGGGCTGATGTTTTAACTCAACATACATAATCAAAATTTCATAGTGCATCTCAGAGTCAGGTAACAAATACTTGTAGCATGTTTCTGGAGAAAATTTAAAATAGAAAAACAAAACAATGCACTAGAAGCTATTAGGGTCATCTTCGGTTTTGAATTAGAACACTTAAAGAAGTAAAACTAGTCAATTCTTAGATTACACAGGCTATTCTTTTATTTAAAAAGACAAAAATTAAAGCCTACTATGCTTACAATGACAGTAAAGCCAAATAGTTCTTCTATATTCTCTCAAGTAAACAAAAGGACTGATGACAGAATGAAAAATGAAAAGATGAGAATAAAATATATTTCTTTAAAAACTACCACAGGTTACAAAAAACATGAATTTAAAACAAGGCATTTAACATAGAATAAACAATTAAATTGTCCCTGAGTCTCTTCAGAAGCCCAGAGGATACTGTTTATTCTTCTTGTTTCCTAAAGCAAGAAAATACCATAACACTCATATGACTTTACTTAAAAATGTACATAAGGTCAAATTATTCAAAACAGATGTCCAATTCCCTTCGCTTACACAACCCTGGTGAAGACAAACATTACTGAGTGCTAAAAGAGTGTGAGGATCAGAAACTATTTGTGATGAATCACAGAAGCACTAGATGCTAAGCACACTCCACCTTCTACTTCACAAGAGTCCTCCATGCACAGGTGTGTCAAGAGAGCAGGAGGCTGGGCTTGGTGGCACACACATATCATCCCAGAGACTTGGGAGGTTGATGCAGGAAGATTGCAAGTTCAAAGCCAGCCTCAACAACTCGGTGAGACCCCAAACATCTTAGCCAGACCCTGTCTCAAAATAAATAAAAAGAGCTGAGGATGTGGCTCAGTGGTTAAGAATCCCTGGGTTCAATCCCTGCTACCAGAGAGAGAGAGAGAGAGAGAAAGAGGAACAGATAGACAGATACAGACAGGAAGAGAACCATCCCCAACATTAATCATTATACAAACTCACTCTCCTTGTCACTGATAACCAACAGGAGGAAACGTTCATGAATTAAAAATATTGATGATCTTGGATACTTAGCCTAATTTCTCTTTAATTTAACCAATATGTTTGTGAATAATTCGTACAAGGAATTGCTCTTAATCCAAGTGGAGAATCAGACCATGTACACATAAACTGCAAAGCAATACGAATAAACATGCACAATAGGATCATGTTTTCCTGTGAATGTGCAGGGGAATGGAAACCAATGGAAACTTACAGCAATGACACTGGTGAGGTGGGGAAGGAGAAAGGGGATATTCCTAAGTTATAATCAAAGGATTTTATATTTGAGGATGGAGAGCTAATGAAATCCAAAATGATTCTTAGTCCAAATGATACAGAACAGGGATTTCATACTATGCCAACAAATAAATGTTATCTGACAAAAAGTAAGCTAATAAATTTATACTTTTCTGTCCCCAGGCTTCCATGTTATCTGGGATACAGCATGCACTCAATTAGTTGTTGAATTAACTTCCATAATTCATTATGAACAAGAAATCGCAATTGATGGGTTTTAAAATTGCTTTATGTATCTTACTAGTAGAAACTCTAATTTTCTTTCTTTGACATTTCTTTAATTACACTAGAAAGAAAGAACAAACTTTAGATGCTTCACAAGTACCTCTACAATACATTGCAAATTTCTGAGCAAGGCTTTCAAGGTCTTACCAGCTGACAACTACAACCTCATCTTCAGTCATTCCTTAAATATACACCCAAGTCTTTCATAATCTCTATGTGACAGGCACTGTGGAATGCACCCTGCTTTCAAAGCTGAGGAAGCCTCAAACCCTATTCTTAAGCCAAGTGGAGCAGGGAGATGATGATAGGCAATGGATGATGCCATTCCCACACTCATGGAGTGCCCACAGAAAAGGGGGCACCAAAGAGAGTCCAGGAGGTGGGCTGCCATGATGGATACTAAGGGAAAGACATCTCTGGGCTAAGGCTCTCATGCATCACGAGAGGCAGGAGGAGAATGGACTAAGGACTCAGCCTTTGCTCTTTCTACAAACATTTGTGAGGCCTCTACAGATAACAGACACTGATGGTGGCATAAGGAAGAAATATCCATGGCCCTTTAGAAGCTTCCAGTATAACAGAGTAAGCAATCACATAATCTAATAATTACCACACAAAGTTTTAACTGTTCTGGTATAGACAGATGCAGAGCCCTAGGTTGAGAGAGAAAAGGGTGGCTAATGCAATTTTAGGATTATTTTCAGGGTAAATTAAAAACTAATCTGGACCATAGTGAAAAGGTTTAGAGTACATGCAAATACAAATAATGATCATCATTATCCGGAAGCCTGGAGGGATGCCTGTGATTCATTTTATTCACTGTGCAAACTACAGGAGGGTTGACCCAGCCCTCAAGAGCTGAAATCAAGATGTGAGTGAGCCACAGGTGGGTAGCATTGCCACAGTTGTTTCAGGAATTGCGGTATGGTTTTCCAGGAAAGCAACTAGGTGCTTTCAGAAGAAATAGTGGTTCACACTAAAATGCTTTGTTCTTTATAGCTTGGTGTTGTGGTTTTAAAAAAACTTTCAAGAGTGTCATTGCTGCTTTAAGTGATATTTCAGGGAGCTGAACTCCTGCCTTCACACAAACAGGTCAAATACTTCAAGCTCCCCATTACTGTGAGGGGCTTGAAAGCTACTTTACTCCTGTGGAAGTTGCACTGCCAGAGACCAGGTGTTTGGGAGAGCATTTTAGAAAGCATCTTTAGACCTTTTCATTAGGCAATATTGCTTCCGCAGAATTTCTATACAAGGCCCAGGGGACAAAAGTGAACCAAAGGCCAGGAATACATACAAATTGCTCAGAAAATATAAAATCTGAAATGGTTTTATAATATTTCAAATAAAAAAGCATTCTGTCAGTTTCATATTTAAAATGGTCTATCAGATGTTACACTGATTGGCAAACAATGAAGAGAGGGAAGGATGGGGTATTACTGATCAAAGTCCTGGAGAATAAGCCTCAGACAAAACAGATGTCAAATCCAAGCATTTATTCAGGGGACTCTGGGCCTGAACTCAACCACAAGCAGAAAAATGATGTTGTCTGCCTTTGTACCTTCAAATATTCACAAGAAAGGAAGAAACTGCTAAAGCAATGAGAAAACTGAGTTGCAAAAGGGAAGACACTAAGAAACACGCCTGACAGCCACAGGTAGTCCACAGAGGAGCCCCATGGAAGCCATGAGCATGAGCAAGTGCAAGTCTGTGGCAGGTCTACAGAGCTTTCGTGATCTCAGTTAAACCTTTATCATACTGCAGACAGCTTAATTTATGCTCAGTAAGGCAGGGAGGTGCCTGATAGGGTTTGGAATACCTATTACTAAAGGCAGAAAAATAAGTCCTGGTGCCAAAGAGTGACCAACTGTTAGCCACTTTGAAAATTCAGCTCCCTAGTAATACTTCATCTTCTCAGAACTAA
Organism: Sciurus vulgaris; assembly: GCF_902686455.1. Lineage (NCBI taxonomy): Eukaryota > Metazoa > Chordata > Mammalia > Rodentia > Sciuridae > Sciurus > Sciurus vulgaris. The sequence goes on from NC_136474.1 coordinate 40,075,333, forward strand.
GACAGCCATGTGATACTGCAACTTCAGCTTCAGTTTCATTTCCTGATAGAGTCCTAAAGATTAACTCGCACAAGGTCCAATCTATAGCCCACAACAAGGCACCAGGGCCCTTAGCCTTTAGACGTTCCTGCCTTTATCAAGACACACCTCTATATCAAAAAAATCTTTATCCTGCTATCTCCCCTGTGAAAGCAAAGTGTGCAAGATTAGAAAAAATAGACAGCTTTACCGTATAAATTCTCTGTAGGATTGTCTGTAGGATAAGTAGATTCTCAGAAGGAGAATCAACTTAAATGTCAACATCTGAATGAGCTTATCTGAAGCCTTCAAAGTCTGACAGTTTTCAGACTTGTTTTGGGTACATTTTGTAGAGTTTTTAGGCTCATTTCAATTTCCACAAAACAAGCTGTACAAATACTGATTAGGTGCGAGTATAAATATTTAAAAATATTATGCTGTCACTTGCAAAGCCCTGCTGCAATAAGCCAGATTGCATTCAAATATTAAAGACATGAAAATCCACAGTGAGTAATTGTTGGCCTCACTTAGTTTTCATATTACTATAAATAGTGGGTATGTATCATTTTAATCATTATTCTGTTTACTTTATAAGCAGAAACTTAAAAGCACAAAGTGTAATTTTTGGAGGATTTAGAGTACTGCAAAGCTCCAGTTTAAGAATAAAGAAAACAAACTTGCAGGGCAAACAAGAAACACTGAGAAATCATACATTCAGTCATGCAGAACGCATTTATTAATGGTCTAGACACTGAGCTAAGAGCCCAGAGGCTGGAATTCAGAGAAGAAGAGGACATGGATGAGGGCTTCAGGGAGCTCACAGGCTCATCTGACAGGGGAATGCAGCCATGTTTAACATACAACTAAGAATACAGCCAGAGAGTAGGATGCATAGTTGGAATACAAAAGGGGGCAAGGAAAGAAAGATCAAGGAGGGAGGTCACAGCAGAAATGGCTCCTTTATTAGAGGGAGAATATTTAAAAGATACACTTGCCACTCATGCCACAGAATATCTGGGATAAGGGTCCAAATGGGAAGTCACTAAAACAACTGGCTAGCATAATTCCTTTGAAACATTAGGGGCAGAAAACAGAAGGCAGGAGACGGCCTGGAAAAAGAAGACTGGAAGTTGAGGCAGCATTGAATGGGCTTCCACCAAGCTCCAGAACTTCACAATCCTGTGTAAATTTGCTGTGAACCACACATTCCTGTGTGCTTATAACATTATTCGTCTGCTAAATATACCTAAGATAATTTCCTTGCATATTGTATAAGTCTTGTTTATAGTGTTTAAATACAAATACTTCTGATGGACAAGATGTACACGATGAAATGGTGAGGAAAGGCTGAAAAGATGACTCCTCAGTCTGGAAAAGCTAGCAAGTTAGCTCTAGGACTTCAGCAGTTGGGTTTCCCAAGTATCACACACCAGCAGGGACTTTTCTTGGGATATGAGCCTGAACAAGACAGGTCCCTACTCTCCCCCTCATTGAGAACATAAATCTCTCTGTTTATATGAATCAATTTTTTCTTCCCCTATCTAAAATATGAAAAACAAAGAAATCTTATAGGAACACAATTCAATAAGGATCAGAAAATTCTCCATGAATTCACTCAAATGGGAATCCCAAAACTACTAACCCTCTGAAGCCAGAATTAAGGACAGGTAGTTAGTATAGAAATAGGGGATAGGGTCAAATCGAGGAAATGAAGCCATGAAGCCATCTGCCTCTGGAAGTTGGAGACTGCCCCTGGGAGAATGGAATGTCAAGGATCTCCGGAGCTCACTGATTACCAAATTTACCTGCCTTTATCAAGGACTGCAAGCATGGAGCTGCTAATTAATGCCCCAGGGCCCTTACCTGCCTGAATCACCTTGGCACTCCCCCTGCCCATGGCTTCTCACTTAATGCAAAACCAGCCCTAGTCAGGTAGGCAGGAATGAGAGATAAGGGGGGAGAGAACTGGAGAACAAAAGAGAATTTAACCAATAAAACATGTAGGGTGCGCTCACTTCTTGGGACTTTAGAACATCAGCCATGGCCCCCTTCTTCCTGCTGGGAAAAGTCTGTATTACCTTTAAATAAAACTTGTTAATATGCTTGCCTTGGCGTGCTTCTCTAGTGTTCAAACTTCAACATTAGAAGGAGCAGAACTCCTCACTGTTAAAATGGCGGTATCACCTCCAGCTACACTTTTCCCTGAGTTCCATGGAAAAGGGGGCCACAGAAAAGACTTCCTTGCTTACTTGTAAATGGAAATTAGGAGGCAGGAGGGAGGATCACAGGGTGGTGAGACAGGGTGGGAGGGTAAATAGAAGCAGGTTGGTTACTGACCTGGCCATGGTTTCTTAAGAGTAGCAGAGAGAATAAATAAAACTCCTCACATTTCATTTATATACTTTGGATTTCACATTTCCTACACTTTGGGGCAAGACTTCAAACTTAACTACCTGCCTCATGGGCTCTATTCTGCAAATGAAGGAAGCAAAACTTTTTAAACAGGCATATGACTGGAGTTAAAAATTAACTGAACCTTAGTTGTTCTCTAGAGAAGACTGGTTGCACAATAGTCCACTGGAATGTCAGTCCCAGGAGGATGTGTTACAAATATCTTCAACATTATATGGTATGTGGCAGTTGGTAAGTGCTCAGTGAATAATGTCTTTTTTTTTTTTTTTTGGTCTTATATTTAGAAAGCACAGAGCTAGTTTATGGGACCATGAGAGTCCCCATCATAATAGCTCTAACTCTTACTTTTTTTTTTTTTTTTCATGCCCAGGTATTGAACTCAAGGTGCTTAACCACTGAGTCACATACCCAGCTCTTTTTATTTTTTTTATTTTGAGACAGGGACTCACTAGGTTGTTTACAGCCTTACTAAGTTGCTGAGGCTAGTTTCGAACTACCCTCTTCCTGCTTCAGCCTCCCAAGTTGCTGGAATTTCAGAGGTGAGCTACCATATCCAACTTACCTCTTACTCTTATTTCAAGATTTCCTTCCAGATATTACTAGGTACTGTATTTGATAAATATTAAGATTTTCATTAAAATTATATGAGTTAAATAATACTGGTAACTCCCATCCCAATAGTAAAAACAGAGTTTGCTCCCAAAACTTGTTTTAATAGACAAAAGCCTAACTTTGCAATTTCTCAGAGCCACATTTCAACAGCTCTGGTAAAGTAATCCTGTCCTCTCCCAAATATGCCTTCACCTTGTAAATCGCCTTTATTTACCCTATCTGATAAGAAAAATAGAGTCTGCATAAGATTTAAATCCTTAGGTAAGCTCTGAGATGCACCCAAGCATACTAGGCTTTGATTTAATTGCTGGATTTTATACTTAGGGCCAACCCAAAGGAGACTTAGAATTCAAAAATTTGGAAAGATTCAAAGAAGATTTGTCCCCTCTAACTCTTTGACTGACAATTAAAAAGAGGTCTACACTTGGAAAGGTCCCACCATCTGCTTCTTTACCTTCATCAGCAGTTCTAAGGAAGTACTATGGTTTGGGTAAGTGTCGCCCAAAGCACCATGTGTTGAAGAGTTAGTTTCCAACTGGTAGTGTTATTATTGGGAGGTGGGAGAACCTTTAAGAGGGACGCCTAAGGGGGTAGGAATGATAGTAGAGTGATAGATCTCATGTACATACATGACTGCATGACTGATGTGATCCTACAATACAATCAGAAAAATGAGAAATTACACTCCATTTATATATGATCTATCAAAATGTATAAATGCATTCTACTGTCATGTACAACAAATTAGAATACAAAATTAATAAAAAAAATTATAACATGTTAAAAAAAAGAAAGGATGAAACCTTTAAAAAAAAAAAAAAAGACAAGGGGCCTAGTAGGAGGAATTTGGTCACTGGGGTCATGTCCTTGAAGGGGATGTTGGGATCCCAGCCCCTTCCTTTATCTTGCACTTTCCAGTCACCACAGGGTGAGCAGCTACCTCCACTTTGTGCTTCTGCCTTGACACACTGCTGCCATGGGCCCAATACAAAGGGAGAATCATGAATGAACTAAAACCTCTGAAACCACAAGTCAATTTATAAACCTCTCTTTTTAAGTTGATTATCTCTGGCAGTTTGTTATATTAATATGAAACTGACAAACACAGGACGAACATTATTATGTAATCCTAGCTTGATTCCTGCCCGCACCTCTAATTTCTGTGTTCAAGAGTCTTCTTTTCTAGTGCTGAACTGATGCACAAAAAATGATTGCACAAACATACAAATCAGCCACACATGGGTCTATTATGGGAAAAATAATGGCTATAGGAATCTGTGACTGAGTCCCAGAGATGCAGGAAGAATGAAATGCCCTAAGGCTGTGACCCTCCAATCTCCCTTCAGTGCCTGAAGGAAGAACAAATGGGAAGACTGAACTGTCCTGCCAAAGGTCCATTTTTCCAGTCATAGAAACCCCAAACTAAAAGGTAACAGGAATGCTGTCATTACTTTTTTAACAAATTCATCATATATTTGTCGTGATTTTTTTTTCCTGTAATTTTCAGGCTTTGCATCAAGATTTCTTTCATGCAGAATCCTTGAAGTTAGCATGGCATCCCAGTTGTACAGTAACACTACCTGTTATTCTAGGATTAGGTCACTGCTAGTCAGAGTCTAGGTTGTTTATTCTATAATTATTTTAAAATTTTTAATCTGGTTACTGCATTTCATAGTTTAAAAATCTACTTTCCTAGTTGTTTATGAGATACAGCCCAACACCTTCAGTGTGACACACAGGACACTTCAAATCTAGCTTAGCCCACCCATTCAGTGTGACCATCTATCATCCTGCCAGTCTTGTGCCCATCTAAAACTCCCTAGGCACAGACACTGTCCACTGATTTCCCACAGCAGAAAGAAGCCAGTAACTAATTCTGCAGGAGTCAGGAAGAACTTCCCAGAAGAGATAGCATCTGAACTGCAAAGATGATAGAAAAATTACAAGAAGAAGGAGTGGGAAGGTTATTGTAAATCCATAGGTTTTCTGAAAACTAGTTCAAGGAACATTGACGAGAGAAGTCTGCCAGGAGATAATGCTCCTATCTGTGAATTATTTGTAAGTCAGATGTTTCTGAGATGAGGACTGCCTTTGCAAAAAACAGAGAATACAGATATCACTGCTTGTCCCCTGAACAAGCACCAACTACCTTAAAGACAATAGTAACATTCAAAGCAGGCACACACTAAGGACCTCCTTTTCAACTGGTCCAGTCTTATGGCCATGGTAAAAATATTTTTAAATTTCCTTTTAGAAGTAATTGCAATGCATGTCTATAAGTATATATATCTAAAACATGACTGTCTTCTTTTTAAATCCCTGCTATCTAGTTAACTCATTTTCACAAACAGCATGATATCAACATGCATACTTAAGAGCAGGGCAGGTATCAGAAAACTTCTATTCCTGTGGAAAGTAGACAGGGATCCAGAATACTGGAATATTAACTTCACTAATTACATGTCAGACATGGCTTAATACTCCAAAGCAGAGAGAGGAAACTTTACACATTTAAGGCCTTTTCAAATTGAGCAATTTCATAATCACATCAAGTCAACAAGCATTATTATTAAATGCTTGTTGCAAAAATGAAAACAAAGTAACTTCTACCCTAGCTCTCCAAGGCTGGTAGTGTCCAAATCCAGGGACATGTAATTCCCAAGTCTGCTTTTTCCACCGTGGCCCACTCACTACAGGGGTACTACTTTCCCTCACATTGTTGGTAACATTATGCATCTGAATCATGTCATTAATTCTCCTTATTGTCTTCACTAAGATATGCAGGGAGTCCTAGGTACTTCAGGCACTTCAAGTACTAGCCAGACAAAGTAACGTCCTCTCTAACTGATGGCTACATTTTTCCACTGCAAAATAAGAAACTGGAATTTAGCTTCCTATAAGTCTTTTGGGAACTCAGTGAGCAAGAAGCTGATCCATTCTCCTTGTGCTGACAAAAACCTCACTTAGTTCTAACAAACTACAAGGTAAATTCAGTCCTACTGTTTCTATTTTACAAATGAAAAAAATCATATTTTAGAGAGAGGGAAGTAAATCCCAAAGATCATTCAATTATAAGGGAGTAGAGATGGCATGCAAAGGCAGGTTAATTTCTGACTTAGTGACTAGGACTGTCCCAAGGCTTTCTTGCTTTCCAGGCAGGTTCCATTTGGAAGTCACAAAATAAAAGGAGCCCTGGGAAGCTTCATGGAAGTGGAACTCCCACCCCCCCAAAAATAGAGTGTGAATGAGGCAGCATTTCCAAAGCCACAGGCATTCTAAGCTGCATGCCCCTGCTGGCATCTCTCCATGAGACCATGCCTTGTTAATCACAGACATAGTGTCAGGGACACTGCTCAATTACAAATGAATTTAAGTGAAGACCCTAATGCACAGAAGGCTATACACATCAAGGGCTAGAAATCAGCTCTTCTTCTGCACTCAAGAGAGAAGAAAATGCTTATATTGTACCATGAGTCATTCAAAATGCATATACAGTTGGCCCTCCATATCTATGAGTTCTATATCAGGGGATTGAACCGACCATGGACCAAAAATATTCAGGAAAAAAAAATGCATGTGTACTGACATTTTCTCATCATTATTCTATAAATAATATAGCACACCAACTATTTACATAACATTCATATCATATTAGGTATTATAAATTATCTAAAGGTGCTTTAAAGTATATAAGATGTGTATAGGTCACATGCCAATTCTACATCCTTTAAATTGAGGGGCCTGAGCATCCACAGATGTTGGTACTCACATGCGAGGGGTTGGGAAATCACCAGCCGACGAGGAACGACAGGACTCAAGAATACCATTGTAGTAAATAAAGCTGCAAACTCCCTTGGAAACTTCTAAATATAAAGTGCTCATTTGCCTAGGGCAGTTGGTGGGCATGCTCATGCCTAAAGGTAGGAGATAATGTCACCTAACCACCAAGGAGAGAGAAAGACATACAATGGTTGCTTCCTTGAAATTATTTCCTTGGAAACAAATCTAACAAGGATCAAAAGTCAGATATGCTAGATGAAGCAATAAGAAATGAAATTTTGATCATATAATAACCTGTTTACACAGAAAACTTCCATGCCATTAAAAAAAATCCCTCCTTAAAAATGACAAGTCACAGTAAAAAATTGTAACACTTCAGAAGTTTAGAAAGTAAAAATTGAAAGTCTCCCACTCTCTCAACCTTTAATTTCATGCCTCAGAGATGACCAACTGCTAACAATCTGGTGTGTGCACTTCCAGATATTAGATTCATCTTTAAATAGTATTTTAAGGTTACAGAGCAAGTCAAAGAATATTTCTGTTCTGGTACCCGCATTTTCAAGGAGTTGCCATATCTTATACTACAAATTCTCATTTCATATTGGAGTTTCAAGTAAAATGTAATTAGGCTTTATTACATTTTTTGCACTAAATTTTACAAGATCTGTCAAGATTTTACATAGGAAATTCATTTGATTCTTACAAAAGTTAAGAACCTTTGCCAAAATGTAAAGGGGTAGCACACTAGATTCTCATTATATCTACTCTAGCCAAGAGATGTAAAAAGAAGCATGAGAGCAAAATTGGAATTTCATAGAATTCTCTTCCTAATATGGTCTTATTTTTCCCATACCTCAGCAATAAAAATCAGCAGTCACACAGTAAAATAAGAATGACAATTACTAGAAACTTGTACACGACTATTTCTCTAAAAGCAACTACATCTACTATCATTTCCTTTAGCTAAAGGAATTATTTTCTTTCATTCTCTTATGGTACATAAAAACTAATATTGCTGTTCAAATTTTCTGTTTTTGTGGAACTTCGGGGGGAAATCCTGAAATGCATCCTGACGAATGGCCAATTCAGCAACTCTCAATTCAGCAGTCTAGGTCCAACAGATAGGGAAAGATAATTTTATGGCTCATTTTCTCTCCAACACCTGCTCATTAGCTAGGCTTCTTTGAATGAAAAGACAACCAGACTGAAAATGTAATTCCACTGACTAACAATTTACAAAATCAGTTTTCATTGAAGTTCAAAGCTATAAACCTGATTAGAAAAAAGCTGCTCCCTGATTGAAGCTGTTTGTCTTGGTGGACAACAGTAGGTCCAAGGAGAATCAGCACACTGCAGGGTATTATTTTAAGCTCTTCCAGGGCTATGATTTTTCCAAGTTCTATTTCTCCCTCCAAAGGCACATGGTTGTCTCCATGAGTTTTAACAAATGAATGTGCCCTTATTAGTCAAAGAAGAACTGGTATATAGGAAACAAAAAGAAGAGAAGACTCAGAAAACCACTGGAACTTTCCTGCCACTCACATTTGGTGGGGGTGGCAGTGTGCGCTGGGGACAGAAGTCAGTCTCTTGGGCAAGTGAGGCAAGGGCTCTACCACAGAGCTCCATCCCCAACTCAATGCCCACAGTGTTTTAAGTATTTGGTGAAATTCCCAAACATGAAGGCAGGCAGCATTCTTACTTCCTTGGCAAGCTTGCTTTTCCAGGCTAACCATGAAGCTAATGGATTCAAGCAAGGTATGCACTTAGGGCAAAAAAGCAAATGGTCTTACTCCCAACTCTTGCCCTTACCCAAAGCTCCCACCTGAATGATAAAACCTTCCACCTGCAAAAGATAGACCAAGTCTCTTCTCCCTATAGTTTCATTTCCTCAACTATACAACTGACATATCAAAATACATCAATCTCCCTTGAAAGGGACTATGGGGATGGAGGGGAAGAAGGAATGGAGGGAAGGAAGGGGGAAGGGTGGGATGGATTATGGAAACAGTAATGGCATGGTCTGAATTTGAAAGCTGCACAGAGGAAGAATCAGTATCAGTACTTTTCCAATGTCCTGAAGATTATCTGTTCTGCCCCCAGCAAACTCTGTTCTTTACAGTCAAGTTGATAGAATATTAGTAACATTCTGTCATTCACATATTTTGAGGTTATGCTATTAGTTAAGATTTATAAGGATCATAGTTTTCTGTTATGCGGAATTTCTCAGCATTATAAAGTTGCATATTCTTCAGTAATCTGCAGATCTGAGCCCACAGACTTGCAACTTCCATTATTGCTCCTGTCAAGGTGGGATGATGAACTGGACCTGGCAGCATCTCCATAGCACTTGGCCTGAAGGATATGTCCCTAGACTAAGACGTTTTTCTTCCTCTGGTTTCTTTTTAGACTTTCTCTTGTCTTTTATTTCTAGCAGTTAGATAAAGTTCAGCTAAATTTCTTTGCAATTATCATGCTTGAGTTCATAACCTTGCTATTTTTAACTGAATAGCACTATAAATAAAAATTACAGAGAAAATGTGAGGCTCAAGTTAATATTACTTTCCTCCAGAGAGAATTTATTTTGCTTCTAGTAGAGGGATAAATGAGGAACAGATTCTTTTATTCCATGCCTTGAGGAGACAGAAGCTGGGTATTATTCACTGTGGGAACTGGTGGCTTTCAGGTCCATTCATTTCTACAGTATAGCCTCACCTAGAGCTCTGAGGAATAGGTCAACCTCCTATGGGCTGAGACCTCAAATTCTGAGCCCCAAATTAAACTTTTCCTCCTCAATATTGTTCTTGACAGGTCTTTGGGTCACAAGATGAAAAAACTGACTAAAACACTGCCTATGTTCTAGGTAATCATAAAGAAATAAATGAAACTCATGAATGTATTTAGGAAATCACAAACTACTATATGCAGCAAAAACTACATTAGCACATTAGTGTTAGCAAATTATGACTATTCTTATTAAAATAAATATTAACTGGGTGCAGTGTTGCAGCCCAGTTGTGTGGGAGGCTGAGGCAGGAGGATCACAAGTTCAAGGCCAATCTAGGCAATTTAGGAGACCCTGTCTTAAAATAAAAAGGGCTGGGGATATAGCACAGTGGTAGAACACTTGCCCAGCAGGTGTAAGACCCTGAAGCTCAACCCCCAGTACCACGAAAAATAAGTAAATAAAACACATCATGGCAAAAACAGCGTCCACCATTTCTACCAGACATTTCAAGTTTGTCAGTTTGGGCAGCTTTGCCTCCTGCCACCATATTTTGTTTTCAACCTTCATGGAGTAACCACATCTCATCACTAATTTCCACATCATGACTGACTACTCTTTGAAATTACTTCCTCACATTTCTAACTAGCACCTCATTATTTTAAGACATTTCGAAAAAGTCTATATATCATTGCCACAAAGAAACATATTAACACACAAACTAATTCACTCATTTAATGTAAACTAAAAGACTGATTGGAAGCCCCAAGACACCTATCGTTCATGCCCCACATACCCAAAAGTATGCATCAATACGTATTCCACTTTCTACTCAAGAACTAGAGCTAGAGTTGCATATATTTCCTAGAGATCTGCCTGAACTTGAACATTTCAATTCTACTTCTCTATGTCTAATACTGATCAAAGAGACCAATCCAGGCTTCATTCTCTGGTTGCCAGGGCAAGGAGTGAGCATGGGGTGAAGGAGGGAGGCCTGGGGAGAATGTCATTAAAGCACACACCAAGTTGTCTCCAGGAGAAGAGCACTTTCTTGACGACCTGGAATGTTCTGACTCCCCACTGGAATCTATAAGACCTCCTCCCTGCCATCATTGACATATGGATTTAAACCAAAGTGAAATGAGCAAATTGTAGCCGGCCACTGGAGGAAAATCTGTTTTGCAGGTGAGAAGGAAAGTCAGAATCATTCCTGGTGCATACATTCTACCAAAAATATATAAGTGAAGAAGATGCTGTCCTAGATCAAGTCCAATCAGTCACATGCTTCCCTGTGGCAGGGGAGAGGAAAAGAACGCAGAGTTCTCAAATCCCTGAACTGGAATTAAGGCTGAAACATACTTGATAGTTTATTTATAAGGAAATTTACACATTCTCAGTGAAAGTCATTTAACTTCCCAAAGTTAATGTAGTACTTTATACAATAAATTACCAAGGTTTTAAAAGAAAATGAAAATATTTCATTTTCAAAACAGTGGGCTAAGTAGGAACATATTCCAAAGCAAATTTTACATTTAAGCAATTACTTGTAACTCAGAATTTAATGTAGGCATTACATGACAGTAAGTCACATTTTTTTGTTCAGGTGGAATATGGAAGGATGCTTATATGTGCATGAGAAGGTTTGTTAGCAGAAGGATGGTTAAACCAAGTCAAACATTTTTCATGTTGTTTCATCTGACCACAGGAAAGTGAAATCTCTTGAAGCTGTCTGAACAATCTCAACCTGAGTACATTCGAGTGACTTGATTAAGGATGCAAATAAAGACTCTGACCTTCTGGTTCTCATTTACCCTAGTACACCATTTGTAATGCCTCTGATAAGCTGAGCCTGGTACCCAGGAATAGCGACGCACAGTCTGGTTAGGAAGGCAATGAAGGGGAAGACCAACCCAGGAAAAGGGAAGTAAATACAAGATGACAGGAAGCAACCCTATGTCAACGTATTTTTTAAAATAATGTGTGTGGGCACAAATTCTGATTCATCAAGTTGATGGAACTATGATATGAAGCTTTCATCTGTCTCTGCTTTGTCCATTTCTCCACTGAAATAGCTAGCTATGCATAAGTGCTCATTCTCCTTCTTCCATGACAGAGGATACTTGCTGTTTACCTAGTGTCTACTCCTTTGAGGGGATTCTCCAATTGTACAGACATTGGTCCAGCCAGTCAATCATGGTGAGCAGATGCTTTAAGCTGGCAAATGAGAATTTTCCATGCTCTAGAAACAGTGAGAAATATTTGAGTTTGGGTATGTGACCTTCTCCACAAGATGTGCAATATGGATGCTGAGAGGAAGAATGATGGTCCCTCCTCCTTTCAATCTTTAGTTATAAGGAAATAAACCTGAAGATATCATTAGTTAGCGCTGAAGCCACAAGGAGAAATTCTGCCTGAGAATGAAGCCATAACATCTAAAGCAAAGTAAGCTGAGCTCTGAAATGAGATACAAAAACTGGTTAGCATTGTTTGAGCCTCTGGATCCAGGTGCACCTGAAGCCAAACTATCCCTTCATTCCCAAGAAGTCCTAAAGATAAGGATAGAATATAATACAAATAAGAAGAAAAGCAAGCACATGTAAGAGGAAACAGAATCAGGAAGATTCAAAAACCTAGATAGTAGATATTATATTTAGCAGGCAGCACTTACTCATATTACCTGAATTGAATTCTAAAGACAAGATGAAAGACAAAACAACTTAAGAAGGGAAAGGAAGGCAGGAGTCAGGTCACCAGGCATTTAGTGAGAGTTTTCCAGTGCTGGGCACTTTGCTAGGCAAATAAGACAAGATGAACAAGACATGGCCCCAGCCTGCAGTTCACTGTGGGACACAGCAATATGAGAATAACAGTGTTATAAGGACAATTAATTATGCACACACAGGTTCCTGCTGCAGAAGTATGGACAGGGCCTCCCATGCACAGGCTAAAGAATGAGGATACATCATGAGGACACACAGGAATTCAGCTATTGCTATGATACCCTGACATCCCAAAGAAAAACAGGGTTTACCAGTGGTTGGAATTGTAGGAAAACAATCAAAAGTGTTTAAAATTATCAGCGGAAAGGAAGTCATTGTTTCAGACATGACTCACTGTCCAAAATTTTAAGATTTTCCTGAACTTAGAAATAAAAAGAAACAAATCAGCCACAAAGACCATGTGCTGCTTCTAATGACAGATATAGACACCACATGTGACTAACATATCCTTCCTGGCCCCACTATTACTGCAGGTGTGGTGTGGGCCCTGGGAGGTGCTGCAGTGAATACTGCAGGTCATCAGCTGAACAGAATTGCCATCTTGCCCAAGGTAAACCACTTCCCATGAGTGGTCCATACTGGGTATAAAGACAGGTACCTCACTGTGACTGAGGGCAACTCTGAGGGGACATTAAAAGCTTGAGGTGTTTCAAACAGGGTCCCCAAGGCCTGGGCTGAGACTTTAGGATTAAGCAGTGGGAGAAGAGGGCTGCTTTTCTTCCCCTTCCTGGAATGGATCCCAAGAGTAATCTCCAGAGACATCCGATACCTAATCTGTACCTCAGAGGTAGTTTTCTGGGGAATCTGTGTATGTAGAAGAAAGAACCACAACAGGGATTCTAGAAAGGAAAAAAAGGACCACTTGCTTCTAAATTTCCTCTTTCGAAAAACAAAGGGAAAAACAAAAGGCCTGCAAACTTGGAATAAAAGTTAATTTTTATCTATAACAATATAAAGAAGAAGTCAATAGCATGGAAAATCACTTCTAGTCTGATTGCCTCATTCACCATATACAAGACCTCTAGACTCTTGTGTATTGAAAAAGTTTCCTGAAAATAAAAGCTCTGACCCTAAGAAAATCATTACAGGATCCATGTGATCACAGGAAGGTGAGAATCCTTTCCCATGAGTGAGACTGGTGACGTCACCTCATGAAAAAGTGAGTACCCGACCTAATGTAGGCATAGCATGCAGGTCTGGACATTTTCCAAGTTTTCATGAGGTTTTTGAAGGCGTCATGTTTTAAACAGGGACTTACCAAATACAAGATCACGATATAAAATTTTGAACTCACTGGCCATATTCTAATTGTTGTCTCAGAAAAAGGCAATTTCAGGACCACAAACTCTTGTAATTTCATACTCCTATAATAGAAAATCATGAATTCAATCCAGAAGGGGCTGGAGATGCAGGTCAGTGATAGAGTGTTTGCCTACTAGGTACAAGATTCTGGGTTTGGAATCTTGCACCACTGGAAATAATAAATAAGCTCAATTCTACCCACAAAACAACTCTCACTGATGAAGCTGAAGGTACACCATAAAATTCTTTCATAAAATCTGAGAAACATGTTAAGTCAGTGCCTCAGGGAACAGTTCAGTCAGACAGAAGCTAAGGGCCTAAAAAGCATGCCTCACGGAGCCTGTCTATTAAGCAGCAATGACTCTAAAATCTTAAGGGGTCGCTCCTCAGAAAAATCGCCTGTGCTTATATTAAAGAGATTGATGGGTGTGGCTTTCATCTAATAAAGTGAATCTCAATAACAGGAGACCTGTGACATTTTTAAGAGGATTATTCTGACAAGACACTATGATGCTTCAGACTAAGATGAATAGACACAGTTCTAATGCAAAGAGGCTGTTAGATGATCAGAGCCCTACTGGCAGAAATCAGGCTGAGCAGGCCACTCAACAGCAGTGGCTGTTTCTTCCAGAAGAGAAAGAATGGCTCAGACAGAACCAAGAGTAAATGGAGAATCCTTCCTCGGCAAGCACTGTCCTACCAAGGAACTGTACTCACATGCTAGAAGCTGTTCCAGAATTCCTAGGAACCAGTGAATCCTACTGCTTCTGCCCTTTCTGGATGGGAACCCTACCTGGCAGTTCTCTGCTGCCAGTCCTTCAGCTGTATGTCAGTGCGTGGTAGGGTACGGGTGCTTCTCGGGCCTATAGGTTTTCAGACTAAGGAGGGCTATTATTTGAGAAGGCGTATAAAACCACACAAAGACATCTGTATTAGACAGATTTTCATCTCTGTGGCAAATACCTGACAAGAACAACTTAGAGGAAGAAAGATTTATTCTGGTTCATTTCAGAGGTTTCAGTCTATGGTCAACTGGCTGCATTGCTTTGGGCCTGAGGTGAGGCAGAACATCATGATGGTAGATGTGGGGAAGAAAGCTATCTGTTCATAGCAGCCAGGAAGTGAGGTAGAGTGGTAGTATTGGGACAGCATAGAGTCCCCAAGGGTGCAACCCCAGTGACCTAGATCCTCTAACCCTTCCCGACCTGTCTACAATTTCTATCTCCTCCCAGCAGTCCACCCATTTATCAATCAATTAACCCATTGATGAGCTCAGACCCTCATGATCCAATCAATTCCCAGAAGTCCCATTTCTGGACATTGCTGCATTGGGGAATGAGACTTCAACACATGAGCTTTTGGGAAGTATTCTAGATCCAAACCATAATAGCATCTCTTCTGCATGTGAACCTGACTTTAAGCTAAGATCCTGGACTTGTACCTGAGGTCCTCATAAGACTTACAGGTCTTTGAACTGAGGGATGAGTGTATTTTACATGTAAGAGGAATAGGATATTAATTCTTGTGATTAGAAGATACTGGGAAGATTAAATATTCCAGGACTAGCCACACCAATGCATATCCTGTCCCACAAGTAGTTCCTAAAAGGTGATATTAACACCTCTTTCCTGGGTCTATATTCCCACCATTGATGTGGGGGACAGGGGTTGCAACTATAAGTGATGCTTTTTCATTTTGTTTTTCAGAGGCAATACAACTTACTAGTAAAGAGCATGAGCCCTAGAGTCTAAAAATCCAGGTTCAAATCTCATGTCAGTTGAAACTGAATGACTTCAACTGAGTTAATTAACCTCTCTGTACCTTTGTTTAATCTGTAAAATAGGGACTATTTGAGTTAGGGGCACATGTGGGCATGTGTACACACTGCACAATGTGTGAGAGACTAACTAACTGACTGACGGATTGATTGACAGTCAGATTGAGCTCTTAAGGCATTGTCTCATGCAACCCCAGATGGCAAGTTCAAATTCTTCAGGACAGCAGGCTGGAATCGGAGGCAGGGTTTCCATATGGAGTTTAGAGAATTTCTTCTTTAGGAAACCTCAGTCTCTTCTTTTAAGGCCTTCAGTTGCTTGGATGAGACTCACCCACATTGTGGTAGATAATTTGCTTTGCCTAAAATCTACTTACTCAAATGTTAATCTTTAGTCAGAGTCCACTATTTAAATATTAATCCCATCTAAAAATACCTTGAAAGCAACATCTAGACTGGCTTTGACCAAGTAACTGAGAACCATTGCTACCCAACTGTACTCACAACATTAACCATCACAAGGATAAAAAGTAGTACCCATAACTCACTGGGAGGTGCGTGGATTAAGTGAGATAATGCTCAGAGGGGCTTAGAAAAATGCCAGGCAAGGAGGAAATGCTCAAAGCATATTCATTACTCTCAGCAGGCCATCATATTGCCCTGGGTACTACTTATTGACTTCTACCTACTGTTCTTGCAAAGTAATTCACAGTACCTTCACCTCATTTAGGTACTATTTACAAATTAATCTTGCAAATCAAAAGGATCATTCAGCCTCATGTTTCTTCCCATCTTTAGGTGAAAGTGGTTATAAAAGAAAAAAGGAAGCAGGTAGGTGGGATGTTCTTGAGCCCACTTCCTCTCTAGCTCTGGGCAGCCTCACTGCTCAGGGAACTAGACCTGCAGTCATATACCATGACAGCAACAGAGTCCCTGAGCTATGAATCGAAACAAGCCAAATGATCACCATATTTTTTTCTTGAGCATCAGGAATGTGTCATTCATTTCAGAAACAAAACTGCCCTAAAAACAAAGCTAAATTCAAAATGTTATCACAGCTGGTGTTGTGGTGCACCCTGGTCCCAGATAATTAGGGAGGCTAAGGCAGAAGGATCCCAAATTCAAGGTCAGAAAACAGAGCAGGACCCTGTCTCCTCCATTTCCAAGGAAAATTTGGCACTTAGTTTTAGTTTTGTTTTTTTGTGGTACTAGGGATCGAACTCAGGGCCTGGTGCTTGCAATACAAGTACTCTACCAGCTGAGCTATCTCCCCAGCCCAGCACTTAGTGTTTTTAAATGCTTATTGTAGTGACACCTTTCTCAGGATAGAAAGTTCATTATATATATACTCTGGGGATTTCAGAAACAGCTTAACATTTCAAAGTATAAATTGAAGAGAGTTTGTTAATTTTCTACTCCTTTTGCAGGCCCCATACCAAGCAAAAGGGTTCACCTTATAAACTTTCTCAACACATGACTCAATTTGGCCTCATACAGAATGCTCAATTTAGCAAGGGCCACTTCAACAGCACATGCTATTTTGTTTTTAGCTATCTGGCTGTTTTCATGATTATATTCATGTCAGGGGATTTTAAGTAACTATGGTGAGACATGCAAATACTCTAAACAATCAAGTGCTAACCATCCTTACTCTAAGCAATGAATTGAATCTAAAATGCTCAATCCTGTCTCACCTGAAGTTAGAAACATCACTACTTTATTCTTGTAAAAATGCACATGTCTGAGAGGAATTCCACAATGGTCCTTTCTGAATTACACAATTTTGAATTATCTGATGTTCCCTCACCATTCACCATGAGCTCAGTGTTGCTACCAAGTCCTTCTATAAGATCTGCTTTTCAGTTGGAAGAACTTAAAACAATGCCATGGAACTATAAAATAATGAGTGTGATTTTGCACACTGCTTCTCCAATGACTTTCATTGTGGTACTTCATAAATTACATCTTGTCCTTTAATTTCATATCAATTAATAAACACATATATGTAAAAGTGAACCTGTCTTCCTACCAAAGTCCCACAAAAATTTACATTAGTAAAAACAACAAACACGTTGACCAAAGAATCTTGGATTTTCAAGGGCATGTCAAAGCCAAATAGCAGCAGCTTCTGGAGTTACAACAAAACAAACAAACTCTTCAGCCAACTGTTGTACCATATGTTTCTAATGGATTTTATTCTACATAAAGCAAATTCATCATCTAAACAAAACACATCATCACAGAGCCTAGTGACTGAAGGCACGTTTCTGATCATTTGTCAATTTATTGCAAGAGCAAGCTCTGAAGTCTAAACAGAAAGTGGAATCTTGCCTGAAAATGACAGACCCATTGCCAATGGCTTTTCTGGCAAGGACAGTAAAAAATCTGGATAATGTATATTGTGAGTTTTTGGAGGTAGACCTGTGGAGTGATTCTCATAATACCCAGGTGTCTTCTCCAACTGCACCAAGATATGATACCCTCAGAGTAAGAATTTGCCCAATCACTGCATGCTTGTGTCCTCTAATAAGTAATTTATTTACATTATATACATATATGTGTGTGTGCATGTGTGTGTGTGTGTGTGTGTGCGTGTGTGTAAGGACAGTTAAATATATATGTGTGTGTATATATAAATATGTGTGTATATTTAAATGTACTTTTTGTGGTGCTCAGGATTGAACTCAGGGTATTGGACATGCTAGGCAAGCACTCTATCACTGAGCTTACATCCCTAGCCCTGTGTGTGTATTTTTTCCTTGTAAATTATATAGAACAAAATTTAAAACTCAGGAAGTCTTCCTCTGCCAGTCAGTGATCCTTCCTGGAATGTTAATTGGGATAGTCTGAAAATAAATATATTCCTGCCTTGGTATAGACTGACATGATGAGGAAGTTTGAGTTGCTCCTCAAGGGTTGTATTTCAAAGTAAAATATAAATAACCTTTGGCAATATTTAAGACCATTGCTCCACTTCTCAGTACAGATAATCAATAGTTGCCAACTGTGATCTAGCCCTTGTTGAAAATAAAAAGGAGCGTGTATTTTCCTTAAAAAATCAACACAGTAAGATTATGATTGCCCAGAACTTTGAAGAAACTTAAATTCTGCCCACCTGATACCAAAACTGTGCCTATACACTTTTCTAGAACATTAAAGAACACATTCAATCCAATCAATCTCTCACAAATCTCATCAGGCACCCAAAATTTTAAGCAGTGAAATAAGGGATTCAGGATAAATTCCATACCCTACCTCCTAACAAATAAAAGGCATTTTCTATTATGTTCAGTGGTGACAAATTTTATATCAAATCAGGTCAATCCAGAAGGGAACCATATATATAGGCTCATGTAACTAAAAGCTATAAAAATGCTTCCAAAAGAATGGTGAAGGAAGGACTTAAATGTGTCTGACTCAAATCTCTATTCCTTAGCTCTGCCCTCCACTGGTTGCCTTCTGTTTAGACAGGATGATTGACAGCTGCAATTCACCTATTTCCTACCTCTTCAAGGCCCTTGAAAAATACTCCAGTATTTCCTAGTAACTATCACCTAAGGCTCATGATTCACTCTTATTGAATAAATGCAATCTCTAAATAAGTAATTGAGACCATCAGGAAATGGATTCTATAAACTTGCAACATCTAAGTCAGATTCCCACCTCTGAACCAGGCATTATGACTGGGGGAGACTGAGGCTCTGAATGACCAGAACTGAATGACACTAAGCCACTCCTACACCTAGGGGTGGGACTCCACCTGAAGCATATGGTTTGCAGAGCAACCAAAGGAAGTGGGGGGTTTGTGTGCTAAAAGGAGAAAAGAATGTGGGGAAGCAATACACAACATTTACTACATTGTTATATTAAATTTAACAAAACAATCCATTGCACTGAACTATGTTAATATGATTTTTCTTTTCCTTTTCTTTCTTCTTTTTTTTTAAGCTGGGGATTGAACACAGGGCATGGTAGGCATCTGCTCTACCACTGGGCTACATCCCTGTCCCAGTCTTCACAAGAGTTAAAAGAAAGGAGGAGTCCCACTTAGCTCCAAGTTAAGCAGAACATACAGTCCCCCATAAAGTACAAGACAGTATTTGTCAAGTGATTTAATTACCATGAGAACATAAAAATGAGAAAATGGCTAGCAAAAGTATATCAAGGAGGAAGGAAGTAGGTGAGGAAGGGAAGAAGGAAAGGAGGGATGGAAGAAGGAAGAAGGGAGGGAAGGGAGGAAGTTCCCAAGGGAAGAGGATCCTAATTAGGAAATTCTTTTCCAAAATATCTATCACTCTGCTACAAATAGAAATGTTTTAGAAGTTATCACATGAAAGTCTTTGATATAACCAAATGAAAAAATTTCATTTCTCGATTCACAATTCCTGCAAGTAAAGGGTCTTGGAAATGATCTTGCAGATCTTTAGCATTCTCTAAGATTTACATGTAGGTCACGTAGACTACAATATCTTTAAGATTCTTCTCAGTAGTGATTTTCCAATTTCAATAATATAACACAAACCTGTGTTTTGTTTACTTCTACATATTTCAATTCTTATACTATATATCTATATGTGCAGAAATTTTTAAAAAGATCACTTTAAATTAGCAATCGAGTTTCAGTCACCCATCACTGAAGCACAAATACCTTGATTAGCTGGGATAGACTCTATTGGTATTTTCCTGGATATAAAATGTGTCTCTGTTGTTATCCTGAATGTGAAGACAGTGTCATCTTGAATTCTAAGGCATCAAATATGGAATTATTGTGTATACAGATACAGGTTTCCTGAAAATACTATGCACAAAAATTCTCTAACATTTATGCACATTATTTTGCTTGTTCCTCTCAATATAGAAGTGCTTTGAACCATATAAATGCTGACACAAAGATATCACTATTATCATCATTTAGATTCAGGTTTCCATTATTTATAATAAAAATGGCACAGATAATCCAAATGGCAGATAATCCAAAAATCATTTCATTTTTATTTCAAAATACAATTTGGGATTTACAGTAAATGAACATCTTTGATGTTATAAGAACCAACAGCATTGAATATAAAATAATGGAACTCACTAGAGGCCAGACCAAAAAAAAGAGAGAATAAAAGTGGTTCTTTATTACTTACATAATGCCATCATTTACTTTTATAACCAATTTTACTTTTAAAAATATCCTTCATACTTACTCCCTTATGTAGCTTTTCAAGAATACTAAATGCAAGCAGCATGGGCATTCCGTCAGCTGTAGTACCAGCAGGTATGGTTCTCCGATCCAATTTTCCTGTATATCTCCCAATACATTGTTCCTCCTGGAGCCTGGAATAATCCCTTTCACAGTAGTTCTCTCCTACTTGTACAGATTCAGCTTGAAGAGACTGCAGCCACCCAAAGTCCTAACTGCCATGTTGCCCTAAGTAACCTGGTAGGTTTTCCCATTTCCCAGCAGGCTATAAATACAACCACTGGACATGTGGTGGCAGAGGTGGGGGCCTTTATGAGAGGACCTGGTGCTATTAGTATCAGGAATGTATCTGAAGTCTTCAATATCAACCTGAGATGAACCAGGTACATTCTCACTTGGGTGGAGTCGTTTGTCTAAATCGTTATCTACAACTCTACTTGTGACCCAAATTGTAGGGCTCCACCTGGTCTTGCTGCCACCCAGAACCCACCTTCTGTCAGTAAGTCAAAAAATTGCACTCTTTGTAATCCTGGATCTGTCATTTTCTTAGGTCTCACAGCACCTTGGGACTTGTTCTCATACACTGGAAAATCCTGTGTTGTTACAGAACACTACTATTTATTCCAGACTATAAAAATAAAGCAGCCTTCCAAACAGATGTAAGCACAGTGCATTTCTATCACTCTCTTCCAGGTTCAACATCATCCATGAAGGAAGACACTCCCGAGTATTGGAGTGCCTTGGAGGTGGGACCTCGGTCAGACACCACACCTGCAAGGAGGCATCAGACCCAGCCCTGCTGAAAGGGCCTTCCAGTTTCGCCCTGTCCAGGTTTCACTTTCCCCTCTGACAGACTTATTAGTTCCTAAGCCTGGTTACTCATCAGAACCACATGGGAAGCTTTCAAATTCCAGATCCCTGTACTATTTAATTTTAGTAAATATGAGGTGAGACCAAATGAAAACATCAGACATGTATGCACATATTTATGTATGCAAACATAATTTTTTAAAATTCCCCAAATGATTTTGATGATCAGCCATTGTCACACTGATCCAATTATAAACTGCTTGTGACTCTGATTCAACCATCTCCTCTCTAAAACCCCTAAGTATCTGATAAAAAGTTCTGTGCATACAAATAGAGTAACTCCTTAGTTTTTCATAGGTAAGTGATAATAACAACGAAAGGAAACCATGCTTCCTGGCCACTAATTGTGAGACAGGTGTCCACTACAGACATGTAAGCACAGATGTAGACACACATGCTTATGTGTGAATGAGATCTACACCAGTGGGACTGTGCCAACTTGCCTTGGCAACAAGGCAGACAGAGTCCCCCACTGTTCAGTGTACGTTTGGACTCCATTGCTTTTGTTGCACAAGCTTAGTAGATTCATTGCGCTCAGTAATCATTCTCAACCAAGAGCACTGTACTACCATGAGGATTCACAGAGAGAGATAAAAAACACTTACTGAACACTCACCATTTTTTCAAGGAACAGAAAAGCCATAGTCCCTAACCTCAAACAATTTCCTCTCAGGAGAAAGGAAAGAGGTTTGTAAAGCAGAGTACAGCATGGGAAGCACTAGGACAGAGGGGTGGAGATGCTGCTCATTTGCTGTAGCCTTTACCCTTTAGTGGCCACAGCTATCCTCAGTGAAACCAAATCTACAGCTCTGAAAGAAAAAGGAGTAGATAGTAGACTAGAGAAACAACAGGCTGTTGAAGGTAACTGTTGGGTTTGTTTGTTTAAGAGATTAGAAGGTAATCATTTAGGGGATGGAGATGTAGCTCAGGAGTAGTGCTTGCCTAGCATATGGGAGGACCTGGGTTCAAGCCCCAACAATGCAAAATAACAAAAACCAGATAATCATTTGCTTTTTTGTCATACCCAAATTAAGGGGGCACATATGTCTACTCTATTTTGCTCTAGTGTGCAACTTTAGAGTCCTCAAGGTATGTATTTGACACATAGTAAGTTTTCATTAAAGAAATTAAAGCATATCTATCTATGTAAAGACAAAAAGTAAATAAGAAAATATGACAAAAGGAATTATTTTCCATGTATGCTATGATTAAGGTTTCTTTGATTGTATGTTACAATATCTTTATTTTCCAGGATGAATAAGCATTGCTTGAATTGTTACCAAAGATAAAAACAACAGGAACTTTTCTGTGAAAATTTCATTTCACATAACCATCCAATAGCCAACATCATTAATTTCTTACTTTTTTTCATGGAAATAACCAAGCCATGCAACAAATGGAAAGAAACCATTTTATTATGTCCAATTCACATTTTCAAAGCAATAACACCTGGTATCACTGAATAGCACAACTGACAAGTAAGCCACCCTCTTACTATGATCAGAAGTATATGTGCATGGTATTATCCCTACCTAGGTATTCAGATGAGCAAGCCCTAGGAAGGTACATCAGTGGGAAACAATCCAAAGCAAGACTTAATATTTTATTACTGTGGATTCCATTAAATATACATTCTTCATAAAATCTATATTTTGTGAAATATAAATCTCACACATGGAGATGAAGATGTAGTAGGCCAAGACATTTCTCCAACCTTGTGAAGTGTGTAGTTTAGTGAGGTCAGGTGGGGCAGGCTCACACCACTAACAGAGCTTCACACAGGGATCCATTACAAGCTGTGAATGCTGCTGTTGTACAGAGCTCTCTGGCAATGCCAGTTTGATGAGGATGGGATCGAATGAGGAAGAACAGTAGGTGGTCTGCAAGTCACCACTACACCACACACACGTAGAATGGTAATAATAGCTAGGCATGGTGGTGCATGCCTATAATCCCAGTGACTTGGAGGATCAAGTTTGAAGCCAGCCTCAGTAATTTGAATACCCTGCCTTGAAATAAAATATAAAAGGGCTGGGCATGTAGCTCAGTGGCAAAGTGCCCTTGGGTTAAATGGCCAGCATGGATAAATAAATGCATTAATTAATTTATTTATTAAAACAAAGAGGCAATAATTATCCTAATAGAATAAGTGTTATACACTTATAAATGAGATAATATAGGCAATGATTTGAGAACAATGCCCGGCACTTACTACTAACAATGCACTCTCAGTATCATTCCAGAAATAATGTAAGTTTCAAAGGATTTCTATGTATCCTGCTTACTGTTACTTCCTAGCTCCTAGGTGATATCCAGTAAATCTGTAGTGATGAATAAATACTGGAATCAGCACAGAGAGGCCAATGCCAGGTGTGAGGGTTTGGGGTAGTATTACTGGTTGGGATGAGGAACCTCAGGGTCACTGCCAGTTCATAGCACTGTAGAGACCAGTGGTCACCTGCCAACCTCTACACAGTATATATATTAGAGTCATTTTGGCCCAATTATTCAAATTCCAAATCTGTGTTTTCTTTCCTCTCTCATACCCTTTTGTATCTATCTTCTATCATTCACAAACACCTGGCTGTACCCTCAGCTTTTAAAGAACCTGTATGATTTCCTTGGAGCAGAAGTTTCCCAATGCTCTCCTTCATGGTGATTTTTTACAAGGTGCCCCTTGGTCAAATTAAATACCTAGCCACTCTCTTTATTAAACAGCTAAATCTGAATAATGAAACAGCTGCCTTTGCATGGTGCCCACCTGATGGTGCTGTGTTTCTCTCAAAAATGTTAGCCTCCCACAGCAACTCTGGAATTTGTTCCAGGTCTCCAGGGAGCCTTGGCACACAGCTGGGGAAGCAGGGCCTTGGCAATTCCCTCTCTTCTCTTCAGGACAACTGCCACTAAATTTGGAATGCTCTTTAGTTCAGCATCCTGGCTCCCCACCACTCCTTCCTAGCCAACTTCCTCCCTTAACAGCTGAACAGAAACTCAGGTCCCAATAGTACTGACAGCCACTTCACATGACATGGGCCATGCCTCACACCAACCAGAGCAAGAGAAGATCCAAATCTTCAAATCCTAAAAGCAAGCAGACAGATACTTTTAAGTGTTTAAAGGTCCATGGAGACAAAGGAGAGTCTAGAAACATTCAACAGTGACTCCATTCATCCCAGAGCTCCAGGCAGCAGCCTGAGAAGAGCCTCCCCAGAGAGTTTCCCTTAGCCGGAGTTATCCATCTGACAGCCGTGAAGGCAGTCACAAGTCTGCTTAGGCCAAGCACACTGGGACAGTGCACACTTTCTCCTCACCACAACCCAGAAGAGAAAACCGCAAACACAGTTTAGATGGTGTTTTGTTTTACTAAAAATACAAGGCAAAAGCTTTTAATCTTAATAATCAAGCAGGAAAACAGAAAATACAACTGTATTAAAAATGTACCTTGCCTATAGGAATAGTCTGCTAGTTACTATAAGAGAAAGTAAATTTCAAAGAGAGAAATAGAAGAAAATTGTAAGTCATAGCGACAAAATGAGCAATAAATAAGAGATATTTTTAAATACTGAAGGACTTCCTCTCACAAAGAAAGAGAATGCTATTGAGAAAAAGTCAATACAAAGCCACTACCAACCACACAAATATAGCCACCTCCAACTGCTCTTGGGCTGATTGGGGACACTGGCTAAGACACCATGGTGAGACATCACAGACTTTCACATGCCACCACCCGCTGTGACTGGAGAGCAACTGCTCAGACTGAAGTTACCCTGAGGAACATGGGCAAACCCTACCTCTTCCTAAAGCTTTTCTTAAAAATGATGTTACATACAGGTGCTGCACAGAACAACAGGGTCTGGGTAATGCTCAGAGCTGGACAATGATGCCCTTAAGATAGGGTTTTAGGATAAAGAGAGAGACATACTGAGTCTTAAAGGAGGCACCTATGGGCCAGTGAGATGCAGAAAGCACAACTTTGATTAACATGCTCTTGTAAAACCAGGGAAATGCCCAAGCAAGGGAAAAATTGGCACAAAATTTTGTAGCTCTACCCTGCCTCCAACTCTCATTCAGCCCTAGCAAGGGCCCTTTCTAAATATTAACACGCCACAGCAATGGGTTACTATCTCTCCCTCTGGAGATTGCCCACATTCTCCCTTGAATGTGTTTTCCTGGTTTGAGGATGTAGCTCAGTTGGTAGAGTGCTTGCCTTGCAAGCAGAAAGCCCTAGGTTCAATCCCCAGCACTGGGGGTAGGGGGGAATGTGTATTCCTGGTTCTACTCTGAAGGCAGCTCTCTCTTGAGATGGCCCCTATTCTCCCTTAAATGTGTACCTACTTTCCTAAATAAACCTCTGTCTATGCTTTTGACTATCATGTGTTGAAATTCTTTTCCATCACATATGCCAATAAATCCATTGGTCATGAGTAGGATTCCTCCTTCTCTCTGGGAACTGCTCTAAACTTTCTTTAGTGATCT
This sequence comes from Sciurus vulgaris, assembly GCF_902686455.1. Lineage (NCBI taxonomy): Eukaryota > Metazoa > Chordata > Mammalia > Rodentia > Sciuridae > Sciurus > Sciurus vulgaris. Next base: position 40,101,270 of record NC_136474.1, read on the forward strand.
CTCTTCTCCCATGACACCCAAATGCTGGTGGAAGCAAAATGGCAACCACCATGAGGCCCAGCTGGAGATGGGATTTATCTGAGGTGACAATGGATGTCATGCTGGAGTGGGGATGAGAGCCACACATTGTCCAGTGGAGGAGGACAAGGGGACATTTGATGCTGGACTCCATTACACAGGATGTCAGAAATGCTACATGGCTAACGCCCCTGTCTAGGAAGCCTGGCCCACAGTACAGAGTGGCTGCAGGAAAGAAAGTGTGTGAGGCTTTGTGAAAACAGGAGAGCTGGCCAGAACATGTTCGTCAGTGTGTGACATCAGGGCAGTCCAAGAGGCTCATAATTTCTATAGGCAGAGGCTAAAAACTAAGAGAAGATTGAATTGAATTGGGCCATTAATTTATTTATCTCCTTGAATCCAACGGGAATCTGTCAAAATTGAATTTAGGTTCAAGGTTCAAGGCAACCATGAAAATCTTCAATGTAAGTGCAGCACAAAAGCAAGAACAGCCCATGAGGACTTTGTTCATTTAAAAGAATGACAATAAAAAACATGTGGAGTTACTGCTTCTGCCCCCACCCCACTGCCACTGCCACATCAAACAAACAGCTTAAGCTACTTAAGTAACACCTGGAAATACTCTGGGCCTATCTTTGTTTTATATGCAACAAAATGTGGCTAATCTTAACATGGGCAAAATTATAAACATCATCTTATAAGGATCTTGTACATAAAGTACCAAATACAATAGAAACTATAAAATCAAACACAAGTTAACAAATTCTATCTCTAATGTTGCCTAGTGTGCTATCAGTAAATGCAAAAGAAACAAATAAAGGAGGGAAATAACTGTTTTGTTGTTGTTTGTCTTTGTTTTTGCATTTCACTGAGACACTTTTCTAAATTCTAGATGGAGACAGACTAAAAAGCAACTGTCCCTACTTGGCACTGCCCACCTTGTACTAGAACATTCATTTAAATGGCACCTACTAGTTCAACTCAAGGAAATCAGACTGTGGGAAGTGCATCCATGCTGGGCTGTTATGGAATTGCCAGTATCCTGGGGTGGCACGGAGTCCCCCTATGGGTTTTCCGTGGATCGCTGATATGAGCAGAGAAAGAAGAAGAGAGATTTGGACTGGGGCTGCAGAAAAATTGATTTTCCATCTAGAGCCATAGTTTCCTTGTTCTAGGGTGTCAGGAGAGAGGTGGTGCCAGCACAGGCCCCATGAGTAGGACTTGACCTCAGCATTATTTCCACACTGCTGGTCCCTCTGCTGTCTCTGAACCTCTGGCAAAGTCATGTTGTAAACACAGCCTGTTGTCTGTGCTGCAGAGTCAAGAGGAAGGGCCCAGCTGGCACAAGAGACAGGGCAGCCAAAAACACAGTATTTATCCTTTGCTGTAGGCACCAGTGCTCCTGGCTGCAGAAGTCACTGGACAGGGAGGAGGTGCCCAGAGAAGAGCAGCCAGGCTACATAAGAAGCCAGGAGTTCTGTGAAGGAGCCAAAGGCAAGGCTCCCCAGGAGCAGATGCTCAGGCCTGGGAGTCTGCAGTCTTCAACACTTGGAGGGGCCGGTTCCAGTCAGGAAATGTATTGCAGCTCAGTCAGCACGATTCCCTCCACAAGATAAGTGCTGGATATCCACAGATTCTAAGTCTTTTTTCCTTGTGAATTTCTCTCACACACACACACAGGCAAAAGCAAGTTGGTATGGAGTGGATAGACTTAAGAGTGGGCAGTATCCTCTGAAGTGAAGAGGCTGCACTGATTTGTTTGTAGACCCCTACTGACTGGAATATACCAGGGTGGCTTGAACCCCATTATTTAATTTGCCCTCCACACAGAGCAGGGACAGAGCAGCTAGCTCCCCAGCAGTTCAGCAGGCAGGAGGGCAGAAGATTGCTGGAGACTCACTTCTGCCATAGTGGCTCCAAGGAAAGCCTTAACAGAGGGGAAAGCTTCTTATTGCTTATTGCCCAGCACAGAGTCTGGATAAATGTGGGCAAATCACATGGGGGGTCTGGGAGAGCAGGCAGGCACACCAAGGAAACCGTAAGCCACCTCACCCATGTCTGCTCCTGGAGGAGCCTGCATGGTCTCACCTAGTTTTGGTAAAGCAGCAGATATAAATTAGCAATGGAGTTTGTAAAGAAGGGTTGGTGCCATCTGAAGCCCTGCAAACTTACTGCCTCTACTTCACCCTACTGGCCACCTGCAGAATTCCAATATTCTTTCCTCAAATCACTTCTTAGCCCTGATCTCTTCCAGGAAGTTTCTCCAAGCCTAACCTTCAAATTAGACCTCTTTACCCTGAGTTTTCTTGGGTTCCTTATGTAATCTACTCCCATCATGCACTTCTCTGCATCTTCACTTACTGGAATGTGAATCCCCAGCAGGCAGGAGCTGAGCTCACTCACTACCCTCATCGTCCCCTACATGGAATCATAAATATGCACCCACTCTTTCCTCAGTAATGATAACAATTGATAACAACGGTACTTCACAAGCAGTAAGCATTTCATAGGCACCAGTTCAGAACAAGTGCTTTATATACATTACACTTTGACCACAACTCTGATGTTATCATTATTTCCACTTTGGAAATGCAAGAAGTAAAAATTAAGAGGTAGGTAGCTGCCCCAAGATATCACACCTACAAAGCTCAGATCCAATCCTGTTCAAGTGCCTAAGATTGCAATCCACTGTGTACCAGTTCAGGAGTCCACTAAAAGACAAATGTGACCTTGAGTCCAATAGGAGGACATGAGACATGTGAGGAAGTGATTAGCTGATCTAGGTGCTAGGGGTTGGTTTGTACAAGAAAGGAGGAGGCACAAAGAAGGAAGAGGTTAGTCTTACCTTGGAGGGAACCTTTCAAATGGTTCTTGAAAGACTGATCAAAGAGAAGGAAGTGAATGTAGCTAGATACAATTTGCACCTCTCATGGAGAAGCAATAGTACTCTGGTCAAGCCAAACAAAGTATTAATAGTTTCTTTCATTATTAAACTGCTTTTCACTTTAAATCTTTTTTTTTTTTTTTTGGTGGGAGGGGACTCAAAATGAATTTAAATGACATAGCACTTCTATATAGAATCATATTCCCTAGAAATTAAGTGAAATTCTTCCCCTAACAACTTCAGTTAAAGGTTTTCTGCAAAGACATTATTAGCCAAGATAAAAGGAAACTAATTTCACTCTGAGGCAGGGAGATGACTGACCTGGAAAATCCCTAGGCAGATCTGACTCAAGAGTGTGAGGTTACAGGCAATACCATGGTCCAGGTGCACCTGGCAGAGGCTTTCCTTTCTGGTATAAAACATTTCATCCTTAACAGCTCAGCTAGAGAGGTCGGCTGCCTCAGTCCCTAGTGGCTTCCAGACACCTTACTCAGAAAGCAGACCGGCAGTGAGACCGATGCTATGCACAGGAGTATGGCAGGTTGCTCTGTATCCACACCCAAATTCCAAGACTTCTGAGAATAACATGGTGCAAATACAAATCCAGTTTTGCAACTTGACCCAATTATCCTTCCAGAGATAGTTCTATCCATCGTGCTGTTTTAGAGAAAACAGAACAGCCCAAGTGCAGGAACCCATTATTTCATGGGGCTGATATGAGAAAGACATTATTTCATAAATTGAATCATTTAAAATCCTACACAAAGCTGGGGATCCCTTTGTAATAATCAAAACCATAGTTTTGTGTAAGTGTATAATAGTCAAAAATTACTAGAAAAGGGGCTGGGGGCATAGCTCAGAGATACAATACATGCTTAACATATACAAGGCGCCTGCTTCCATCCCCAGCACCAAAAAAAAAATCAAGGTTGGGGATGTGTGTGTGATCAGGCATGCATGCACACACACACACACACAAAGCAATGACAAAAAGAGCAGGAATAACACAAAAATACCCTCAAATGGTATCTAATATTTTATGATATTTCATAAAATGTATCTCACAATACATAAATATTTTAGGAGTTACTGCTGTGTGTTTCTTTAAAGTCAAGTTTACTCTGAATTGCCAACATGAATTACTGGACCTGGTCTTATTCAAGCAATAAATTATTACCCGTAAGCAAATAAGATAACAAGGAGGAAAAAAGACTCTCTCTTCTCAAAGAGATGCATTGCAAATAAAAATTCAGTCATTATACTTCATTATTATTTGTTAATCTGTCATATATTTATGTTGTTTGGTGCAGGTAGGGATTATGGGAAAAAGGGAACCATTATATACTGTTGGTGGGAATATAAATTAGTACAATATGTTGATTTCTAAAAAAAACTAAAAACATAACAATCAACCATGTGATGATACAGTTGTCCCACTCCTGGGTATATACCCAAAATAATCAAAGTCAGTTAAAAGGAGACACCTGCATACCCATGTTAATCATGTCCCAAGTCACAACAGCAAAATTATGGATTTTGCCCATCAATGCCCATCAATGGATGAATGGATTAGAAAATGTGGTACACAATACAGTATTATTCAGTTATAAAGAAAAATGAAATAATCTTTTTTTCAGGAAAATGGAAAGAACTGGAGATCACCAATTTTAGCGAATTAAGTCAGTCTCAGAAAGACAAGCATCACATTTCTCCTGTGAAATCTAGCAAAACCATTTTTTTTTAAATTAAAAAAAGAGATGGCACAAAAGTAGAAGGGGGCCTATTAAGGAAGCAAAAGAGACCAAAGGGGAGGGGAGAGGGAGTAAGTGAAGGGAACAGAGAGGGTAGATATGATCAAAGCACATTACATGTATATATGGCAATGTCTCAATGAGACCCATTAACTTGTACGATATGTGCTACCAATTAAACATGTACTTAAAAGTGTGTGTGTGTGTTGTTAGGTGAAATTGTTTGCTAACAATAATTGCAATGACAACTCAATCCAGAAGTTTATTTAAAAAACAGAACTTCATGGTCATGAGAAATTTTAAAAGTACTATTTTAATGTGCTTACTTTAAATGTAGATAAGAATGTAGAATGATCCACAGAACTGTTACAAAAGCAAACATATGACAACAGCTCTAAATCCAATGGGGAATCAGAAAAATAACATGACTGAAAGAAGAAAAAAGAATGATGCAAAATTTCTCAATGTCATGAGTTAAATGAAACTAATGGTCTTCAAACTGCTATGGTATTTGCATTCTAGATGATATATGTAAATGCATTTTATTTTAAAATGTCAATATTTATAAGTTACTGGAAGTGACATCCTTTACTCATGTTGCAACTTACAATTTTTAAAATATTGCAGGTCAATTTATAAGTCAGTTTTTTCTAACGGGTTGGGTATAGCTCAGTGGTAGAGTGCTTACCTAGCTGGCAACAGGCCCTGGGTTCAATCCTCAGCACAACAAATAAATAAATAAAATAGAATAAAGTTTTCTGGGCTACACACAAGGAAAAAGTTTGAAAACTAGTTAGGAGATCTCTATGCCAACTGTCTCTCCGTGCCAACATTGAGGCTCTAGTTTCTAAGGACTGCCACATCAGAGAAATATTCCTTAACTAGCAGAACACAACTTTCCAATTGTCATTTCCAAGGGCAACACTAGTCCAGCTGGATACTCTGGTTAAAAACCTCTATCTTCAAAACCTGAAAAATACTACAAAGGTTAACTCTACATGCAACAGTGGCCAGATGAAATAAATAAAACACAGACTAAATATGCAAGACTACAGTTTACGATACTGTATTTTAGGCAATGAAGGACAATAATCCTTGAAAAATGAGAAATCAATGTGATGAACCCTATAATTACCCCAGGTTAATCCCTTGGGAGAGTCTCCAGGCTGTATCCAGGCAGGGACATTCAGGAAGAGTCCAGAAGATTCCCTGCATTGAATACTGAATTCAGAGTGTGGAGAAGACACAGGGGCTGGAATTCACCAGATAGAGTACCAGAGAAGACAGCTGGATACATGTACTTTTAGACACCTGCAGTGTATCCCCTAGAACATTCAGTGGAATGCTAATAACTGCCAGTACAAAAGGAAACTACCAAAGTCTACAGAAAGGCTCACCCATGATAACTAGTGGTAGTAGAGTCCACATTGGGCCAGGAACAATGTACGTTTCCACCAGCCAGAATGAAGAACCACAGAGTAGACTGAGCATGAGGACTTAGAAGGTCTCAACTTAACTGTTGTTAATAACTAATTCTAAGATACAAACTACTCCAGTTATGAGTGCTACCTAATAAACCTTAAAAGTAAGATGAAAATGGATTCCAAATAAGGTAGTTTCAAATAAGATACCAGAAAAATGTTCAGAAATGTTTATAAAAAAAGAAATACATCTGGTCCTCAACAGTAAAAAATTCCCAATGTCTGGTGTTCAACAGAAAGTTACCAAAGATTTTAGTCAGTTTTTTTCACTTCTGTAACCAAAAGTACTGACAAGAACAATTTTAAGGAGGAAAAGTTTATTTGGGAGTTCATGGTTTCTCAGTCCACAGACAGCCGCTCCATTTCTTTGGGTGTGTGTGTATGTGGAGGTAACTAGGAATTGAACTCAAGGGCACTGGACCACTGAGCCACATCCCCAGACCTATTTTGTATTTTATTTAGAGACAGGGTCTCACTGAGTTGCTTAGCGCCCCTCTAAGTTGCTAAGGCTGGCTTTGAACTCAGAATTCTCTTGTCTACTATTTAACATAAAATAGTACTAACAAAAGTAATAATGTATTGCTGCAGATTTACAAATGACAGAAAAGTAAACTGTATGATGATGGTGGTATAAAGACTAGCAAAAAAGATATTCACTATTAAAGGTTCTTATACTACACTTAACGTGTTTTAATTTCACTTCAGGAGCCTGTGCTAAGTATGTGTACCATAGAAATACCATTAGAGTTAAGACAACAAAGCAGATAAAAAGAATCGTAACTAGTAATCTAAAAGAAGATGTTAAAAGAGGGAAAAGGCAACAACAAACAGATGTGACAAATAGAAAATAAATTGCAAAGTATTGAATTTAAACCTAACTGTATCAGTAATTGCAGCTAATGCAAATGGTCTATAAACCAATTAAAAGAGAAAAAGTACCAGATTAGATACAGAAACAAGTCCCAGCTATGTGCTTCATATGAGAAATGCACTTCAAATATAAAGATACCAGTAGGTTAAAAGCAAGAGAGAAAATAGGTCTGATGCTGACCAAAAGAAAGTTGAAGCAGCTATAAGACAAAGATTTCAAAAAATAAAATATTACCACGATACAGGAAGCCATTTCATAATGATCGACTCAGCAAGTGAATATAATGCTCCTTAAAGTTTATGCACCTGATAATTGAATTTCAAAATGTATGAAGCAAAAACAGATAGAACTACAAGAAGAAATAAATCCAAAATTATAATCAAGAATTTCAGCACTCCTTGCTCAGTAATTGATAGAACAAGCAGACAGAAAAGCTGTAGTGATGAGCAAGACTTGGAAAAACATTCTTAACCAACTGGACCTAAGTGACATGGACACTATACCCAATTACAGTAGAATTCACATTCTTTTCAAGCACACACAGGACATTTGCCAAGACGGAACAAACACATTTGAGACCACAAATTAATCTGAATAAATTCAAAACAAATCTGATCACATCAAATTATGTTTTCTAACTACCACAGAGGCTCAATTAGAAATCAGTAACAAAGATATATGGGAAAATCTCCAAATATTGAGAAACTAGCATACTTCAAAGTAACCCAGGGGACAAAGAAGAAATTATAAAATATTTTTAACTGAATGAAAATCAAAACATATATATCAAAATCTGTGGGACACTATTAAGGCAGTCCTCGGGAACCAAGAGGACACTACATAGAAGCAGGTATGTAAACTTTGGCAAGTCCCAGAGAAAAGGAACCGTCAAACTTATTTTTGATCCTTTGGTTTTGAGAATGCTATTAAATCTTGCAGAACATAACTTGTGACCCAAAACCACTTATCACTCACTTGGCATTCAGTGATATACTCATCAGTATTGCTGAATTTTTCATCTAGACACGCCTGATTTCACCTCTTAAATTGGAATCTCTTCAAAAGGAGGGGACATCACATGCATTAGTGTCCTTCAAACAGTGTAGCATCCTGCATACCACACAGAACAGAGGTAGCTGTTGTCTTACGTTCAGAAGTTTGTTAATCTCTTTTTGCCTTCTGACTCATTTTGCCTGTTTTGACTTCCCCTGTAGATATTAAATCCATTCCCATATTTTAAACTATACAGACAATCCCTGACCTTTGGCAGTTTTAGATTTCTGAACTTTAAAATGGTGTGAAAATGATATTCATCCTGCAGAAATCCTGCTTGGAGTTGTGATCTTTTCCCAGGCCAGTGATATTTAGTACTATCCTCTCTAGCAATGGGCAGCAGCAGCAAGTCACAGCTCCCAGTCAGCTGCTCAGTTCCAGGGGGAAACCCCTGACACCCTAATGCTATGCTCTGAGCTAGGATATTAGGCAGGTTAGATGTATTATATGCATTTTCAACTTGACAAAACTTTTACCTTACAAAGGATTTATCAGGATGGAGTCCCAACATAAGAAGTACCTGTAATTTCTTCCCAATCTTCTACTCTTACCCTGACCTTTTCCTTTAAACATGAGGCCTGTATTTTTAACTGTATGCTAGTCATCACTCTGAGGAAAACTATAAGATAAAAACATGCCCCAAAATAATGTATCATTTTCCTCCACAATCAATTTTTCTGCATTCACAGAGCAAAAGTATAAATTAGTACATATTTTGCTAAGGACTGAGAGAAACAAGGAAAACAAGACATTAGAGGAAAATAGATTTGAGGGACATATAGGAAGAAGAAAATATATTGCTGCTAACTGGTAGGATGAGGGGAAGGCAGAAGAAGCTGCTGTTACTCCTCAATTGCTGGCTTAAGCTGATGGATGGATGGATGGATGATGGATGGATGAATAGGTGGATTGATGAATGGATGGGTGGGTAGGTAGATGGATGGGTGGATAGGTGGAAGGATGGACGGAGGTGCCGAATACATGCCCAACTGATTTCGTTTTCTATTTAACATTATTATCGTGCCTCTGCAGTGAACTAGACAATGCGGGATTCCCAGATACTGTTTTCCATCCCACTCATCCTTTTCTCCACTCATCTGCCAGCACTTAAATTGCTCCTGCTATCCTGTGGAAATATCATCCATGCTTCCAAGCCCTTCTCAGAATCCTATTTTACTCTATTTCAAGTAATCATTGCTTTTTTGAGCTTCCATGAAACCATAATTTCAACATGGCTCTTATTTTATTGTCTTTATGTTCAATGAGGTAAACCTGCCTGGCACAATACGTGCACACAGCAGACCTGAGCAGGTTTGCTATAGGAGGTCCCTGAGCTCTTGGAAAAATAGGAACTCCCAGAGAAGCCCCTGACACCTCATTCATCACCCAGATTTCTTGAGATATCTTGAGAAAGTAGCTAAAAACAAATATAATCTCATGAATTGGGTAATAAACCTCAACTATAGAGATGTGCACACAACCCACAAATTCCTAAACACTGGAAGAAAATAAACATAAAAAGAGGAAGCAAATACAAAAAATGGTGTAAATAACACTTTAGCAAATAGGTATAATAGGTATTAGAGCAAATAGGATATTTAAAATTGGGTCTGAATAGAAAAAGTCTAACATATTAATCTATTTATTTATTTATTTATTTATTTATTTATTTATTTTACCAAAAAAGTTGACTCTAATTCTTTTAAAAGGTTTTTAAAATGAGAAACTATGCTTGGTCTATACAGGGAAAAGGGGAAAGTCAAAGAAGAAATTACTAATTTGGAAGACAGAGCCAAGAATTATCCTGTAAGTCAAGTTCCTCCCATAAAGAGAGGAACTTAAAAATATGAAAGAAAAGTTAAAAAAAGAACCCACCAGTTTTAACATATCTAATATTTAAAAAAAGAAGAAAATAACAGAGGAAACCAAATAAATAATAAGAAAAATGTACAGAGCTGAAAGCACATGTCCTCAGTCCAGAGGACCCAGAAAGTTCCAAGGCTGACCAAGGCAAAGATGGCCCACACCTGATAAAATGCCCCTGGAGACTCAGAAGACCCTGGAGTCTTCTCTCTTAAAACACCTGAGTACTTCTCACATGGTCCCACAGGTACTACATTTCAAGGGTATTCAATCCCTAAGCTGTGGCATGGAAGGAGAGCTCTGAAATGAATGGCAGGCTCTCACTTTAAGAAACAGTCTTTCTGGCTACTGAATGCAAGCTTTTGATCTTTGCCAATCCCAGCAGAGTAAGCTTCTGTTGCAAAATTCTTAGGCTTCACACTAAAGTGCATCTACTGTTTTTTTTTTAGTTGTAGATAACAGCATGTCTTTCTTTTATTTGTTTATTTTTATGGGTGCTGAGGATTGAACCCAGTGCCTCACACATACTAGGCAAGTGCTCTGCCATGGAGTTAAAGCCCCAGTCCATCTACTGTATCTTAATGTTCTCTTAATGTTCTTATTCATTCCCTTTCTCTGCCCCTCCTCCCACTTGTTACTGCCTCCAGCTTTCGTTTCTATTTTTGAAAAAACTGGGAAGCTGACCTTACTCTCTTTAGGAAAAGAGTAAAGGGAACTGTCACCTATGTGGTCATGCCATGCAGTCATTCATCAACTATTATGCTGGAGTGCCCTGCCAGCATGTCTCACAGAAAAAGGTGGCTGAGATACTGTTAGCTGCTTTCTACATGAACAGCACATGTAAACAATGCCGGGTTTTAGAAATACCCTTCCCTCTGTTTCAGTTCAACCTTGGACTGATAAGTTCTACCACAAGGCTCTAAGCTCCTGCTGTTCTGGCCTATCTTTTCACACCCCATTCGCACATGGTGTAGTGGTACTACACTCTTTAAAGAGCTTGACTACATAGACCCAATTTCTTCTTCATGAGCAAATGCACTTGCAACAAGTATTGCTGTTAAAAAAATAAATAACATTGTCTTGGTTTTCAACATTCGGTAGTAAATTTGGCAACTAGATACTTTAAATTCCAGACTGATTACACAGCTCTCCCAGGCTGCTTTGTGGGATTTTATTTTCATACCGTGCTGTGACAATCAGTCATACTTTGTACCCTAAGGGGAAAGAAAGAGGCCAACTTTTTATAAATAGCTGCAGGAGATTCCTGGGGAGGATCATGCCCCTTCTGGGCTAAATCCAGGGAGCTTAGATCTAAGAGGCTCACTTCTCACTGCAAAATATCATTCACTTCGGGTCCCATGAATGTTCATGGAGCTACCTCTAGGTACCTCGACTAGAAAGAGAAAAGCAGCTTACAGGACATGCCCCTGCTTATGGAAGGGGAGAGATAAAAGGAAAAGAAGAAGGCACACACAAAGGGTTTAACAAAGGAAACTGTAGCCTCATTAAAACAAATTTTTAAATGTCAAGTGCAACTTGAAAAGCTGAAATTAGGGGCAGAGGGTAGCAAGACTTAAAGAAAGAGAATGATGACCAAGCTAAGGGTTGGAGGAGTACCAGTCTCTCAACAATGTTCATTCACTCAATAGTTACCAGAGAGATACATTAAAATATATTAAATTGAAAATGAATTAAATTCATTTTTTCTTGATTAAGAACCAGTGGGCAAGAGCATTGATGGATATAACTATCATATGAAAGTTTCCAGTATCAGTGTCTGAACTCCCTCCAATGAAATATACTATGGCTTAATTTTTCAAAACGTAATCCAACATTGGAATCTAACTAGATTCTCCCATGAACAAAGGGTGCTATATATGTGCAAATATTACTCTTAAACCCTGGTATATGAACTCTTTTCAAGTGTTCAGATTACAGATTATAATTGTACTTTTGACATGAAGTTTTTAGATACTGCATGCCTCAATGCCATGGAGATCCCAGCCTAATGTCCCTCACAGCAACACCAAAGAGCAGACAAGGGATTACCCCTCCCTTGGCTCTCAGTTTACAAATGGCAGCTTAGGCCTGGTTATAGCCACAGTGCAGCCGTCATGACTTCAAGCCTTCCAAGCATCCTGCCAAAGCCAGTGCAGATACTCACTGGGTATCTGCAACCTGTAGCTGGGAAATTTCTACTCTGGATAGGAGGGTGGTTTGGATGGAAACCAGCTCTGAGTCACACTTTGCCTTTCTTATGCTCTGTGCAGAAACCATTCTATGAAACCTTGTCGATTTTTGCATATTATATTTCCTGCAAGGCTGCTTCACAAGGCACACTGGTTGTACATACTGTAATATGACTTCTGGCAATCGACAAGATAATAGCTGGGGGGGGAAATCACTGCACAAAAAGTAGAACAAGTATGCAATTGTTCAGGGGAAAAAAGTAAACTACAGATGAGTTGATTTTATTAATTTAAAATGAAGCTAAATTAATAGCTTCATTTAAAATATACACCTTTGGTCTAGCACAACATATGAGAGATTGAATATGGAGTTTGGGTTAAGATCTATGTATTTCAACAAGGGGGGAGTAGTCACTAAGGAAAATAACCACCTAGTTAAGGCCTATTTCACACAAAATAGGCTCGACTAATAGGATGTGGTTTGTGAAGATGCATACTTGAAACATTTTGCTTCAATAGGCCCCCAGGTTAAATGTTCCCCATCAGATTCCAAGGTACCTTCCAAATTTCTTGTTAAATCTTTGTCCTTCCCTCCCTCGCTTTCTCTCTCTGCCTCTCTCTGTCTCTCACACCTGCATATTAGCTACTAAGTAGATGTCTCTCCAGAGACTAAGGCATGTGGCTCATGTTATTTTCCGTGCAATCCTAACACTTTATGAATCAAATGCAAATGCATACAATCCACAGTTTACAACAGGCTTTGCTCAAGAAATTCATTTGTAAGCACACTATCTAGAAATCACAATAAATGTTCTTATGGAAACTATGTACTTCAAGTAATTTGCATCCCCAGGCTATTCATAATGAATCAACATAACACACTGTATCTCGCACAGTTAGCACAGTAACAAGCATGCTTCAGAACCTAACTACCAGATTACAGCACTACTAGGGAAAAATGCAGTTTTATCTTGCATCCTAAAGACCACTCTCCATCAGTACTTCAACCCTGCCAAAGGGCAGTTCTTAAGGCTCAGAGGAACAGGGGATGGAGCCAAGAACAGGTGGAAGGGGATAAGAAAGGGGATGGATATGAGTTAGTACAGAAAGACTGATTTCAAAAGTAATCAAGCACACAGGAAACCCTCAGCAAGTTCATTATCACATATCCCCTTCCTCTTTCCTTCCTGCCGCCCCTTCCATGAACATTCGCTGGGATCTGCTCTTCTCCCCACTGCCACCCCTCCTGGTCTGGCTTTCCTGGGTTGGTGCACCAGAGCAGGGTGCAGGACACAGGCTAAGGGATCGTGCAGCTCCTCCTTGCAGCCACTACTCCTCCCTGGACCTCTCCTTCTGTACTCAGCCTCCCACACAGGCCCCAGCTCTTTCCTTCCCAGCATTCCCTGTGGCACTGCCCACCACCAAACTCCATCCCTGTTGTGATTAAACACTTTATGAAACCTGAACCTTGTTCAGTGTGCAATGAAGATTAGTTTCACTAGAGTCCTAGGCACTATTATTAACAGATAGGAAATGGGGCACAGAGAAGCAGAGAAACTTGCTAAAGCCCTGAAATGGAAACTTGAACCCAAATCACTGAGAATTCACGCTCTTACCTACCTCCTAATACAAACACTTGGTGATTCAAGAGGCTGAAGCCAGAAAGAACAAGGATAGAAGTTTTGGTGGAAGATATACCAGATCCATAGCCTGAGATTAGTTCCATTACCTCTTTAAGTCTCAGAAGCTTTAACTGTCAAATATGGATAATCAATGCTATTCAAGTTTGCATGTTAACTGTCTCCCTAAGGCCCATGTGTTAAATGCTTAGTCCCCAGGGTGGTGTAGTTGGGAGGCAGTGGAATCCCTAAGAGGTGGTGCCTAGTGGAACATGTTTAGGTCACTGGGAGTGTGCCCTCCAAGGGGACAGTGGAAACCCAGACCCTTCTTCTTTCTCTTTCACTTCCTGGCCTTAAGGTGAGAACTTGTACTTCACCATCCACCACAACGTGCTGCCTTACCATAAGACCAAAGCAATGGGGCCCACTGGTCTTGAACTGAAACCTCCAAAACTGTGAATCAAAATAAACCTTTTCTCTTTATAAGTTGATTATTTCAGGTATTTTGTCATAGTGGCAGAAAGCTAGTACAATTGCCTAGGTTAAATATACAGGAATATTTTTCAAAGTCTAACAGAGCAAATACTCCATAATCACCACCTGTTATTATGGTGATTATTATTACTATGAAAATCAAGGAGTCTTTATACGACTAATTTTTTTTCCAATATGGAAAAAATTAGTACTATAAATCAGAAGTGAATATCTTTAAACTCACTGTATATTAACTTTCAATATTAGAAAACAGTAAGAGATTTACATTTTGAAGAAAACTTAGGAGTTATAAGACTGAAAAAATGCTAAAATGTTCCCTATTCAGGAAAATTCCTAATTTCTCATATTAGAGCTTAACTTCTTAACAAACTCATCAAAAACTTCTAAGATTAGCTGAAATCTTATAGTACTGCATATGTAATTTCAACAATTCAACCTCATTCCTTTGTCAAATAGTAAAATTAAGCATGATGAGAAAAGTCTAAAATATGCCACCAAAATCAGGCCAATTTTCTATTTATTGAATCCAATGAAGAATTAAAAATTAGGACAACTCTTCACTTTACTTCTTATTAAAGCAGAATTTATTCAAGAGAGGAAGGATATGCCTTCCATATGTGGTTAGCTTCATCCATTTAAAGGAAGTATGCACAGGGTCTATTTCAGGAATCACTGCCCAGAATTTCACAATGAAGATGATCTCTTTTTCCCACTATTACTATGCAATCCAAATTATCCCTTCTTGGTAGGAATGGGGGCGTCCTGGGCTGGCAGGCTCGCCCTTGACTTCTCCCTTGCCTTCAGCCACCTACTTCTGAGCCACTTCACCCATCTCTGATTATCCAAGGGAGCGTGAGAAGACATGAAAAGAGTAAATTAAATACCACTCTGTCAATTTGTTTCTAATTCACAGATTTGAGAAAATAGAAAAAAAATATTGGCAGATATGACATTTGGGGACTGCCTGTAATACATTCATTCAAGCTTCATCTACTGCTTATAACCAATAGAGTTCAGTATACTATCAACATGCATGAGTTTCTGGGACACAGGATCATGCATCTTCCCTGGTACAGCAGGAAAAATTTACTACATTATCCTTAACATTAGGAAAGAATATTAAGAATCTAAGAAGAAAACATTGAAGTTATTAAAAAAAATTAAAGTCTATACCTCCAGACTTATTACGAGGCAAAACCTATACCTATTTAGCAAATGGTAAAAGTGTATGGACTATCAAATATTAAAACAATAAAGTCAAAATTTACATACATTCAGATACTATTTATATCTATTTCCTTAAAAACACATAAAATCTACTGACAATTTATAAACAGAAGCTTAGACTGACACTAGGTTTATCCTTCATTTCTCAAGGTAATAGGACAGCTGTTTATTTACTTGGGGGCTTCTTGGGTGTTCAACCCATAAAAAAAAAAAAAAAAAAAAAAACTTAGATTACAAAAAAATCATTTTACAGGCATGAATGCCTCCCTCCATCACCTTTTTAATATTTAAGTAACTTTAATCAGACATCCACAAATCCTTGATGCTTGGGGGATAGATAAAATAGGGAAGGATTAGATAAATAGATGTGTTTGTAGGTGAATAGCAAATAAGCTTTATAAAAACCTACAAGGGATAAGCTGTCATTGTTTTAATTTAAGGCAACTAATGTGTCAAATAAATGTTTAATATTCCTACAGGTTGAGTATTGAGTGTCTCTTATTCAAAATGCCAAGGAACAAAAATGTGTTTTTTTAATTTGGAATATTTGCAAATACATAATGAGATATCTTAGGGAAGGGACCCAAGTCTAAACATGAAATTCATTTGTGTTTCATATACGTTAGCAGAGGCTAACGGAAATTTTATACAATATTCTCAGTGCATCTGCATTGGAACTGTGATCCATGACATAAAGATAGGAGTAGAATTTTCCACTTGTGGTATCATGTCCATGCTCAGAAAGTTTTGAATTGGGGAGCATCTGGGATTTCAGATTTTTGGATTAGGAATGTTCAACCTGTATTTTAATAAACTTTAGTCATATTAATATACAAAAAAATCACTTTTTTTGCCAGGTGTGTTGGCATACACCTGTACTCCCAGCAACTCAGGAGGCTAAGGAAGAAGGATCCCAAGTTCAAGGTCAGCCTCAGCAACTTAAGGAGATCCTCTCAAAAAACAAAAAGTGCTGAGGGTGTGGCTCAGTGGTTAAGCCCCCTGCCCCAGGCTCAAACCCTAGTACCAAAAAAAATTTACTGTTTTCTAAATTTGTTGCCAATGTCCCATCAGTGGTATAAAAGAAAATAATCTTTAGTAAAGGAAATATTTCACTAGATTTATCTTTAAAAATAAAAAAAAAAGTCCACACTGCAAGTAAGGGCATCACCAACAATTTTAGCGTTAAGCACAGGAAGGAATCTATGCAGAAACAGGAACACTGTGAACCAGACCCAGTAATAACAAAGAAGAAAAATCTGGGAACTAAAAAATTGCTTCTCTCATGGTGGACATAACTGTTCAAGGCAAGACTCTCAAAGGAGCACTGCCTAGGTGCCTCAGAAGAATTAGATCCACCTATAGCTACATTAAAGGGAGAGAGGAAGGAGTTGGAGGACCACAAACACCTGTCAGAGAACACCTTGATGCCAGGGTAAAAATAAAAGAGGAAATCAAAATTTGCCTCTAGAAGACAACCATGTTTTGCAAACAGGTTCCCTCCCTTCCATCACTGGGACAATCTTAGGGTCTGTAGCATTTTACCTACATGGTTCACAACCTCCCTCCCCAGGAACAAGGATTTTCACTTCACCTCCATGTGCACAGGAAACAAAAATAAAATCACTGCCTACAGTTAAAGGAAAAGGGGCAGAAAGCAACCAAGCATGTAGTTCTGAACCTGTGCCTATAAAAAGCCCCCTTTGCCCTTGTAAAGGGGCAGGCATTGAAGAATGCATGTCCACCCACAGGCTTCTATCTGTGGAGCAGCCAGTCTCCAGCAATAGCCCAGCTATGCAGAAATCAGCTCTGAGCATGGCTTCATCTCCAGCTGCCAGCACACCAGTTCTCCCTTTGCTGTGTTTGGCTTACTCTTAAATCTATCTGTTGAATATATTTAAAATTTTTAATTACTACATTTTTTATTACTAGATCCTCCTTTCCTTGAATTAGCCTGTCATTTCCTGTTAATGCCCTGATTGTTCCCCTTGCAGATTCTATTCCTTTAGTTTCTCTGATGTGTAATTGATGAGTTTCATGCTGTGTTGTATCTGTTGACCACATCTCATGCCACTGCACTTTCTAACGTGCTTGTAATATTTGTCTATGAGCTCATACTGATTCAGAATCTTTTATCTCCCTGGAATTCCCAATGACTGCTGTGGATTATGGCGATGTCCCTGATGAGGTCCTATGGGGCTCACATTTGCAGAGCAACTTTTGCACTTGTTTCTGAGATTGAAGATTCACATAATGAAAAATGTGGCTCATCAAAGATGAGGGCTCCAATTTCCGGTGTGGTTTGAGTTATGGGTTTTTCCAGTGGGACTGCCATGCCCAAGCCTCAGCTCATTTCTAAGTGTGTACCAGGGCCTGAGGCTTGCAGCCTCAGCTCAGAGTTCTAGACACTACCAACCAATCTTCTCAAGTGATTCCTTTGGCAGTTCAAGGTTGTGATCTCTTTTGTTTCTAACTCCCAAACATTTCCCTTTCTTAAGAGTGAGCTTGAATGGACATTTGTAAAATATTTTAATATTAAAAGTTTGATCTATTTCTCTAGCCTATCCTTAATTGATGTGTGGAGGGCAGCTGCCCATTTGAACTGGTTCTCCCGTCCCGAACAAAAGACAACCTTCGAACCCAACCTGAATTCTTCTTTCATCTTCATAGCAAATGTCCTAAGCATCTTTCATGATGATTAGTATTCAATCTGCAAACACTTTATACAGGAGAAAGTAAAACAACATGCCTCTAGCCCTCCAAGAACCTAGCACAGTCCAAACGAAAGACACAACAGTTGAACTTGGAAGAATTAAGTATCAGGTAAAGCATTCAATCAACAAAGGTTAAGAAGTTCAGAAAAGAAAAAAAAAGTTTCTCAACCTGCTGTCAAAAGGAGTGGGATATAAATCTCAATTCTCAAAACTCTCTGGGCTTTCTCGATTATACCAAGATCGAAGTGAAAGAGTTCATACACAGAAGCACAGCAGGTTATTGAAGAGGTTCAGAAATTTTATAAGGCACTGAATGGGTGGTAGCAATCATCCTGAAAAGAAATGGTAGGAACTGGGGGGGAAGAAATAATGAGCTGTAATGGTGGTATGAACACAAGTGAGTACAGCAGAGAAGCCAAAAATAGTAAGGTTGGTTTGTAGACAGTTTGCAAAACTGTGTAAGCAGCAGATCAACATTAAAAAAAAAAAAAAGCTAGAAACATGCAAACAGAGAAGAGTGTCAGATCTGGAGCTGAGCCTCTCCAAATCATCTGCAGAGAAATGTTGGTGAAGGTTGAAAAGGGACAGGCAGCACTGCAGAGCAGAAGAGGAAAATCATGACACAGAGTGATTTCAAGTGTTTGTATCACTTTTAACACATATAAAGCCAATCAGAAAACAACCACACTGGAACACATTTTCCATTTTCTCAGCCTGAAATTGTGCTCTTAAAAAAAGAAAAGATGCTCCATTGACAAATGTTAAGGCACAAATGACAGAAATGCTATAAGCAGAATGTCATTACACACTCAATATATAAAGAACAGAAAGATACAAACATCTGTATTTAAATGAAGATAATATGACTGAAAAGGATTTTATGGTAGTGAGATTAAATCTGCTGACAGAGACTGAAAGAGACAGTTGCTCAAGGGAAGAAAGTGATCTAAAAGGCAGGCATGATTTTGTTTCATTACTCTATGAAGTTTAATTAAATATTTCCATTTTCAAAGTCATGCAAATGATATCCATTACCAAAAGTCTTTGTACTGATTCTAAATTAAAAATTAAGAGAATATAGACATTTACATCTTTAAGATTTCAAATCCAGACCCATATGTACAGAACAATTGAAGAACAGCAATAATATGATAAATTTCAGATCATATCTTTTCATACTAGCAATAACATATGACAAAGAGATTTAGACAATGCCTCCATTTGAATGGTTTTAATTGAAATTTGGTAACAAAGCGCACAGTCCAACTCTCAAAGCATACTGTCACTTTCAGAATCAAGTTTCAGAATTGCTTAACTAGTAGAGAAGTCAAGTATTCCACTGAGATGTCCAACTCATAGATCACATCTCCCCAGACACACTGATTGGTTCAGGACTGAACATAGGAATGTGGAAGGTCCCCTTAGAGCTTGTACTTCTGCTACTGCCCCTAGCACTGGGGTGTCAGATACAGTGAGATTACAGCAGGAGCTCCTATTGGACATCCCATTTCTGTAAGGGAAGAGTCACAATGATGATGTCAACACACAGATCAGTAACAGCTTTATTTGATCCTCTGGGTTCAGCTGTACCCAAGACATTACTCTTATATAAACCAATTTTCATTTTCATAAACCAATGATTGGTTTACATGTGGGTCTGGCCACCTGAAACAGGTATTCATCAGATGAAAGAGTCCTAATCCAAATGTTGATCAATATTTTGAACAGCCTGTCATAATCAAATTCTTCTCAGAATTACATTTTTGGTGTTCTGTCTACATATAGGTATATTCATTTTTTTTCTGACTATCTCTTATTTCAGATTAAGCTCTGATAATTCTCAGTTAATTAGCTTCAATTTATAGTCAGTGAAGTAGGCAGGTATTATCAGTTAAGAGCCTCCAAGTGCAGGGAGAGGAAGTTTTCAATAACTCAAATCTAATTATTTCACTCCTTAATGGTTCCTCATTTCCTTTAGAATAAAATTCAATCACATTTTCATGGATTCTTTCCTCAGCCAGTTTTCCTATCATTTGCTTCCTGTGGGCTAAACTTTAGTCATATTGAATTTCTTTTCAGCCCCTCACATGTGCCATGTTCTTTTCTTTCCTGGGGAATATGGAAAATGCTGCCCTCTGCTCCCAAAAGATTATGTCCATGACTTCATCTCTAGAATCATGAGTACATTTGAATTACATGGAAAAGGCGAATTATGGTTGCACACAGGAATAACGTAGCTAATCAGCTGACCTGGAAATGGGCAGATGACCCAGGAGACCCCAATGACATCACCAGAGTCCGAGCAAGTACAAGAGGAAGGCAGAAAGTCAGAAAGAGATCTGAAGATGGAAGAAGGAACCAGAAGTCAAGAAAAGCAAGCAGCTTCTAGAAGTTGGAAAAAGCAAGAAAATCAATTCTTCTCAAGAGCATCCAGAAAGAACATATTCTTTCTGACATCTTGGTCTCAGCCTAGTGAAAATCACTTAGGGTCTTCTGACCTCTAGAACTGTAATAGAAGAAATTTTTTTTCTACTTTAAAGTCAAGAAGTGTGGTAATTTGTTACAGTAGCAATAAGAAAATAATATATTTGTCCACAACATTCTTCCTTTTCTCATTCTCCCACCATAAATCCTCAACATCTCTGAGATCTCAGATTAGTAGCACTCCCTCTCAGCATTATATGACTACTCAGTGACAGACTTCCTTCTGTGCTCAGCACTTGTTTCCAATATCTATAATTGTCATTATATATGATCAGAGTTATCTCTATACATATAGAGGTAACTTCCTTAAGGGTTTGTTTACTGTTCAATATGTACTACTCAGCAGAATGCCTAATCCACAAGAGAATTTCAATAATTATTTGTTGAGTAATGTAACCAATGAAATAATCAATGAATCAAAAAGGAAATGTCACTTTCTGTAGAATTCAAGTAGACTACAAGGTTGGTTTCAAAAAGTGGCATCAATGATGTAAGTCTTTTCAAATTGAAATATAGACTAAATACTGTATACTTATAGTAATAAGAATGGACTATTATATTGAAGTGTTAGAAAATAAAGCAAATATAACAAACTACATTTCCCTTAAATGCTGATGCTGAAGAATATATGCCCTTTGTCACCAGGGCTCCCCTTTTTCCTTACTGTTTCAGTGACAATCCTCAATGACCAATATCACTTCCAAACATCTATATTTAAAATAACATCACCTAAAAGATATGACATTGTCTTCATCTGTCCCTATAACCTTAATGTTTAAAGTTCCGAAATTCTTCCTGGATTAAATCAGACAATCAACTCACCCAGAAGCCTCTTGGAAAGAGATGGCATGCTTAGTCCTGTCTAAAGAAATATCAATATTAAGCAGCAGGATACAAAGCAAGCAAGATTGGAAATGGGTGCCCAGATGGACTGTCCAAGGTGAAGATTCTCAGGAAATAGAGGATAGCAAAGGAAACCTAACAGCTGCCACGAAGTAGAAAAAGAAAAGAAAACCTTAAAGAAAAATGTGGGGGAGAAAGAAAAACCTTCCCTTTAAATGCTGCCAGACCAAGGAAAAGGAAGGAAATAGGATATTTCTAAATGTGGTTTTTCTACTGTACTCTCCAACATGAAAATATATATGGCATCCATATAAACACCCCCACCATCACAGAAATTTCCAGTGGGCAGCACTGTAATAGATCTTGTATATGCTTTTGTGTTCCTCTGACTATTGAATTTAACTGCTAGACCCATGTATATATAATACTCATAAATAAATATCCCACAGTACTCAACAGAGTAAGAGTAGGGTAGCTTCAGTTCAGTCATAGTTGTAGCATGGCATGCATCTCAAAGATGAAGACATGAGGGAGTCTCAGTAAATAAATAGTACTGACTTAGTGAATGACCAATGATGTTTCATTCATCTTTCCTTTTAATAATACATATAAGACAAGGCTACTGTATACATAGAAAATCCAAAAGAACCTACAGAAAAACTTTTAAGAGTTCATAAGTGAACTTAACAAGGTAGAATAGAGAATATATTTTTCTGTACCAGTAACAGTTAGAAGTGAAATTTTTTAAAGATAGTATTTAAAATAGTATTTAAAAACAGTAAATACCAAGAATAAGATTCTTATAAGGTACATAAGGTGCATGTGTGTATGCATGTGTGTGTGTTCACACACTATAATCGTTACTATAAAAGATATAGATTCTTGCTTTACTGAGCAAGAACAAATAAGATCTAACAAATGAAGCTATGTTCACTGATGAAGAAGCATGATGTATTTAAGACATTAAATTTCTCAGAAATTATCTAGAGACAAAAGTCAAAACAGAATCAACTTCTTGGTTGTCAAAGTGCCTTAAGATATGTCTGGAAATGCCAACATCTACTACGATATGAATATAAGGTATCCCTCCAAAATTCATATATTAGAAATTATTCCCAAAATTTCTGGAATTAAGAAGTGGAGTTCTTTGGAGGTGATTAGGTCATAAGAACTGGGACAAGATTAAAGCCCTGACAAAAGAGGATTCAGAGAGCTGCAGCCCTCTTACAGTCCTGTCATCTGCCATGTGAGGACACAGCAGTAAGGCTAAGGCACCATCTTGGAAGCAAAGAGGACGCCTTCACCAGATACCAAGTTCACTGGCACCTTGATCTTGGGCTTCTCAACCTCCAGAATTTTACAAAATAAATTTTAATTATTTATGAATTACCTAGTCTCGGGTATTTTGTTATGTCAGCATGAATGTTCTAAGACAGTATCTAAGCTACATTTAAAGAACATGAATAAGGACAAGGTAGACTTGCTCTAGCAGTATCAAAACATAGAATATGTAAAGATTGTGTAATTATCTATGCAGGGATGAACAAAATGACCAAGGAAACAATACAGTAAGCCTAGAAATATAAACTATGTGTATGTATAAATTTATATTTCTTTGATTTATGGTCAAGGTGGCACTGCAGAACAAAGAAGAAAGAATAGTCTTTTAACAATGATATTGATGAAAATGGATCTGCACAATGATAAGTCAGAAGGAGAGAAGGGAGAAAGAGAAAGAAAGGAAATGAAGAGGAAGAAAGAAGAAAGGCAGGGGAAAAAAGAATCTGACCCTTATTTCACATCATGCACAAAAATAAGGTCTGAATAGATTAAACAACAAAATACACAAGAAAATATATAAAGATAATAATAGAATAATATCTTCTCAACCTTGGCATGCAGAAAGATTTATTAAATAATATGCTAAAATTATTAATCATAAAATATTAAAATTATGATGCACCTACTGGAGCATGCTAGCACATTCCTGTAATCCTGGCTACTCAAATGGCTGAGGCAAGTTCCAGGTTGGCCTGGGCAACTTAATGGGACCCTATCTTAAAATAAAATTTTAAGGGCTTGAGGATGATGCTCAGTGAGAGAGCACTTGCCTAGCATTTAGGAGGCCCTGGAATTCTCAGAAATGAAACAACAACAAAAAGTAAGCTTTATGTTTATTAAAAGACACCATGAAGGGAGTGAAAAACAAATCACAGAATGGGAGAGGGTGCTTAACACAAAACTAACAAAGGATTTAAAAAGAATATGTAAAGAATTAGTACAGCCATGAGAAAAGGGTTTCACCAAAGAGGAACCCCTAGTGGTCATAAGTGTTAAACTGTATTCCACTTAATTGTTTATAAGAAAAACATAATTTTTAACCATACTGAGATTCTACTGCATATCTATCAATTTGTAATTTAAGTTGTAATGATAACCAGCATTAGAAAGATACGGGACAAGAGTAACTCACATACATTGTCACTGGGAACATAAATTAGTGCAATTGTCATAGGAAAAGTTGTTATAACAAAAATAAAGCAGAAGTTACACATCCTCTATACTCAATTACAATCTCCATATGATTATGTTCATTAGGATGCATATACGATAATATTCATAGCAGTATTGTTCCACAGCAGCCTAAAAACCCAAACATCCAGCAAGAGCAGAATGGGTTAACAAGAAGTGTGAGTGTGTATGGACACAGACACACATGATGCATATACACACATATATACACATACATAAGTAATATGAATAAGCAATGTCAAGGAACTAATTACAGTTATATGCAATATTCTAGAATCCTAAACAATACTGAGAAAAATGACTAAGATACAAGCTATTATATGTATTTCAAAAGGAGGTGCCAACCTGAAATTAAGATTGAGAAAGAGAAAGGAATCTCTAAGCAAAGGATTTACTGGAAATATTATGAACTGCAATTCAGAACACACCAGATTAGCCTCTGGGTATCTGGAGAACAAAGGAAAAGGTCAGGGTTTTGTTGGGAAAAGAGAAGGTTTAACAAATTGTTTTGAAAGAAAGCTGATTAGCACAGACAGTGGATGGCAAGAACTGGAAAGTTCTGATTGGTGAGCATCAGCAGTTGCAGGTAAGATTCATAATCTTGGCTTCATGGTTAAGTTTTTGCAGTTCTGGATTGGGTTTGAGAGGCAGTTTTGGAATAAGCATGTTTCCTACGGCCTCCTGACTCCAGTTGAGCATGACATAAACAATCCCATTTGGTATAATCAACTTAAAACAGAATGACTGTCTATATAGATATTAAAACTATTCTTAGAAAAGCAATAAAGTTATTAATATAAAATTAAAGATATGGTTACCTCTGAGGAGAGAAAGAAAGTCATAATTGCAATTGCGGGGGTGGGGTGCATCTTAGATATGAGCTGTGTTCTGTTTCTTGACCCAGGTAGACAGTTAAGCAGATATCTACCTCACAACTATTCAATCATACATTGGTTTATTCACTTTGTATAAGTATGCTATATTTCACAATCTAAAATATGCTTTACAAGAGCCATAAATAACTTCAATGAACCATATAAATATGGAAGATTCTCCACCAAGTTACCTTGAACATTGCCAAAAATTTCCTTGTATTTACCTAGAAATTTTAAATCACTAAAATATACATAAAATAACAAGAGTGACCATCATGTATGATTCATGGGTAGCACCTGGTCAAAAAGTGACTTAAGTACTAAAAAGGCAAACCAGAGGAATAGAATGTAATGCCATAGATATCAGGAAATATGTCTGAACTTATCATTATCCCCAAATATTATATCGTGAAAATGATTCATATTTGAATTCAGTACATTATCAACTTAAATTAGTCTAAGACAAGTAAGGCCAATATTTGTTTTATATGAAGATTTGACACAGGATCTGAGATCAACTCTAAGCATAAAGACAATCAATACATATAGGAAGTTCTATACTGAAAGAGATGTCTTCATTTAAAAACAAATCTCTAAAGAGATGCTATGTTCTCCATCATGACAAAAAAAATGACCATTTAATAGGTTCATATGATAATGTTTCTTTGTAATTCAATCATTAATACAGATTTATGACTATGGTTTAACTCACTTATTTAGATGCTCATTTTTTACAGTAAAAACAAATAAACAGAGAACAAAAGCACAGAAATCACTCTGCCCCATAATTGCAGAATTAAAGTGCTTTACAAAATCTAGTCTCAACTATTTTTCTGGTTGGTTGAGCTGTCTGCCCTTTTCAGAGAATTGTATTAGTTGAGCTAATCCATACATCTATTTTAAAAACATTTTTAAAAATTCAAGTAGTAATTTTGCCACAGCTGCATTCTATGAGGATAAACCTAGGTGGTTCAGCACTAACACACTTACAATATTTTTATTTTCAAGGTTGTTTGGGCAATGAATTTTTGCCTAAGATAATTAAAAGAATATTAATATACATTACTGGGATTCTCAAAATCATTAAGTCTTACACTAATTATTTTAGTGCTAATTAAGGCAACAAATAACTCTTATTTCTTATTTAAGCAAATGTTCTCACAGTTTCAAAAGTAGAGACTATTAGAAAAATCATAGAGAAAAAGATGATAAAGAAAACTCAAATTATTCACCAACTGTCATTGAAAATACATTGGTTATGTGAATGTTTGTTTTTTTTTAATAGAACTATACACAATTTTTCCTAGTTGTAAATTTTATTTATTTATTTATTTATTTTTTGGTGGTGGTTTTGTTTTCTTGTGGTTCTTGGAATCAAACCCAGAATCTCACATGCTAGGTAAGTATTCGATCACTGAGCTCCAAATTTAGTACTACCAACTGTTTTAAATATTATCTCTCCTTCAAAGACTAGAGTATTCTAACATAGAAACATGTCAGACAAGCTTTAAGCTTCCCCAGATTGCTAAAAGTTTATTATGTTTATATATTACCTTTTTGCCAGGGGGTAAGTAAGGGAGGAAACTACAAAGTAACTGCTTATGGGGTCTGAGGTTTCCCTTTGGGGTGGTGAAAATGTTCTGGAACTAAATAAATGGGGGTGAGGGTTGCACAACATTGTGAATCTATGACCACAATTTAAAAAAATTAATACTAGAATTTAAACACAAGAAAAAAGGAAATTCAAAACAAAATCTGAAAAAACATTACTGAAAGAAAATATTGCCAATGCTCTTTAGTTCACTTGCTTTCCTTTAATTTTATAAATCAAAACCAAAAATGAATACTTGAGATAATCAATATTTCATTCTATTGTTGTCTTGATGTTTTAGAGGTGCTTTCAATTAATTTATCAAAGACTGGCAAATGTAAGACAAACACAAATCCAGTATGCAATATCTTGAGATTGAAGTACATGTCTAGTAGGCTTCTAAAAATACAAGTGTCATTTCAAAAAGAAACACAGACTAAATATAGCTGTAAATATTTAATCATATTTAATATTTAATAATTTTTTTTGTAATTATTACAACTTGTAAAGAAGTCAGATGCATTACTGAAACAAAAGGACAATGAAGATTATTTATAAAACATTACCTTATTCAATAAATCCCTAATATAAAACATTAAGAATATTATAAGCAAATGGTAGAAATATAATTATTATTATTATTTTGGGGTGTTTTATTTTGCAGTACTAGTGATTAAACACTTGTCTTCACACATGCTAGACAAACGCTCTGCCCAAGTGCCACTGAGCAATATTCCCAGTCTTTTTTTCTTTTCTTCTTTTTTTTGACTCTTACTGAAGGCTCTTGGTTGGTCTCAAACTTGGGATCCTCCTGCCTCAGTCTCCTGAAAAGCTGGGGTTACAGGAGTGTGCCACTACACCTAGCAAAGGTGAACTTTTTAAATGTGTATTGATTGAATTTGAAGAAACATCTTTTATCATACTGAAATGATTGATAAATATGTTTTTGTATTCTAATTCATTAACTATAAGAAGCCTGGAAGAAATCTGAGGTGATTTTACATTTGTTTAAGAAAAGTTATAGTTGTTATAAAACACAAATACAAAATATACCACCTTAACCATTTTCAATGGTATAGGTCAGTAGCATCAAGTATATTCTCACTACAACCTTCAATGGTCTCGTAATTCCCCTTTTATGCTGAGAGAGCACATCACAAACTCAATCATCTCTCTCTCTCTCTCAGGCAGGGGACATCTAACCATAGGATAACTGTAATCAGCAGACAACAGGACTGCCATTCATGAATCTATGTTGCATGGGAGAATGCCCCCCTGCTTCAACGAAAGTAGTGCAGGAACTTCATAAATCAAAGCAAGGTTAAAATTGAACCTCCATGGCAAAGTGGGGATTGCTTGGGTGAAGGGACTTGCCATTATGGTAGCAGCAGCAGTAGGTACAGCTGTAGAACCTAAATTTGAGGTTAGCTGCTCCCAAGACAGTGGTCAAAGATATCACTGCCCATAATATTGAAGTAGCTATCTGCTATGGTTTGAATGTGAGGTATCCCCCAAAAGCTCACATGTGAGACAATGCAGGAAGGTTCAGAGGAGAAATGATTGGGTTTAAAGAGTCTTAATCAGTGAGTTAATCCCTGATGGGGATTAGTAGTAGGGTGTGGCTGAAGGAGGTAGGAATTGGGGCATATCTATGGGGTATATATTTTGTATCTGGAGAGTGGGGACTCTCTGCTTCCTGACGATGCGAGCTGCTTCCCTCTGCCACACTCTTCCATCATGATGTTCTGCCTCACCTTGAGCTCCAAGGAATGGAGCCGACCTTCTATGGACTAAGACCTCAGAAACCATGGCCCTCAAATAAATCTTTCTTCCTCTATAATCGTGCTGGTCAGATCATTTAGTCACAGCAGTGAAAAATCTGACTAAAACACTGTCCTAGCCATTGTCAGAGAAAGATAGGCTTCTCTGGGCTCAGTGTCCCAGGGAATCCACTGTTTCTGACATCAGGAGACATTCTCCTTGGTTGTGCTCTCCCAGATATGAAGGCCAGAGGAAGTAAGGATTATGCTTTGATTAAGTACTTTCGGAGGCACTAAACAACAGCCTAAAAACTCACATGCATGCATATTAGCTGGTAAGCACAGTGGGCAATCTGTATAACTAACTCTTTTCAATGCTGTCCTCTTCAATTACAGAAGACCAAAGCAATGAGAAACTGCAGGGCCAGAGACCAGGCTACTCTGAATGAAGGAGAACCCTGGGTCTTAGGGAGAAATGGGCTTGGATGTGGGAATATTAAGTAATAGGAATAAAGGAGTCCCAGAGAAATCTCCAGAGAAGGCAGTGGGGGCAAAGAGAACAAAGAGCCATCATCTGATCGGTCCAGGAGAGGAGGAGGCAGTATCACAGGTGAGTGTATCTTGGGCAGTAAAAGCACTAGAAGCAGGTAAAGTCAGGCAGCTGCAAGTATATCAGTTCAGGAGAGAGGGGTTAGAGAGGGACAAGGCCACACACATTTCTTAATGCTCAGCTCCAACACCTGACTCAAGCATAGAGTGCTCCAACATCATTTTGGGGATACTCAAAACCTACTAACTCAGTGCAATTCCCAGTGGGCGGTCCACAAAGGTGATATGGCAATAGCAGAAGA
Organism: Sciurus vulgaris; assembly: GCF_902686455.1. Classification (NCBI taxonomy): domain Eukaryota; kingdom Metazoa; phylum Chordata; class Mammalia; order Rodentia; family Sciuridae; genus Sciurus; species Sciurus vulgaris. Next base: position 40,130,368 of record NC_136474.1, read on the forward strand.
AAGGGGGTTGACTGCAGTTGTTGCATTTCATATACACTTCACAGATTTGAATTACAGGAATAATTATGACACCCACAGTCATCTGTTAGGAGGCTAATAGCTTTGGGCCTCTAGAAGTTATACATGTGCTGTACACATGAACCCTTACTCCTGGAGCCGGCACTCTCAGCTCAGTGCATCATGTGACAAGCATCCCTTGAGATGGTCACCAGATGACTGATTAAATTAGGCTATAATTGTATGGATCTGAATTGAATTTTTTGATTTGACTGGAGGTTAATGACAGCATCCAGAACTGCTGGATTCTACAAAAATCAAAGTAACTACCCATTTAGCCTTGAAAGAGGCAGTGGCCTTTGGTCCACTCCCCTCCTCCTGGGAATGGTCCTAGGTGACATTACTGTCTTCACTGGGATCAGCTGGAAGACTGAAGAGAGCCCTGACTATCCTTGTCCTGAATTAGTCCACTCAAGAAAAGGTAGGATAAGAGGTATACCCACGTACCCTGTCTGCCCCTTCTGAACCACATAGTCTGAGTTCACACAGTAATGCAAGCTTTGGGTTTTTTTTTTTTTTTTTTGCTTAATTTTAAAGGTTACACATGTGTATGTGTATTCTCAAAACTCAAAATTAAGGATGAAAAATCTGATGTGCAGCCTCACCTGTGACTTAAGTGAGGACAGGGTTACCCAGCAAGCACAAGAACTAACCCAGCTCATCTCTCCAAGTTCAGCCGGGTCACCAAGTCATAAGTTCACACTCTTTAATGTGTGCTTACATCATCTGTCTATTGCTAATTATACCTGTTAACTCTATCATGTTTGTTACTGCAGTGTGGCATTTTGACTCAAATTCACAAAAATGGAATCCATGTTTCCAAAGTGGTTTTTTAAAATAAAACGTAATGGCAAAAGTAGTAACAAACTATAGAATTCAAAGCAGTAAGTTGAACACATTAATAACAGAACAAAATATACAATGCAAATATTCAATGTAAGTTAGCATGTGCTGGTACAAGAGTTATCACAAAGAGTGATAACTTCATAAACTTTTCACAAATAGAGAAAATGCAAGTAGGAAAACAGATGAATACCTGAAGGTCAAATATGACTTGGCCCACAATGAATTTGCCTCAACTCCTTAGTAAGCTATCAAACTTTTATAAATGATGGCATTTAAAAAGTTTACGAATGTTTCAAAGTAGCATCTCAGTAATCCAATGGGCACTGTCCATAACAAGCCATGGTAATTTCTTCAATATACCTAATGAATGTTGTCAGAAAAGAACTAAAAGAACCCTAAATTAGTGACACCATTCAAAATTGTTATCCTCAAAGGGGAGAAAAAAGTAAAAATCACACTTTGAGATGCTCCTAAACCAGCTGCAAAGTTGATGAACTACACTGTGCTCAGAGGGAAAGCAGAAAAGTCTACCGGCAGAATTTTCACATCAAATGGCACTGCTGACTACCTATCTAACACCAAAATACAATAGCAATAAAAAGTCAAAGACACGGATGGAGAACAATTACTATCCACAATCCCTACCAGTAGATAACCCACTGTGTACAATCAGGGAATCTACTCTTAGTACATCTGCAGGTCACGAGAAGAACTGCTATACAACTTAGGTCTTTTGACAGAGCAGCATTTTAAAAATGTGTTTGAGGCTCACTTTGTAAGCCAGGATATAGACTGGTAAAAGTCCTCTGAGGTCAGTCCTACTAGAGCCTTGACCAGAATTCCACCACAGGAGATCAGAGCTGCACCTGGCTGCCACTCCACACCGTGATTTCTTCCCAGGGAACAGTTGGCATGGGGCAACATAAGGTCAGAGAGTCCTTTGTCAATGCTATTTTGAGGTCTCTCATACAATAAAAATATGAAGAGATGACAAGATATGATTTTAAATTGTGTTATTTTAAATGTTTAACATATTAACACTTTAAGTAGTAAAAAATGATAATGGAATATATTTACATTATTCACAAGTTAACAAAATACATTAAAATATTAATTCATGGTGCACTATAAACAGTCATGATCCAGCAGTGAGACACAGATTTGGTCATATGAGAAGCACACTTTACTGTCAATCTTGTTCACATGTCTCTGTGTTCTGAAGTTTGTCCTTTCTTGAAAACAATGTTGAAAGCTAAATGTGAGAATCAGGCCCTATGGTCTACCCTCACCCTATATGTTAATCAGCTTTGTGTCACTGTTCAAAATACCTAAACAACTTCTACAAGAACAACTAAAGGGTGGAAAAGTTATTTTAGCTCACAGTTTCAGAGGTTCAGTTAATTGTGGGCCAACTCCACTGCTCTGGGCCCAAGGTAAAGCAGAGTATCATGGCAGAAGGGCATTGCTCCATCTGCCTACAGTTACTACCCAGTCTGTCCATTCAAAGTAAGCTGGACTAATTAAATTATGGCTCTCATAATCCAATCATTTCACCACTGAACATTCCTGTGTTAACACAGGACTTTTGAGGGATACCTCATCCCCAAATCATAACACACCACAACACACACCAGATAGAATTTAACATCATAAGCTTCAGAGTGATTCAATGGTGATACAACCAGATTTTGGCCAAGTCTTCATATGACCACAATTCTAGTGGAAAAAAATGTAAGAAGAAAAGGAGACACTCTATGATTTCAAGCAACCAAGTAACATATTTTTAGCAATACACTCTCTTATTATGGATGGCTTGCTGCTCTATAACAGACAGATAAAAATAAATTCACATAGATGCCAAGACAATTCAATGGGGGAAAGAAGGTGTATTGTCTGTTATATGGTGGTTAAAAAAAATAACACAAAGACTAAGGGTATAGCTCAGTGGTAGAGCACTTGATCAGCATGTTGGAAGCCCTGGGTTCCATCTCCAGTACCACACACACACACACACAAATCAATCAATCAATAAAATAAACACCCACAGACTTAACAGAAATTTATTTTCTCAGGGTTCCAAATACTGGAGAAATACTTGGAGGTCCAAGATCAAGGTGTCCTCATAAGGCCTCTCCTCTGTGAGCATACATCCCTACTGTCTCTTCCTCTTCTTATAAGGACACTGCCTCAATTGAATAGGGCCTACCCTAAAGGGTTCATTTGAATTTAATAATATCTTTCAAGATCCTACATCCAAATACAGAGGTTGGCACTTTAGCATATGAATTCTGCATGTGTGGGAAATATAGTTCTTTCCAAAATGCATGGTCTTTTTAACAAATGAGTTTGTTACTACTGTTATCCACTTGAAAAACAAATAAATAAGTGAACTTGGGCCCCTACCTCACACCATATGTAATAATTAACTCAATCTGTGTTCTGGACCTAAGTCATTTAGAAGGAAAGCAAATATAAAACTTTTGGGAGAAAATGTTTCTGATCATGACTTACAACATTCAAAACATGATCTGTAAAAGAAGAAAAAGATTAACTGGACTCCACATGAGACATTGTTCTCAGCTCCGTATCATTTTTCTTAACATTTATAACAATGTTATGACATGAGTCATGTTTGCTCCATTTTACTGAAGAAATTGAGGCTCATAGAAGTTAAGTAACTTTAATAAGGTTTTAGTTTGAAGCTGAAATCAGGGAGCTCTTAACAATATACTGCAGAACCTACTTAGAAATCACATCCCAATACTTCAATAGAAACTAAAAATCTTATATTCTAAAGCTGAATGCAACCAAATTGTGGTCTGAGAATCTATTGATTTTCTGCAAGTTGAAACAGTCAAATTTTCAATTGTGGGGCATGTCTTGATCAGGTCCTTATTATAATCTGTAGAAAGAAATATCAAGTTTCCTATGCAGATAATTTGATAACAAACATTTTTAATTCTCTCATTGGTAGGAAACCATTTTAGTTTTGCCAATTTAAAAAAACAACTTTTCAAAAATTATATAAAATCATGATTGACTGAAAAAATGTTCCATTCATATTAACTGGATACAAATACTTTGAGAAATACATGCAAATATAAAGGAAGGTCTGAGTCATGGGAAGTTAAGCATATATATTTTCAGAGGGATGGTAGAGAGCAGAGCAGCAGGACTGCCCAGTACTGAATAGAGAAAAACAGAAGGAAAGAAGGCAAAAAAGTCACAGGCTCTAAGTCTCTGGTTGTTTCCTTTCTGGAAAGAGAAGCCAAAGTATTCTTTATATACCCTCACAACAAATCACTTCTCCAAGTACAAGGTTAAAACTGTATTAGATGTAGAATAGAAGACTGCTATGAAGAATGATCTACAAAAATTATGATATCATCTATAAATATCTATTGATATCAATTGCTTTAAATTATGGTTTGGTGTTTTGGTTTATTAGGAAGATCTTTCAGATGTATTAAAAATCTGTTTACTTTCAGTATTGATTTTTTTATAAATATATTATCCAGAGAGGTTAGATACAATGATTTCTCTGGAAAAGCTGACATTTATTCAATGATGTTTGCTTTACTGAATTAAATAGCAATATATGCTCATATATCTTTGCTGTACCTGAGAAATTATCTTATCAGAGTTAAGAGAATAACTTATAGAAATATTGGTATCTGGTTTAATAATACAAAGCTCAGGAAAGGATATGGTGGTCTAAGATCCAGTAGTTACAGTGAAAAGTGTTCTTTGACTTTTAAATCAAAACATCATTATGTTAATACTCAAAACATTTTTTAGTCACTTTGGATTTTTTAAAAAATGATACTAATTTTAAAAAGGTAATCGTCATCATATCTAATTTTAAAGAATTTTCTCCTGTACTAATTTATCAGGACCAGGACGAGGCTCTAGGGCCAAAGGTGACAGAACCCTTCAGTTGGTCATTAAATGTTCCTTTCTTCCTCCTCCTGGGCACATGTGCAGAATTATACTTCTTAAACTATGTCCTTCTATGCCCAGACCAAGGAGCCCATAGAAACCTCCCACATGATCATCTGCAGATTCTTTCCTATGCCACATAGATGGCCTCTTCAGAGCAATCTTGGAGAATATGTTGAAGATGGCAGAGTGAGTTCAACCTGGCTGGCTCCCAACCCAGACACCTCCCATCTAGAGCCACTCTGGATGTCTATATAAATGGAAAATAAATGCCCACAATGTTAAGGCACTGACAATTTAACAGTAATTTATCTCAGCATGTAGCATTACTCTGACATAAACATTATTGTATTCTATAAATTCTTACAAAAAACAGTTTTGTTTTCTTTGGAAAGTCTTTCATCTTAAAATAAGGATCTAGACCACAGGACCTACTGAATTAGATGTGTTCTATTCTCAGAACTCATTCAATAACTTGATAGATATTCATGGAATAATCATTTCATCTGTTCTTAGAAAAATTTACAAGGGAAATGAAAATATAATTCATGACTTGGTTTGGAACATGACACATCTGTAAATTGAGTCTTCAAATTACAGAGAAAGTCTTATAGCAACCAAAAATAAAAATAAAAATGACAAACTACAAGGTCCCTTGAAGAGCAACGATTTTGGTCACAATTCATTTTTTACTTCTTTATTTCATTAGTGAGTTGTCATTGTGTGGGTGAGTGTGCATGTCTACTTACTTATTTTGTGGGGCCAACCTTCATGTCTGATTCTTAAGAGTTTGCAGCTATTCCATAAATTAACTCAGGATATTACTCTTAGTTTCTTTTTAACTTACTGGAGGAAAGTTGATTACAGCAGAAAGCACTGGGTTTAAGAATCTGAAAAAGACCAATGATTTCTCCCAAGTGATGGGTATAAATAACAAGAATGGCAATAAATGCAACAAAGGACATGTCTCTAAGGGGCCTTATAACAATTATGATCTTTGAAAGGTTTTACTAGGTTTGTCAAAGAGGAAGTCTTAAAGATTCCTTTAATGCACTTGAACTAAATATAAGGGAGGAAAGAAAAAAAAAAATTCACCTGAATCAGAAGACTCCTTGAAACTAAAGCTGTTTTACAATTCCTTCCTCTTTCTAACAGTGGGTATGCAAAGAGGCAAATGAGGATAATCTCTCTCTACCCTTATGCTAAGCTTAGAAATCTGTGATCAAAGTTTACTCTGCTGAATGAAAAAAGATCTGACCTCTGGGATTTACTCTGACCCAAAACATGGGCAGGATGTGAATGGCTCACATGGGAATTCAATCTATTCCTCTGGAGCTCAGAGAATTCTCTGCTCCGTGCATTGCTGTGAATATGTTGTTAAAGAAAATATTGTCTTATCTACTGGGGGAGGGCACTAATGATGAAGATCCCATGCAATGCAAAAATAAACAACTCTTAACTGGCCAAAGGATGGGAGGGAAAGAAGTGCACAAGGACATATTCATTAGCTCATTAGCAACACCTGACCCTGCAGCATTACTGGAAGTCAAGCAAGACGTGGAACAGGGAACAGTGGCCCCAGTAAAAAAGCAAAGAATTGCAGGTCTCCATCTGCTGGGGGACTTAAGGAATTACCCAAATCAGAAGGTATGACTTGGGATGAGACTTACCAAAAATAACACTAAAGAGAAATTAAATAAGAAAATACTACCTCATTTCAGGGATAAGAAAATGTGACTGCTCATACCGGTCACAATCTCAACTTTTAGTACTTAAAGACTGAAATAAAACAACATGTTATTTCTCTTTTCAGTGTCAGGACCAACATCTGAATCAAATAAAGTCATTTCATGAAGATACTGTCTCTTGGTAAAGGCAATCCCTCATTATAATTGAGAAAGGAGAATGATGTACCCTCAGAGTCATGGTGACCTCTGCAGATGCCAGCTCCAGCAATGGGCAGATGGCGACTTTTGGCTCTCTTAATTATATCCCTCAAATCTTCTTAGGCAAGCCCCAGTTAAAGTGTTCTCAGTCTGCTGGGGACTCCAGATAACATGTCCTTTCTGAAGTGAGTTCCAGGCTTCAAAAGTCACCATAGTGAGTAGCTAAGTAGCAGATGAAATTAATACTTAGTGAGTCTATGCCACTCCATGAATTTAAATTTCTTTTCTTCCAATTAGTGCATTATTTCATTTTAATACTTGATCCTACTGCTGAGTAAAGTCCTGGCCTTCTATGCTGACCTTGGGAACACTGTATGTAAGTCCTCCAAGTTCTAGTCTTGTAGGATACAAATAGCAGTGCTTGTCCATGACAGATACTTCATTAAGTGTGTATTTTTAAAAGGAGAATCAAAAACCTAGAAAGATCATCTGCTTCTTTCTTCTTCCTCAAGCTTAAATATTAACTATCTACAATTGCTGAACACATTTGTAAAGATCACCAGATTCCCCTGGGAACCTTACCATAGCTATATTAACGAAAAGTTCAGACAATGTTTATCTATCATGCCTTTTAAATATTAGCAAATCCTGTTAGAACTCATATCATCATCTTCAGAAATAAATGTGTAACCTGATATAATCTGCCTATTGATGGGAGACACGTGACTTGTAAAAATCCCACCTATGGGAATTGTTATCAATTCATAAGCAATTTCCATCAGGCATGATTTCTAAGTCTCTCTGAAATGTGTTTAGTCATCTTTATATCATTTTGCCACTATATACTTCCCCATAAAAGGAGCTGAAATGATTATATCATGACAATGTATATGACAGTTCCACAGTTTAGAATCTCAGGAGCACCACTGAATGAATTTAGATAGGTTCATTCATATATAAGTTTAAATGATTCACTTTATCCAACCCTCTACTGCTCAGAAATACTATACTCAATTCGAGTGTATGAATACTAATCCTAGTTTCAATTTTTTCTAGAGCAAGAGATCTCAGAAACTCAGCCTTCACAGAATTAAGAATATATAGTTATGTGGTTTTATACAACATAATTTTACATGTATATTTCATTTGATACTCCAGTGAAATGGGCATTTGTTAGTATGAAGGACTACCTCTCAATAACAGGAATTAAGCATTTATGTTGTCTTTAATTAAAAAGGAAAAGTGAATTATAATACCCAGGAATATCCTTTTTGTGCAATATTTCCGAAATCTTTTTCCTTCTTTCTTTTCTCTCCTGATTCCTCTGAGCCTTTAACTGTAAATTATCAAAGAAGTCACCTCACTTAAGGTGGCACCTGTTGGTGGTTCTCCAATTGTCAGAGACCAGGGACCCCTGAAATCCATGAGGGCCTTTTAGGGAGGCCATAAAAATCAAAACTATTTTCATGATAAGACATTATCTGATTTTATTATTCCCATTTCATTCTCCACTGCTCACAGGTATACAGCACTGTTCTAATGCCCAATGGAATGGGTGCTTATGTATTCTTCAACATTTCAGTTGTAATTTCTAATCCAGATTATAGCAATAGATAAGATCCAGGTGAACAAAGTTTCATTTGGATATTTTAAGACATTTTAATGGCACAAAAGAGGTCCTAAGGCCAAAGAGTTTAAGAACCATCCCACAAACAACCCCAAATTCTCAGTGGCATAACACAACAAAGTTTATTTCTCACCCACCTGCTCCAGTCTGTTTAGTGTGTGTGAGTGTGGAGGGCAGAGGAAAATAATTTCTACATCTTCCTCACTTGAGTACTATCTTAGCCTATTGCTATCACAGAATACCACAGACTGGGTAACTTATAAAGAAGTTTAGTTCCTACAGTGCTAGAAGCTGGGAAGTTCAAAAACATGGCTTCTGCATCTGGGAGGCCTTCCAGCTGCTTCATAACACAACAGAGTGCATCACATGAAGAGACCAAGGGAGCACGGCAGTTTGAGTCTCTCTTCTTTCTCTTATAAAATCACTAATCCCATGTTGGGGTCCCATCCTCATAACCTCATCAAACCCTGATTTCCTCCCAAAGGCCCAACCTCCAAATTGCATCTGCATATGAATCTGGGGATTCAATATGAACAGGAGTTTTAGAGGGGGCATTCTAATGAGAGCAGGTACCCAGGCTAAAAGTTTCTCAGTGCTTCCACAATTGTCAATGCAGGACGAAACAGAGAGAACACTGTGAATCCAGCCTGGTTCTAGAAGCTTCTGCCTGAAAGTAACACGTCACTTCCACTCACATTTCACCAGCCAGAGCAGGTGCTTCCATGTATAAATCAAAGACAACACAGATGCACACTCTTCCCATATCTAGAAAGTGAAGGCTGAACGCAGTTACCCAACACCACTAGTTTCCATGAGGGCTACATCTTGAGGTTACTAACCTCTCTCCAGCCTTTACCAGAAGTTATTCACCCGCAAGACTCTTGACAAGCTTCATAGCACACAGTTCAGGAAACATGTAGAGTGTTAGTATTTAATTATAGCACACACAAATTGCATGTATCATAAATTTTTAAAATATTTATTTAAATATTTCCCACTTAGCTACTGAGAAATACCCATGGTAAACAAAATATATTATAGTGTATGCTTGCCAAAACTAGTATAATAATGTTGGGTAAAATGGGCACTCTAAGCCTTTGTTTGACCAGTGCATAAAACCAATTATTTATAATAATTTGTGCCATGAACAAATGCCCCACACCTTTTGCTAAGAGCAAGACCTCAATCAATTCAAGTAAATTAACATTCCTGTCTGAACAGACTCATCCAATTCAAGTAACAAATTCATATGTCAATGGTGGAAAGGCCCAATGACCTACCCACTGAAAAATACAAATGGTATCATTTTGTTTTCCAAATAACAAGCATTGATTGCAGTGCTAGAAAGGTCACTTGTCATCAGTTCAGTCGCTGACCTACTGGCAAATTGCAGCCTGTCACTCCACAGCAAGCCAGGCCCATCATAGGGATGTTTGGTTTATAGAAGACAATTAGGGAGGCAACACCATTTTCACAAGGTGTGCATTCAACAGGATGAGTCTGATCGTGAAAAGAAATTACTATATGAGGATTTCATAATTTCCCACGATGACCACTGGGAAGTCCCATTTCAAAATATTTATTTTAAAAAGTAGTGGATTGAACCCCATCTGTATCTTTCAAGTCTTATAGGATTTCAATATTCTATACATTATCTATAAATAACAAAATAAACAGGAAAAAAAAACACTTTCAAGTTTCCGAGAATGAATAAGGAGAGATGTAATTAAGAAACAACCCTATATTAGAAAATTTAAAACATACAATAAGGATCAATCATTTGAAAAAGAAATTTCCAGTGATATTCTCTCTAAAAGTGCCACTGTATTAATATGCTACCCCATATTCCCAGCTCAGACACTTACAACTGCATAATCAGTTGTTTCAATTTGTCCGCCCACCAGATAGAGGCATTATGATTGTCCAGCAGACAATTAATTAAATAGCGATATTTATTTCTCTTTCAACCACTTAAGCTTTGAAATATCGTGTTAAGATATAATTTGTCACAGCTTCTAGAATAAAGTATTGGTTAACTAGGCATTAAAGTCCACTTATTTAAGATAATGATCTGTACAGTCATTTACTACAGTTTGCCAAGAAATTTCATATGAATTTTTCTGTGTTCAGTACCATATTATGAACAGGATATAAATGTATGTAGGGATATATTTAAAAACAAAATTTAATAATTCTTTATGCACCTTCTTACAAAGTTTTAGCCAACCACCAAAATATCTACTAAAAGGATAAAGATCTTTATACTTCAGACATCCACTGAGGCATAAAACCACAGTATTTGTCCTATTTTAGAAAGTCCTAAAATTATATTCCTGGATTTAGTCACTCCAAATTGGTATTATGTAAGTCTGCTCCACTAACTCTCTCCAGTAATGACAAAAATCATCAGGATATACTCAGAAAGGAGAGTCATGATGCAAACTGGGTTTTAGAAATACAAATATTTTCAGTGAGAGTTTACAGGAATAGCATTTGACTAAAATGCATTACTGGATAAAAATCACACTGGCATGGCCCAAAGCTGGTATACCTCAATAGTTTGTCTGTTCTCCACATTCTACTGCAAGCTTTCTTTGGCTGTAAAAGTACAAAAAAGATTAGAAAGTATAATAATTACATATCTATTCCTCACCTAGACTTAACAGTTAACATCTTGTCTTCTTTCTCTCTAGATACCCAAACACAATTGTTTCTACACAGTTATCCAAACACATCTCTTCATACTTTGGCATGAAATCTTCTAAAGATAAGGGTATACACCAACATATTCATATACTTTTATGGTACACATTTTCTAATCAAATTCCTTACTACATATTTTTCTGATATAATCTTTATTGGAAATTCTCAATTTTCCTGTTCACCATTGAATATATTCTTTTCTCCTCCAGAAATCAATGGCAACCCCCTCTCCTTGCTTCATATCCCGCATGGGCTCAGCACAGTCGTTAAGTCCATCCTCTGGCCCCTCTTCCCTTCTCTTCCCATTCTATGTGACTGGTAACTCCCTGAATCACCTGCAGCTTCCTGAACAGTTCAGTACATGTCTGTGCCCTCTCCCCACCCATCCTGGTCTTCAGACAGGAGGTTCCTATGTTCAGCATTCTAACCTGCTCCAACCTCACTCCTCATGTTCTTGTGTCCTCTTCTGGAGCTGTCTCCTCCTGGAAACTCTCTCCGCTTGCCCTTGCCCCACTGGCCTCTGTCTGGGTAGCAGCCTAGTCAGGCTCAGAATGGCTAGATGCAGCTGCCACCAGAGTACTTCCTTACCACACCACTTCTCCAAGTCATGGAAAACGGGGTACTGGTTTATCATTGAATACACAGTGCCTAGAATTATGCTTTGTACATGACAGGTGCTCAGGAAGAAAATTCATTTTGTCCTGGTTTTAAGGTAAACATAACAATCTAAGCCTAACAGTTCTTATTTTGACATATTCAGATATTTGATTTTTGGACCACAGAAAGTCCTGAAGGTACTTCAGGGAAATCTTTCAATGACTTGGTCTGACTCAGAACAAGAATGGGATGAACCTGAGCCCTCAGGACACCCAGAATTTCCCAGGCTTTCCCCATCTTGGACATCTGTGTGAGGGCTGCTAGAATGCCACCATTACCTGCCACCATTACCACCATTTGCCAGCTGCACAACAATGGTCCATCCCAAACCCATCTTTCCCCAAAGATGCCACCTCCCCATAAACAGAGCTGCTGTGGACTGCTCTGAACCCGGGTAGCAAGTGTTCCTCAGTCCCTGGGTTTTCTGGTCTTTAAACAGATTATTTTCCAATTAGCCCCAACCCCACTCCATGCCAACCTCCACAGCCCACTGCAGTCCTACTATGAATCTGTGCTCAAAAGACTGAGGGACTGTCCTCATAACCCACTATCCCTTTTCTTGACTTACTGCCAAAGGGGGCTCTTCCATTCCAGTAACCAAGTCCAACATCAGAACCTATACCATGAAGCCAAGCATGTGGGACACACAGGACCTGAACTCCAACCACATCCTTAGTGTGCTGGTTTTGGGGCCACATATAATAACTGTCCCACTGCTGATCACTGTGGTCCTCACCTCTCTCACCCCTCCTCTACTCAGATGCTAACTATAAGACTTACAACATCAGTCATGAATGGCTCATCTGTTTATTCTAATACTTGGCCTCATATAACTCTTATGATGTCATCTCATACAATTTTACAAAAAATTAAGCAAGAAATGAAACTATTAAAAAGATATTTATATACACAGGCTAATCTGTATACATTTTAGCAAATATTTAATATACAGATCACCATTATTCTTACTTTTTGTGAGTTTCCAATCTGCCACCACAAGAATTTAAAATAAATTTAAAGGAAAACATTTGTTGAACACTAAACTACCAAAATAAGTGATCATATAAAATGCGAAGGATTACTTTGGCTCCCATGAATATTAAAAATCAGAACACCCAGGTATGGTGTTGCATGCCTATAATCCCAGCAGCTCTGGAGGCTGAAGCAAGTAAGGGCAATGAGTTCAAAGCCAGCCTCAGCAACTTAGCAAGGTCCTGAACAACTTAGTGACTCTGTTTCTAAATAAAATATAAAAAGGGATAGGGATGTGGCTCAGTGATTAAGTGCCCCTAGATTCAATTCCCAGTACAGGAAAAAAAAAAAAACCAGAACAAAAAATAGAATCACTGAAAACATTGTTACTGAAAGAAGCCAAACTCAAAAGGACACCTACACCTTTGTATGATTCTATTTATATGAATTCATAGTGATAGAAAGCAGAACAGTGGTTTGCATGAGGCGAGGGTAGAGGGAAGAGGAGCTATTGTTTAATGGGTCCAGATTTTCAGTTTGCAACGATGTACAAGTTTTGGAGATGCATGGTGGTACTGGTCATACAACAATGTGAATATACTTAATGACAGTGAACTACACACCTAAAAAATGATTAAAATGGTAAAATGTGTGCTTTGTATATTTTACTACAACTTTTTTTAATGAGGTAATGTGAAATGTGATCCATCACCTCAGGCCCCATCCCTGAGACCTGGCCCAGCAGGAGCCCTTATACACCCCACACTCTACACAACAGCAAGACCACTGACAGAACACACTTGTTTACACCCTTGACAAAATGAGGCCACAGTGTGCTTGGTGGTGCTAAACTAAGAGCTCCCCAGAGGAGACTGAACTGAATTTTTTTTTCTTTCTCATCATCTAAAGTTATTCTTCTAAATTCTGTAACTTAGAAACTGCTGACAGAATACAGCTCCAGTCCAATTTCTTCCACTGTGTCTCATCAGTCACCATTTAAAAGATAACTGAAAATTCACTCTAAGGCTCACCAAGATGATCTGAGTAAGATCTGGGAGGAATTAGTGACTAGATTACACATGGATGTTAGACAGGGGCTAGGTACACAACCCTTGAATGAGGAGTTAAAGACAAACAAACAGTTCTTATATCCCAGGTTCATTGACTGGACGCATATAGAGTCAACTAAAATAATGCCAGATCCAATGTTCCCCACTCAATCATTTTAAGTGTTAATTTTATTATAAAGATAGACTGGGTCATAAAAGGAAATGATGGAGCAATTATCTTGAATCCACCATCTTGATAAAATCAATGAATATTTTAAAAGAATTCTTTCAACTTTTTTAACCTATTCAAAAGTTTTATGAAGACCTATAAATTCTGTTTCTTATTTGCTGTCGTTAGAAGGTAAAAATAATCATTTGGCATGAAGTTCCCACTTCACAGAAAGTCAAAATTAAGCAAAGAAATGAATTCACACAAAATTGTCCTCTGAAAATGACTTAAAAAGAAGAAAAAGAACACATTTCTTTTTTATTATCATTTTTTGGTTGTAGATAGACACAATACCTTTATTTTATTTATTTATTTTTATGTGGTGCTGAGGACTGAACCCAGTGCCTCACACATGCTAGGCAAGTGCTCCACCACTGAGCAACAACCCCAGCCCAGTGGGTCAGGAAGGAGGCTTAGCTTCTGATTTGGATAATATGGTCTCACCTAGTCAACAGCCCTGAGGTAGGTTCTGAACATCTTCCCCAGGCTTCTGGGGTCCTGCATGATTTGACCCCCACCACCATCAGCAAAGCTTACCCTCTGCTCCTGTCCTTCCCTCGCCTGCATCACTCAACCTCCAAAGCCACCTAGACCTGAATTGATACAGGTCTCTGTTCACAAACTGCCTCCTCAGGAAAGCTGAGCCCATCTACTGGTCCCATCACTCCCTAAGCTCTGATCCAGATATAGGGTCCAGATATAGCCTTCTAGCACTGCTCACTCTTACTATACATTCTCTCTGCTTATTAGTCCACTGCCTGCCTCCTCCCTGGGAAAGATAGGTGAAGAGACACCGACTCATCTGTTGTAGCCTCAGCACCTACAGCCTACAGTCATCATTCCATAAATATATACAATTGACCCGTGCCATCTGTGGGATCCATGACACCAGAATTCATGGATGCTCAAGTCCTTTACATAAAATATAGTATTTGCTATATACATTGTCTCATATACTTTAAATAATCTCTAGATTACTTATAATAACTAATGCAATATGAATGCTATGTAAAGAGTTGTTATGTTGTATTGTTTAGGAATCATGATGAGAAAAAATAGTCTGTACGAGTTCAGTAAAGATTTTGTTTTAAATAATGTCATTCTGTAGTAGGTTGAATTCATGGATATTGAGCCCAGAAATGGAGGGACGACTGTATTACTAATATTTTACACATGAGGATTGCTAAAGTTGAAAACTTTAAGCTCTTTCCCAAGGTCTATTGCTACGAAGAGGGGTAGCCAGCAGCTGGCCCAGGTGGGCATACAAGCAGCCTCCACAACGGACAGTCTTGAGGCTCTTTTTGAGACGATCCAAGCAGACACCACCTGGGATGAAAGACTATGCCCTTCACTAGATGTATGTGCTTACATGGGAAGGTCACACAAGGACACTCAGAAGAGCAAAATTGGAGGCTATTTTTCTCACCAATAAGCCTGGGACAAATTTTACTTCTTTGAACTTCGGTTTCCTATGGTATAAAATGAGGATAATGCCATCCAATTTCTCAAGACCATCATGAGGATCAAATGATATAAAGCAAAAAAGCCAAATTTGTCAACTGCTAAGTGTCATCTGTGTGTACAAGATTGCCTTGTTTCCTAAGACAGATTGAACTGAAAGTCCTGTGCAGCCACATGCTGTGACTTCAGACTTTGTCTTTGCTCTTGTTCTTATTGTTTTAAGGGACAAAGCATATAGGAAAGCTAAATTTGATGCTTTTGTGTGCTACATCTGATGAACTGAATTTTTTATTACCTTTTAAATATTCACTGCCTCGTTAATAAATGAAGATAAACATGGTTTACAGCATATGATCTTGTTTGCCCATCCAAGAACACAGTAATCAGACTGAGAATGTCACGTGCTCTGGGAAAGGCATCTTTATTTGCTTCACTCAGTAAGGAATACCAAGCATCTATAACAATGCCAAGCATCTATAACAATGCCTAGCACATAGCAGGTGTTTAATAAATATTTGTAGAGTGTTGACTGATTGAAGAACGAATGAGATAATTAAGACAACTGTCTGAATATTCAGTGCCAAAAAAATATTTATCACTGGGTAGGCAGTGAAATTTAAGGGGAAAAAATATTTTCAAGCTCATAGCTGTCTTCTCTTCATTACTCACTAAACCCTCTATAAGCTCTGAAGCGTGAATATACAGGGAAGCCCTTCCTAGCATGAGGGGAAAAAAATGTGCCTAATAAACGCACCCAAAGAGAAAACTTCAATTGCTTTGAATGTCAATCTATTTTTCCCCCAAATGTGAAGCTGATGCTAAACAAATATATGTGGTCATTTTCCTATTTTCTGGGTCATCACACTAAAAGTACCTATCCCAGCCCTTCTGTCTGCCTTGAATTCATACGAGCACCCACAGACACAATTTGATCTTTAGTCATAGCATTCCCATGAAAACAAGCAATCTCATCATGATGTCCAACATGTAAAGTTAAGTCTTGGAAAACAAAATGAGCTAGCTATAATTTCATGCCATAGCACTTGGAAGAGTATTAGGATCCAAATTCACTTTTTAGTGGTATGATATCTTAAGGGGACAATGTGGGGCATAAATACATAGCAATTCTATAAAATATCAAATAGCTATGGCTATGAGCCACCTTTACATTAATACTATTGGTAAGTTTATTGTTTAATTTTTTTCTGTTTTTTATAAGAGGGTCATATTTTCTATATAGGAGATAAAGAACTTTCAAAATATCAGTCTTATAGAACTTGACTAGTAAGGTACAAATATTACATGGTAATAATATAAAGGCATCAACAACTGTCAAATCAAGTACATGATTTTACATCATAAAATACTTAGTCAAGTTAAATTAATCTATGACAAATTAATCTATGAAATAATTATATAATATGATAGAATTCAACAGTACTAACAAAATGTATCAGGATATTATTTGGATTCTTAATCAAGGTTCACATGCTCACAGTAATAATCAGATAAAGTTTAAAAATTTTTCACCATTGCTAATGGAGTAGATCAACTGATATGAAATTAACTTAACACTTACCAATAAAACAGAAACTAGGTTTGTCATAGTTTGCCCTTTTCCAGCACTAGTTGCAAAAGTATAATCTATCGTTACATAAATTTTCACCTTTCATACAAAAATTTAAGTGAAATTTGATATTTATTTCTCCTAAATATGTATTGCCAGAGCTAACATTACTGCCTCAGAATAGCTATTAAGTCAGTTTGTACAAAGCCTTGGACTATATTTAAATTGTTTAAAGTGTGAATAATAAAACTTCACACATGAAGATACAGAAAAACAAATCCTGCAACACTTGACTTAAAATGCTAGAGCCCTGATGTCAAAAAGAACACAGATAAGGTGAAAAGCTAAAATTTAAGAATAAAACTTTTAGTCTACATCACTTTTAAACTTATCTTGATGGATTAACTGTATCAGAATCACAGCAGTGCAACAAAAATTTTGATATTACACAATAAAGAAACTGTAATGCTTTTTCTATAGTTGAACTTTCAAGAGAAAATCCTTAATCTTGTTTATTTTCTTTGATTTTAACAGTCCAATGTCTTAAAAACATATAATCTGAATATGAAAGAAAATGTGACATGTTTGTATATGAACAATTATGACAATAATTATAATATGAATACAGAAATAATGACACTACACATCAAGAATCTTAAAAAAAAAAAAAATTCCAGGCTAAAGCTAAACTAACTGACTTAAGAGAGTGGTCGCAAAATTTCTCCAAAAGGGTCCAAAATATAATAGGTTCTATGGACCAGTCTCTGTCTTAATCAATCATTTTTGCTCATAGAGCTTGAAATCTGTCACAGATGTATTTAAACAAATGAGCAAGGTCAAAACTTTGTTCATGAATACTGAAATTTGAATTTCATGTGTCATAAAATACTCCTAGTCGTCTTTTTTCAACCATTTAAAAACATAAGCACCTTTCTCAGCTTGTAAGTCATACAAAAAAATGGCAGCAGGCTGGACCTGGATAGCAGGTCACAGTTTGCCAACTCTTGGTCTAATGCATTACAGAACCAACCCACACGTGGGAGACCAAATACACACATGCACACATGCAAGAACAAGTCCAACAGAATTTTAACTGAAGGTTTAAACAAAAATTTCAAAAAGGCTATGGTTGTATCCAATTTTGACACAACTTTACCCTGAGAATTTTTTTTTTAAAGGAGCTTCTGGTTTTGAATGAAAGAACTAGCTTTGGAATTTTTTGAAAAGAAGTCGCATTGCACACATTAATAATAAAAGGAGAAGAGGAAGAGAAAGTGAAAAAGGAACAAGAGAAAACTCTTAAATAGTAGTTAAAAATTATGGCTATATATACATGGTGGAAACTATTAAAATCATACTTTAGGACAGGATAGGATCAATATTCCTTTATACGAAATGTTTTGGACCAAAAGTGTTTGGGGTTTTGGATTTTCTTAGATTTTGGAATATTTGTAGATACATAATGGAGTATCTTGGGGATGGGACCCAAGTCTAAACATGGAATTCATTTATGTTTCCTGTATACCTCATACAAATAACCCAAATGTAACTTTATACAATATTCTTAGTGTACCTGTCCTTTGACTACAACCCATCACATGAAGTCAGGTGGGGTATTTTTCCACTTGTGGAGTCATGTGGGCACTCAAAAAGTTTCAGATTTTGGATTGTTTCAGATTTCAAGTTTTCAGATAGGACTGTTCAACCTGTGAATGTAAATTCATAAGATCATAACTTCTTTTTTATTTAAGATTTTTATTTGTTCTAATTAGTTATATATGACAGTAGAATACATTTATGCGCTTTAATAAATCATACATAAATGCAGTATAATTTCTCATTTTTCTGATTATACATATTGTAAGATCACATCAGTCATGTAGTCATATATAGACGTGAGGTAATAAGGTCTGTTTCACTCTACTATCCTTCCTACCTCCATACCCCTTCCATTCCCTTCACTCCCCTCTACCTAATCTATAAAGTAACTCTATTCTTCCCTAGTGCCCCCCACCCCTATTGTGAATTGGCTTTTGCATATCAGAGAAAACATTTAGCCTTTGGTTTTGGGGGATTGGCTTATTTTGCTTAGCATGATATTCTCCAACACTATCCATCTACCAGTAAATGCCATAATAACCCAATCAATAAATAGGCTACGGAACTGAACAGACACTTCACAGAAGGGGACATACACTCAGAAGACTTCCAGCCTGTCCCACAACTGATCAACAAATATATGAAAAACTATTCATCATCTATAGCATTAGAGAAATGCAAATAAAAACTAAGATTTCATCTCACTCCAGTCAGAATGGCAATTATTAAGAATATAAGCAAGGATGTGGGGGGAAAAGTACATTCATACATTGCTGGTGGGAATGCAAATTGGTGTAACCATTTTGGAAAGTCATGTGGCGATTCCTCAGTCATGTGGAAACACCATTTGACCCAGCTATTCCACTCCTCAGTTTATACTCAAAGAACTTAAAATCAGCATACTATAGTGACTTAGCCACATCAATGTTTATAGCAGATCAACTCACAAGAGTTAAACTACAGGACCAACCTACATGTCCTTCAACAGATGAATAAATAAAATGTGGTGTGTGTGTGTGTGTGTGTGTGAGAGAGAGAGAGAGAATATTAATCAGTTTTAAAGAAGAATGAAATTATGGCATCTGCTAATAAATGGATAGAGCTGGAGATCATACCTTCTTATTTCCAACAATATTGCTTGGAGAATTTAACTTCTTCCATATCCTGTTATTATACCCTGGGCTTACACTAAGAAAACTACTCTCAGAACACTTCCAGCCTGTTCCACAGATAGTTATATATAGTCTTAGTTGTTTGGTTTGTATTTTTATAACTTTTTTCCCAAGTAAGTAAAAGTTCTCTGAGAGTAAGTATTGTTCTTATAATCCTTCATCTCCAATAGTAATTATCATCATATTTAGCATATGTTAGAGATCAAAAAAATTACAGTGACTAAAGTTTATTTAATGAATAGTAGAAAGAGGAATACCAGTATTTGCAAGTCTGTACTATGGCAAAAATTTAATCTAAGAGAACCTCTACTGATTATCAAAAATTTCCTCTGCACCCATGCAAGCATAGCAGAGGTAGAGACAGTGCTAGTTTCCCTTCCTCTTTCACACTTTGACATTCAAACATCCACACACCTACACAATAAGCTGCACCTGAGGGGTTGGGGAGGTTAGGGTCTGGGACAAACTTTTCTAACTGCCAGGAATCAGACAAATTGATGAAAGTGTTAGAGATGTAACACTCAAAGACCTCATGCTGCAAATGCCCAATTTAACCACAAATTATTCTACTACTCAACAGAAATAAAACAGACATTTAAAGGCTCCCACTTCATTGTTCCAAAGCACAAAACCAATTGGAAATCAAATATCTATAAAGTTACTTGTCCTTTGTTTCTTCTACTCCCTCCCTGATTGTTCTAGGACACACTTGGCCTTTGGTCTTTATTACCATTTGATATGGCCACTGCTGGACTCATCCTTTTTAAATTTAGAATGGACTAGTTAGCATGAGATGGTAGTATGGGACATCAGAAAGAAGAAAAAGGGAGCCAAGAAAAGATTCCTCTAGGTGTTTTTATCAATGGAAGTCTGTTATCTTGTGACAAAAATAGAATCAGCAGGAGCTACAAGTTTCTGCAATGTTTGAGCTTCTTTTTAAAGTCAAGTTTTCCAAATAAGACTTCAACCTAAAGGGGCACAAAAATAAAATCAACTACCTATGATGAAAAATTACAGATCTAGGGACTAGGAGGGTAGCTCTGTGGTAGAACCCTTGCCTAGCCTGGATGGGGTGTTGGGTTCCAACCTGAGTACTGCAAAGGAAAAAAAAAAATTACAAATTTTGACCAAGTGAGAAGATAACAAAGCAACTATGAGCATGTTTTGTGGAGAATATACCAGGACTAAATCTGGCATCCTTCTACCTCCCTAACCCTCAGCAGCCCCAGCCTGTCTGGACACAGACTGGACACTCACAACAGGGAAAGTCAATACCAAAAGGACTACAGGGCACAAAACCTGTCCTGGAAATCTCAGTGCCACAGGAGAAGCACAGTTGCAAACCCCTCTAACATCTGACTAGAATGGAAGCAGGAACCAAGAAAGCCAACATAAGTGTATCACAGATGCCACTGCAGTCATATCCAAAAGTACACACGCATACAAGGAAACAGAAGACAGAAGGGAAGAATGTGACCTGTAAACAATTAGCTAAGAGTTGGAGAGGTTCTGGAGTCTATCAAAGGCACAATGGTAAAAAGAACTCAGTGCTCCTGTCTTCGAAATTATAAGGAGTAAAAGGAAAGGCAGGCAGAAATGTAGTGGACACATAATTACTAAACCTTAGTAAGAATACCATTAGACTCTACCTTATGTTTCAAATCTACCTTTACAAGATTAACTTACTAAATGTAATTTTGCTGCATGTAGGTGCATTAATGAAAAGCTGAAATTCATTAAAAGTTACACAAATTGTGTTGTATCTGAAATCCAAATCAGAATAACATGTTTTCCTAATTTGAATCCTGAATGTGGTATGCTCTTCATTCTATTTGAAGAATAAATCTGCAAATTTGAACTTTTAAAGGGATGTTCAAGGTCATAGTCTGAAAAGGTGATCCAGTAAAATGGTCAGGTGCAATAAGACCAGAGATCATCAGTCACCATCTTCCTACTCTTCTTTTCCAAAACCAAGTCAAATTCTTGCTGGTGTTCAGTGAAATAAATGTTTTTCCCTCAGCAGAAAATTCACTATATACTTCCACACTAGGAAAATTATGCACATCTATGCATTGCCATTATATTTTCTGAATACTTTCAAGACCACACAGCAACCTCAGAGATTCCCCAGGTATAAAGTGAGCCACTGAGGCTAAGAAATGTTAAGTCACCTCCAAGGTCTCCTATCTGTGACAGAGACTTTGTTATTTGGATTCTCTACGTAAAGTTTCATCCACGAGTCACATTTTCCAGAAAAGACACCCATGTCCCATATCTGCTGCATGGGAAATGATCAATTGAATGAGGCCCATTAATCTAGCTAAGGTGTACCCAAAGATAAAGGAAATAACTCATAACTAGGCCATAAGGAGGGAGATATAAAGTGAAAACTCTTGTAATCACTCCACTTAATTATACCACCCTAACTAGCTAATTGGCCATTAGATGCCACAGGCAAAGAAAAAAAGCCTCCATCATTCAACAATATCCAGTGAATGTTGACTATGATCAATACTCTTGGGCTCCTTTTATTTTAAAAAGGAAACTTAACACCAAAAGCAAACCTGATGGCATCCATGGATCAGAAGTTGGTTTAGTCAAGGTGTTCACTTGCTCCCAATTGAAATCATCATCTTCAGCTTGACTATATCCACATGTGCTGTATGGTTCATCAAAGAGGCAACCACCTAAGATGTGAAAGAATGAAAGGTAACATAAGTGACAACCAAACCTCGGAAATAAGATTTGATGATTATACCTTCTTGATGCCAAAATGCATCTGATTTAGCCTTTATTGCTCAGGATCAGTAGATTTCACCATAATTCTACACTTACCAAGTATTACTGAGTATTAACCATTCCTTGCCCATACCACTATATTTTGTTGCTCTCTAAAAGGAATCAACATCCATAGAAAACAACTAAAAGAAATTTTAAATTCACATTTTCCATATGTATAAGAGTTTATAAAATTCGTTGTGCATTTAAAACTTTAAGAAAACTTCCCTGAGCATTCAACATTTTCAATTAAAAAATTATCATTTGTCAAAAAAAATACAGAAATGTTTTCACAACACTGACACAATGGTAGAACACAAGAAACAGTACAAACTGTGGACAAAAAAAACAAAATATTTTCCTGAGGATTAATCTAAAATCTAACAGAGAAATAGTTTTCACATTAATATGCAGAGATTTTGGGGGGGATCTCAAAATTAAAAGAGATTATAAATTTGTTTTATAGTCCATATAAGTTTTAAAGGCCAAAATAATTTCAAGACTAAACATGTGGAAAACATCTGTTTAATTTTGCTACTAGGAATGAAGCTATTTAAATAAGGAAACAAAATATAATAGAAAATGCAGTGTATGCATAGCAGTTCATCTGTATCAGCATCAACAGAATTCAGCATATTGATGATGTTAGATTTTACCCCATATCCTCTTAAATGTCTGTTACATTGAATTATTATAGTATCAGATCTTTTTCCAAATGTTTCACATGGGAAACATGAGTAATTATATCAATCATATTAATGACTATGAACATTCTACTCTACATTATATAATGGATAATCTATATTATTATGTAACCCATTGCTTAATAATAATTAATATGTGAATTCAAAAATATTAATTATAAGTGCTTGCCAAAGAGATTTAAGATCTGGGTCAAGAAAACATGAATTTAAGAATATTATTACACTATGTTTGTAACATGTCCCTGGTGGCAAGTATAAATAAAATAGAAAACAAATGTTGGTTAGGAATCACCTGATCTAATTTCCCAGCAAATGCTCAAGTCAATTCTATATGCTCCCGGACATGCTGACAGTCTCTGAAGAGGTGAAACACTCAGAATTTTGTAACATATACTTATCACACAAAAATTCCCCTTAAAAGGTCCCAATTCACTTCCTGAGATGAAAACCCATTTATCTTAGCTCTACCCATGAAGAAATGGTAAAAATCTCAGTTCTTGCACAGGAAATGTGATCATTTAAAAGAGTTTTCATGTTCTCAGTCTTTATTTCTCCAAGCTAAACATGCTCTGCTCACCTTAAATTCCTCCTTCTACAAGAGTTTTGGACTCATTTAGTAGTATGGCAGCTGCTCTGAACTCTGATCCAAAAGACCAGAATTCAACTGGCTCCTTCCCTTGAATCTTTCTTTTTTTTTTTTTTTAATTTTTTTAAATTGTAAACAAATGGGATACATGTTGTTTCTCTGTACATGGCGTAAAGGCATACCATTTGTGTAATCATAAATTTACACAGGGTAATGTTGTTTGATTCATTCTCTTATTTTTTCCCTTCCCCCCACCCCTCCCACCCCTCTTTTCCCTCTACACAGTCCTTCCTTCCTCCATTCTTGCCCCCCTCCCTAACCCTACCTCTAACCCTAACACTAACCCCTCCCTCCCCACCTTATGTGTCATCATCCACTTATTAGCGATACCATTTGCCCTTTGGCAAAATTGAGATTGGCTTATCTCACTTAGCATGATATTCTGCAATTGCATGCATTTGCCTGCAAATACCATAATTTTATCATTCTTTATGGCTGAGTAATATTCCATTGTATATATATACCACAGTTTCTTTATCCATTTATGGCTGAGTAATATTCCATTGTATATATATACCACAGTTTCTTTATCCATTCAACAACTGAAGGACATCTAGGTTGGTTCCACAATCTGGCTATTGTGAATTGAGCAGCTATGAACATTGATGTGGCTGTATCTCTGTAGTATGCTGATTTTAAGTTCTTTGGGTATAGGCCAAGGACTGGGAGAGCTGGGTCAAATGGTGGTTCCATTCCAAGTTTTCTAAGGAATCTCCACACTGCTTTCCAGAGTGGCTGCACTAATTTGCAGCCCCACCAGCAATGTATGAGTGTACCTTTTTCCCCACTTCCTTGCCAACACCTGTTGTTGCTTGTATTCTTGATAATCACCATTCTAATTGGGGTGAGATGGAATCTTAGGGTGGTTTTGATTTGCATTTCTCTTATTACTAGAGATGTTGAACATTTTTCCATGTTTGTTGACTGCTAGTAGATCTTATTCTGTGAAGTGTCTATTCATTTCCTTACCCCATTTGTCGATTGGATTATTTGTATTCTTGGTGTAGAGTTTTTTGAGTTCTTTATAAATTCTGCAGATTAGTGCTCTATCTGAAGTATGATTGGCAAAGATTTTCTCCCACTCTGTAGGCTCTTTCTTCCCATTGCTGATAGTTTCCTTTGCTGAGAGAAAGCTTTTTAATTAGAATCTATCCCAGTTATTGATTCTTGCTTTTATTTCTTGTGCTATGGGAGTCCTGTTGAGGAAGTCTGGTCCTAAGCCGAAATATTGAAGATCTGGACCTACTTTTTCTTCTATAATCTGCAGGGTCTCTGGTCTGATTCCGAGGTCCTTTATCCATTTTGAGTTTAGTTTCGTGCATGGTGAGAGATATGGGTTTAGTTTCACTTTGTTGCATATGGATTTCCAATTCTCCCAGCACCATTTGTTGAAGAGGCTATCTTTTCTCCATTGCATATTTTTGGCCCCTTTGTCTAGTATGAGAAAACTGTATTGATTTGGGTTTGTGTCCGTGTTTCTATTCTGTACCATTGATCTACCTTTCTATTTTGGTACAAATTCCATGCCGTTTTTGTTAATATTGCTTTGTAATAGAGTTGAAGATCTGGTATTGCGATACCCCCTGCTTTGCTCTTTCTATTGAGGATTGTGTTAGCTATTCTGGGTTTCTTATTCTTCCAGATGAATTTCATAATTGCTTGCTCTATTTCTGTAAGGTACGTCATTGGGATTTTAATTGGGATTGCATTGAATCTGTATAGCACTTTAGGGAGTATGGCCATTTCGACAATATTAATTCTTCCTATTCAAGAACATGGGAGATCTTTCCATCTTCTAAGGTGTTCTTTAATTTCTTTCTTTAGTGTTGTATAGTTCTCATTGTAGAGGTCTTTCACCTCTTTTGTGAGATTGATTCCCAAGTATTTTATATTTTTGAGGCTATTGTGAATGGGGTAGTTTTCCTAATTATTCTTTCCAAAGATTCATCACTTATGTATAAAATTGCATTAGATTTATGGGCATCAATCTTATATCCCGCTACTTTACTGAATTCACTTATGAGTTCTAAAAGTTTTCTGGTGGAATTTCCTGGTTCCTCTAAGTATATAATCATATCATCAGCAAATAGGGATAGTTTGAGTTCTTCTTTTCCTATTTGTATCACTTTAATTTCTTTGGTCTGTCTAATTGCTCTGGCTAGAGTTTTAAGGACGATATTGAATAGAAGTGGTGAAAGAGGGCATCCCTGCCTTGTTCCAGTTTTTAGGGGGAATGCTTTCAGTTTTTCACCATTTAGAATGATATTAGCCATGGGCTTAGCATAGATGGCCTTTACAATGTTAAGGAATGTTCCCACTATCCCTATTTTTTCTAGTGTTTTGAGCATGAAGGGGTGCTGTATTTTATCAAATGCTTTTTCTGCATCTATTGAAATAATCATGTGATTCTTGACTTTAAGACTATTGATATGGTGAATGACATTTATTGATTTCCTGATGTTGAACCAAACTTGCATCCCTGGGATGAAACCCACTTGATCATGGTGCACTATCTTTTTAATATGTTTTTCTATGCGATTTGCTAAAATTTTGTTGAGAATTTTTCAGTCGATGTTCATTAAGGATATTGATCTGAAATTTTCTTTCCTCAATGTGTCTCTGTCTGGTTTAGGCATCAGTGTGATATTGGCTTCATAGAATGAGTTTGGGAGGGTTCCCTCCTCTTCTATTTTATGGAATACTTTGAGAAGTATTGGAATGAACTCTTCTTTCAAGGTTTTGTAGAACTCGGCTGAGAACCCATCTGGTCCCGGACTTTTCTTTGTTGGTACGCTTTTGATGACTTCTTCTATTTCAGTACTTGAAATTGGTCTATTTAAATTGTGTATGTCCTCCTCATTCAGTTTAGGCAATTCATATGTCTCTAGAAACCTGTTGATGTCTTTGAAATTTTTTATTTTGTTGGACTATAGATTTTCAAAATACCTTCTAATTATGTTTTGTATTTCAATCCTGTCTGTTGTGATATTTCCTTGTTCATTCCAAATTTTAATGATTTGGGTTTTCTCTCGTCTTCTCTTTGTTAGTGTGGCTAAAGGTTTATCAATTTTGTTTATTTTTTCAAAGAACCAACTATTTATTTTGTCAATTTTTTGTATTGTTTCTTTTGTTTCAGTTTCGTTCATTTCAGCTCTCAGTTTACCTATTTCCTGTCTTCTACTACTTTTGGTGCTAGTCTGTTCTTCTTTTTCTAGGGCTTTGAGCCTTAGTGTTAGGTCGTTTATTTGTTGATTTTTACTTCTTTTATTAAATGCGCTCCATGAAATAAATTTTCCTCTAAGTACTGCTTTCATAGTGTCCCAGAGATTTTGATATGATGTTTCTTTGTTCTCATTTACCTCTAAGAATTTTTAAATTTCCTTCCTAATATCTTCTGTTATCCATTCATCATATAATAGCATATTGTTTAATCTCCAGATGTTGGAATAGTTTCTGTGTTTTACTCTTTCATTTATTTCTATCTTCAATCCATTATGATCTGATAGAATACAAGGTAGTGTCTCTATCTTCTTGTATTTGCTAACATTAGCTTTCTGGCATAATATATGGTCTATTTTAGAGAAGGATCCATGTGCTGCTGAGAAGAAAGTATATTCGCTCTTGGTTGGAGGGTATACTCTATAAATGTCTGTTAAGTCTAAATTGATTGTGTTATTGAGATCTATGGTTTCTTTGTTCAATTTTTGTTTGGAATATCTGTCCAGTGGTGAGAGAGGCGTGTTAAAATCACCTAGTATTATTGTGTTATGGTCTACTTGGTTTCTGAAATTGAGAAGGATTTGTTTGACATACATGGATGAGCCACTGTTTGGGGCATAGATGTTTATGATTGTTATATCTTGCTGATTTATGCTTCCCTTAAGCAGTATGAAATGTCCTCCTTTAGCCCTTCTGACTAACTTTGGCTTGAAGTCCACATTATCGGAAATGAGGATGGATACTCCAGCTTTTTTGCTGAGTCCATGTGCATGGTATGTTTTTCCCCATCCTTTCACCTTTAGTCTGTGGGTATCTTTTTCTATGAAGTGAGTCTCTTGTAGGCAACATATTGTTGGATCTTTCTTTTTAAACCAGTCTGCCAGTCTATGTCTTTTAATTGATGAATTCAGGCCATTAACATTCAGGGTTATTATTGAGATATGATTTGTATTCCCAGTTATTTGGTTCATTTTTAAAATTTATTTATTTATTTATTTATTTGACACGACTTGGTTCCTCCATTATTTGACAATTCCTATAGGATAATTGCTACCTTTGCTGATTTGCTTCTTTGTTTTTCATCTCTTCCTCATGGAATATTTTGCTGAGAATATTCTGCAATGCTGGCTTTCTTTTTGTAAAGTCTTTTAGCTTTTGTTCATCATGGAAGGATTTTATTTCATCGTCAAATTTGAAGGTAAGTTTTGCTGGGTATAAGATTCTTGGTTGGCATCCATTTTCTTTCAGGGCTTGAAAAATGTTGTTCCAGGCCCTTCTAGCTTTTAGGGTCAGGATTGAAAAATCTGCTGATATCCGTATTGGTTTCCCCCTGAATGTAATTTGGTTCTTTTCTCTCACAGCCTTTAAAATTCTGTCTTTATTTTGTATGTTCGGTATTTTCATTATAATGTGCCTTGTTGTCGGTCTGTTGTAATTTTGTGTATTTGAAGTCCTATAAGCCTCTTGTACTTGGTTTTCCATTTCATTCTTCAGATTTGGGAAATTTTCTGATATTATTTCATTGAATAGATTGTTCATTCCTTTGGTTTGTTTCTCTAAGCCTTCCTCAATCCCAGTAATTCTTAAATTTGGCCTTTTCATGATATCCCATAGTTCTTGTAGATTCTGTTCATGAGTTCTTACCATCTTCTCTGTTTGTTCAACTTTGTTTTCAGGGTTAAATATTTTGTCTTCAATGTCTGAGGTTCTGTCATCCAGGTGTTCTATCCTATTGGATATGCTTTCTATGGAGTTCTTAATTTGGTTTATTGTTTCCTTCATGTCAAGGATTTCTGTTTGGTTTTTTTTCAATATCTCTAACTCTTTATTTAAATGATCTTTTGCTTCCTGTATTTGCTCTTTTAACTGTCGATTGGTGGGATCAGTCAATGCCTGCATTTGCTTTTTCATCCCATTACTCAGTGCGTGCATTTGCTCTTTCATCTCATCGTATGCTTCCCTGATCATTTTAATTATGTACATTCTGAACTCCTTTTCTGTCATTTCTTCTGCCATGCTGTCATTGGGTTTTATTGATGTAACATCTAGATTTGTTTGGGGCATTTTCTTCCCTTGTTTTCTCATATTTTTCAGGTATCAGTGGACCACTGAGATATTGTAGATTTCCTCTATTGTCTATAATGTCCCTGAAGATTTCTAGTACATCCCTTCTTAGCCTTCAGTAGGCTGAAGTCTTGGAGGAAGTTGATAGTGCGGTGCTCCACAGGGAAGCTGCCTATCTAGGGCTGGTGGCCTTCAGGTGGGGTATATTCCCTGTTATGGGCAGAGGTGCCTCCACTTGTTGACCAATGTTCATCCAAAGGGAACTAGGCTGCGGGCTGAGGCAAGGCCTGTTTGGGCCTATGTCTCTGGTTTTACTGTCCTTGTGGGAAAACCTCACCTGGAAGGGAAGACTCACCCGGTGGGGAGGTCTCACTGGTCACTTCCCCTCTTAGAGGTTCCCCTCAATATACAACTACTGCCTGGGCTGGGCTGCCTTCCTCTGCTATGTTCCCAGGGGCCCGGACCTACCTCCTGGGCCTGGGAGCCTCACCCTTCACAGACGAGTCTCCTTAGGCTGCCCCTCCTCAGAGAATCTGCCCGCAGTCCTGGAACCTTCGCTCCACCCCAAGCATGTCTCTGTGTGGCTCTTCCACCAAGAAGACTCCTAGGTCCTGCTCTGCACCTAATCACCTGGCTATGCAGCCCCTCCTCTGAGCAGCCACCTGGAGCCCCATACAATCGCTCTGAGTCCCAGTGACCCACCGCACGCCTCTTCCTCCGGACAGCCACCCGGTGTTCTAGAGCGATCACTAGGAGTCCAAGCAACTCATTGCGTGCCTCCTCCTCCCACCAACCACCCGTAGCCCTGGGCAGTCACTCTGAGTCCTAGTGACCCGCCCCGTTCCTCCTCCTCCGGGTAGCCCCCCGGGTGTTCAGGAGCGGTCGCTCTGAGACCAAGCGACCCACCGCGCTCCTCCTCCGGGCAGCCCCCCAGTGTTCAGGAGCGGTCGCTTTGAGACCAAACAATTCACCACTTGCCTCCACCACTGAGTAGCCGCCTGGAGCTCTGATGCAGCACTCTGAGTCCAAGCAACCTGCTGCACTCCTCCTCCTCCGGGCAGCCCCGGTGTTCAGTAGAGTTTGCTCCGAGTCCAAACAGCTCTCTGCACAGCTCCTCCTGTGGCAACCGCCTGTAGCTCTGGTGCAGTCACTCTGAGTCCAAGCGACCCGCCACGCTCCTCCTCCTCCAGGCAGGCCCCGGTGTTCAGGAATGGTTGCTCTGAGTCCAAACAGCTCTCCTCGCAGCTCCTCCCCTGGGCAGCCACCCGGAGCCCCAGTGGTTGCTCCGAGTCCAAGCGCTGTGCTGAGCGGCCTCCTCTACGATGCTCCCAGTTGTCCATGTTCACTGCTCCAGCGGGGGGCAGGGTGTCTTGCAGGGCAGCTCTACTTCACAAAGTTCCCTGCGTTCTGGGACTACCACCCCATCTGGGACGCCTCCCCAACAGGAGAGGCTCACCCGGCTACTTTGAGTTGGTCCCAGACTCTCAATATCTCCTCTTTTGAATCCTGAGTCCTGGAGCAACATGAAATGCAGCCACCCTCTAGTCTGCCATCTTGAAAACCCTGACCTCTGTTCTTTTAAACAGCCTGCACAAGGTGCTGGTCCTTTCTGAGCTGCTGGGAGCCTTCAAACTCATCTATTCTTTGCACACCACTGCCATCAAGTTGTTTCTCCTCTTCTATTTTGAGGTGATTTTTCTGAATTCAAACACAGAACTAAACCCCACCTCATTTTCAGAGCATCACCATGGCCTGTGGAGAGCTTTCAGAATACTGATCCTGTGGCTCAGGTACTAATCATCCTACTAAATTTACATTACAGATTGAGCATCCCCAACCAGAAAATCCAGTCTGCCAAACTCTGAAAATTTTTGAGTATCAATATGATGCCACAAGTGGAAAATTTCACACCTGACTTCGTGTAATGGGCCACATTCAAAATGGAGGTGCACTAAAAATACTGCATAAAACGACCTTCAGGCTACATATATAAGGTGTATGTGAAACATAAGTGAACTTTGTGTTCAGACTTGGGTCCCATCCCCATAGCATCTCACTATGTATATGTGAATACTTCGCATTTTTAAAAAATACAAATTTTAAAACATTTCTGGTCCCAAGCACTTCTGAAAAGGGATACTCAGTCTGTATCTGATAAACATGCTCTTAATGTCTGCCTCCGATGTGCTGTTAAACATTACACAGTGTAGAGTCCAGGAACTTTGAGATGTTTTAAATGGCCTCTCCAAGCATTCTAGCCTTTTCTTAGTCATTATTTCCAGGCATAAGGGTGAAATTGATGTGCTGACTTCAATAACATTTCTAACACTTCTAGTCTCAACTAAACCTTCTTCTGAAAACAGAAAACTCATTATAAAAGGTAGACCATTAAACTCAAAAGTTTTACCTTGACAAACATCAGTCATCTGTATTTCCCACTTACTGGGTTTTAATAAGTTCAGATGCAAAGTGGATTCATTGGGTGCCTAACGCTAACAACGTTCCAATTTGGGGTAAGAAATGTTAAAAGATCACACAAATATTTATGGCAATTCCCCCACCTTAGTTGCAAACCCTAATTTTGATGTAGAAAAGAGCTTAAGTTCTGAAGGGATAACCACAACAGCACTGGCATGAATAATCGCCCAAAAGAATGAAATAATCATAATTTTTGACATAAAAGGGGCCTCCGTGGAAACAGCACTCCTATGGAAGTCCTGTTGTGCAATCTTAAACAGAGAGAAATAATGATAAGCATCCAGTGTACAGCAAAGGCTGGTTAAATGTCTGTTTTACAAGACAGCTGTTGCCACTAATGATGGACCCAGATCCCAAGGCAAGAGCATGTGTGGTTGACAGCAAACCCGGAAGACCAATACAATGCCTGGGAAGGGATATAATTTTACCATTGCACAATGTTGTTTTTATCACTGAAAAGGAAATATAAAAGTATGATATGGTTCTCTCTGAACCCATGTCTAATTACTGAGCCCCTTGAAATAGGATCAATCACAGAATTTCCAATGGCCCTAGGATACACTCCCTGCCCAATAACCTTTATTGGTGGGACCATGAAGATAGAAAAGGAGATTTTTAAGCTAAATAAAGGAAATGACAACAGAATTGAAACAATGAGTAAAAGAGCAATTAAGTCTTTTTTTTTTTCAGGGCAACTTATGTAGCAGCAAAGTACATATTTTCTGGAGTCAAACCCCCAGACAACTTTTCATGAACTGGAGGCTTTAAGAATAGGTATCTGAAAGGCTATGGACAGGGTAGGAATTCTGCTCAAAAGCAATACTGATTCTAACCATATCTTCCTTAGTGTGGTATTCCTTAGAGCTGTTACCTGCTAAGTACTAGTGAAAAAAAAAAAAAAAAAGAAGAGGCAATAAATCCCCCCAAATTCTACATAGGATCTGGCAGTAATCGTTTTTGCCTGAAAATTTTTTAAAGGATGCATAATTTAACATTCACCCAAATAATGAAAATAATCTTTACACAGCCCCACAAAATACCCTGCCTGATTCTTCTGGGGCAACCCAAGATAAAACAGCTGCAAAAGGTGGCTAAATCACTGATCATGTTCACTTTTTATTATGGTTGAAACTGCAAGCCAGTTAAATGTTAATGAAGTCTCCAAAAATTATGGCTTTCAAACTTTCTTTAATCCTGGCAATAATTATATAGCAAGGCTAGTTGTCTATAAAGGTCACCCCTAATTTATGAAAATAAAATATTGTCATTTGCATACTGAAGGGAATTTACCTTTCCTCTTTCTTTGGAGTAGCAGAAATGTCAACAACAATTGCATGAAATCTTTAAAGTATAAGGTGTGAATAACTGGCCTGCTTTTACCCTAAAGGGAACTCTATAAGATCTTTCATGTCCTCATTCCATGTCTTACTGAAACTCCAGACGGGGAGAAAAAACAAACTGACAAGTATCAGGGCCCCCCTGAAAGATGTTTTTTTTAACAATTTGTTTTTAATTGTGAGCCAGTCATGCCATCTTGACCCAGTCTTCTTGCATACACTCTTCTCTAACTAAATGTGTCACTATAGAGATGCATAGAGAGTTTTTAACTGTGTTCCACTGGACTTGCAAAAGGTAGCTCTAGATTCACTACATTGATTTCAGGGTTCCTTCAAAAGTGGCTACTTGTAGCCTCTAAGATTTGGGGGTGAGGGCCACTACTTAAGACTGTTTATTTAGCTTGAAGTTATTAATCAACACTCACTATGTGAGCACATTACTAAGATACTCAGAGAAAAAACACTGATCCACAAAGTTCTGTGGTACTGACAGCTACTGTTGCCTCAATGTGGACCTGGTGTCATGAACATGCTATCTAAGGGACAATAGTTATTATTTATTCTTAACAATCAGTGGAACACTCTTGTCTCAAGATGTCTGATTCAAAGAACTCACTGCATAACAAAAGTCATGCAAAAATTTATATGTATCATCTCATTTAATTTTCTTAAAGACCTATCTAAGTACCAGTTATCAGCATTATTAAACCTCTCAGGTCTATATACACTTTTCATCACTTGCTCTGCAAAAATGTGTCCATCTAAATCACCTGTCCCAATGGGCAAGAAGCTAAGATTCTCAGAGTGAGGGAGAGACCCTGCATGAAGGAGGGGTGGCCTCACTCAACTCCCTGGCACGATCCTCAGCACACCATGCAGGGGCCTTCTCGGGACCTGACTCCTCCAGCAATAGCAACCTCCCCTGCACCTCTCCTGGGGTTTACAGTAGGGGACTCCAGTGGAACACCTCCCATTCACAACTTTCTCTTTCCCCTGCTTCCCTTCCAGAAGGCACATTCCCTCCAAGCTCTGCCAAGTACAGCCTTATAGTGACCACACTACCATCCACTGAGCTACAACCTGTCCTGGGTCTCCTGTTTGACTCTAGGTTTGCCAAGATGTCTGGACAGAGGCTGTTCCATATATCTACTATTCCTTTATTCTTTAGAGCATTCATTTGTCTGTACTACCTAATCTCTCCTATTCCAAATCCCCATTAAAGTTCATAATTATTTATTTATCTAGCTATCCATCTATCTATTTATTTTTGTTGTGGTGGTGGTGGTACTAGGGATTGAACTCAAGGGCACTTTACATACCCAGTCCTTTTTATTTTTTGAGACAGAGTCTCAAAAAGCTGATCTGGATTGTAGAACTAGCAATCCTCCTGCCTCAGTCTCCCACCTTGCTAGGATTACAGGTATACACCAACAGGTCCAACAAGTTCATTATTCTTCATATTAAATTTTCCCTATTCAAGTTACCGTACTGTTTTTTTCTCCTGCCTTGATCCTGACCAACAAATACCTATTTTTACAAATGGCACTTTTAGGTGGTTAAATATCCAAAAATATTCCCCGAGTTTCAGTTTAGGGCTAGTAGGTTCAACCAAGGTCTGCATCTAAAGTCCATGTTCTTTACAGTCTATATATTTTCACCTGTATCTATAAAGTAAGTAAACAATGAATTGCATTGTAAATAAGCTCCTGAAAGTGCTGTTTCTAAGAAGCAGTGAAGGACAGTCAAATGTTAATTTCATAAACTTGTAAGATAAACACACATTTTGAACTGTTCTGCCTTTTACAGATTAAACTGACTTATACACTCTAGGCAATCATTCCTATTGTTGTAATTATAGTCCACTTAAAGTTACTTTGTAAAAAGACTATAAGACTCCTTGAGGAGTTTTCTGGAATATTTTCTCATTTGTTCTAAATACAGAGTGACCCCATTTAAGGCAGCTTTTATCAAACGCACAAAGTATTAAATGGTTCTCTCCATAGAGAATGAAGATCAAAAAATAGTACTAAAGTACCCGCCCCCCCAGAAAAATTAATGTTCTATGTTCTATTTTCCTAAAATACATTCAATCTCTGGTGGTCCTATCCACTTATTTCAGATTTAAAAACTATGTTAGATAAGTGGCTACACAATTCAAAGGATAAACAGAAGATGAGCTATAATAGACATAATTGTTTTAAGAGTTAAAAACCTATACCAACATGCCAGAGCCCCTGCTTTCTTTCTGTAAATCACAGTGACATCCACATTTAATTGCCTGCCAAACAATAAAAGTATATAATGCCTCTTAAACTTTGAGTGTGCTGGTGATGTTCAGTGAATCAGACACTAAGCATTATAGAAATGCTCTCCTACATAATTTAATCTAGCAAGCAGCTTTTACACATTGCACAGGCATTTAAATGGCTAATGCTGTGCTCTATTGTAAAAAGCTTCATGGATATATCTTACATAATGCAAAGGAAATGAGTTGTCTTGTTCTTAAAGTATCTATGGCTTATTACACTTACCATATACTTCATTTTATAGCAATCTACAGATTCCTAATTTTTAAAAAGGCTGGACTGCAACAAATAGCCATGTATTTTTCGTACCAATCATAAAATCTGGTTAATCTAAATGGGTAATGGTGTTATTTCTATTCTTAAACATTGTAAAGATAGAGCCAAATTATTAGAAACTTTAGTTTCTGTTTTTCCATATGCAAATAAATACTGCATAAAACTGCTGTTGGATTAAATTAGAACACTTGCATAAATTCACTGTACCTGAGTGTACTTAGGTGTTCTTATCCTTTGCATAGCAATACAGAAAACTATAGTGTAAGTTGTCTACCTCCATCTTAGAAATCAGACCTGGAAAGGAAAACAAAATGATGGAGGATCTGTCAGAATGATCTCCTGGAGAAGACCTAGATCAGTATTTATCATCTGTTCTAGGCAGTGGTTTGTGTCCTGAGCCCCACACTGCAGCAGTGATTCTCACAGTAGGTTCTGGGCCAGCTGCAGCCCTGGACCACATTATAAATGCACATTCTCAGGCCCCTTCCCAAAATTCCTGAATCAGAAACACTGGGGTTGGGGCAGCACCCTCTGCTTTAGCATGCCTCCAGGGGATTCTAAAGGCACCCTAATACCTGGTAGTCAAAGTTCTATCCTGACCTATTTAACCAGAATCTTCTGGAAGCAGCCACAGGAATCTATGGTTTTAAAAAATGTCCCAGAATAATCTAATAGTTGACCTAGTTTAGAAAGAGTGCTCTAGACCAAAAATATGAAATAAAACAAATTATTTGTTTTTTAAAAGCCATGACCATTCTATATTTATAAATTATTTACATGTAGTACTCTGCATATGCTGATTTTAAGTGTGCATGTAATTGACTTTTTAAAGAATTACTAGAAAATATACATATAAGTTGAGATTCAAATATTTTCTTCCATTCATCAATGGATTATACTGTATTCCTCAAAGGGGGCATGAAGAAGGCTGGGGATATACATCAGTTGGTAGAGTGCTTGTCTAGCATGCACAAGGCCCTGGGTTCAATACCCAGCACCACAAAAAAAAAAAAAAAAAAAAAAGGGAGGGGATAAAGAAAAGACTTTTGGAGGCTCGTGCTTGAAATAACTTAATAGTTTAGTCATAAATATCTCTCAGGTAAATAAGGAAAAGAAAATAGCACAGTTGGATCAAAGTGTTGCTCTAATTTTCTGCTAAGAAAGCCCTGATCTGTCATTTTTCTAAGTAGAACTACTCAATAAGAAGAGATGTCCTACATGGAAAATGATCCCAGCTACTGGTCAGAAGTATCCAGGAAATTAATTAAAAGCAGAATTTCATTTAATGCACTCCTGCCACTTTAATATGATTTACAAATCCACCTCTTGATGGTTTTATTAGCATAAAATCATTATTTGGGGCAGCTGATTAAAAATAAAGTCCTCAATTCACCAATGGGAAGTGTATCTAAGCCATATTCCTCAGTATGAAACAGCAAGCCAATTGTGTATGTTCCCTGGGCACTGATTAACCTAAACTCAACTTAATGAACAGCCTCAGTGAACATTTCTTTTCACTCATTTATAGTCACTGAGTAGAATTGATGTATAAGGAAAAAGTAAATATAATTTCATATATCCTCTTGGTAACATTCATTGCAATTTGCTATCATTAGGAGAACTGCTCACCTAACATCAGCTAACTTGAACAGCTGACCTGTACTGAAGGGGATCAGGGACTGGAGGTACATTAAGTCCTGGATCTGCTAGTTACATGTGTCTTGCTCCCTGAACAAGAAGGAGATGAGCAGTCCTCACAGTAAAGGTGCACTTAACCTAGATGATTTCAGTGAGGACAAGGGAGGAGTGTGAAGTAGAGAAAAATCAATGCACTTAGTCCAGGAATCTAATAATCATAAGTCCCAGAAAAACTGGAACCGCAAAATGAGAAAGAGGAACAGGTGCCACCTCTACCTCACCCAGTTGGACTCTGTTCCTTCGTGTCTTAGCATGGAATCCCCTTGGGGTCATTGTAATTCTCATGCCTAAAGATCTGAATGTTTTACTAAAACATAATTAGGTGATCTAAATCACCTAATTTTGTGCTCAAACAAGAAAACAGATATTCCAATGCCAAGGGGACCCTGGAGTAGCTCTGTTGAAATTACTGAGAAACAGTATGCTAATCTTCAATGCCAAATTTCCCTAAAGGGTTTTCAGGGTTAATTTTGAACATGGACAAATCTGAGGATTTATGCTCTACAGAATATATGATTCATTCATAACATCTATCACCTACTGCCTGTGAAATAGTGAAGGTTGAACTTCGTAGTGCCTGCAAAAGTGTGGTCATTGATACAAGATGATGAGCACCAAAAAAAATCACAGCTATGTTTGGTTCATATCATATGAAACTGGAAGAAAAAGTAACAGACCTTCCTTTATCCACACAATATTGGTTGTGTCACCTAACTTTCTGCCCAACATCTTATGCCCTTTGATGTTACTCCAATTAGTTTCCCACCCTTCCTCCACCAAACATTGAGTTTTAGCTCAGGTCCCCACTTGATTTGAACCATTCCCTCATGTCTGCCCCCTCCGGCAATTCCACACATTCCTTGCAAGCTGAATTTTATAAATACATAGCTTTAAATAGTCTCCACCTACTTAAATCTATTCATCAGCTCTTCACTGCCCATAGGATAACACTCAAATTTTATCATGTGACATATGTTGTTTTTCTGATTTGACCCCATCTACCTTTTTATCTTCTTTTCTTATTACTGTTTCCCTTTAATTTTACACTCCAGTAATTCCTGGCTATCCATACATTCACCTCCAATGACTGTGCTGCCATATGCCACCATCTGCTCATGTACATACTCCCACACCTACTCAGGGTTCTTCCCACCCTGAGCTGAGAGTTCAGCTTGAAAACTCTTGTGCACTAATCAAATCGCAGCTCAAAGGCTATCTCACATAGGAACCTGATATCTTTTAAAAATTTTTTTTAGTTATCAATGGACCTTTTTATTTGTTTATATGTGGTGCTAAAAATTAAACCCAGTGCCTCACATATGCTAGGCAAGCACTCTACCACTGAGCTACAACCCCAATCCTCAGAAAACTGATATCTTTTTACAGATAAAATCAATCACTCCTTCCTCTGGACCACCACTGCAAAATACATAGGTCTTTTTGATGTTCTTAAAGTACTACTGTGGGGCCACATAACTGGAATGTTTGTCTTCTCTACTGCACTGTAAACTTCATGGACCAGCACAAGATTCTCTGTTCATCTCCATATTCCTATTCCCAATCCTAGAAAAATACTTGCAAATCATTAAATACCTACTGGACTTAATATAATTGTATGAAGATTTTTGTAATACAGGTAAGAACAAAAAAATGCTTACTGGTCTCTTTGTTAGAAAGGAACACTAAAGAAAAGCATCTAATTTAACAAATTAGAACACTGAAGAAAAGCATCTAATTTAACGAATTATTCTGTTTAACAAATACTCAGGATGCACCAATGGAAGAAGAAATCTTGACTCTAGAGTTCAGTCTCTTCTTTGATCTGACTATGGCATCCCCCTCCCTCTCTCAGCCCTAGGGCTCCTAAGGATTTGGTGCCAGGCATTAGGTCAGGCACTGGGGAGAAAAGGGGAGGGGACTAGAGGGAAGACACAAAGGATGAAAAAGAAGTCCTTGTCCTCAAGATAACTCAGGGAACACAGGGAGTTAAAAGGTGGGGGCAGTTAAAACTACTACAGGAGCCAAGAGAAAGAACAAAAACTCATACTGAAGGTCTCCTTTTCCTAAATAGTCCATATAAAAAGAAAACCAGAGAGTCAGCAACTAGATGTTAAGAATCTACTAGATACCCATGGCCTGCTATTCTAAGAATCTGCATAATGAGGCTGCTATTTGGCAGACCTCAGCATAAGTCAACAAAAAGCACAGAGATTTTGTGTGTATCATACTGGAGCTCTGGTTTAATGCCTCAGTCAGTTGTGTTTGGTTTTAGGTTTTAAACATAAAAAGAATGTTAATGATTACATATTATGCATCTTTCAAGTTTATGACACATAAAAGTAGTTAATGCTTACTCAATATCAAATGTCGACACTCACCATAAAGAAAGGACGCTTTGAATAAAAGTAATTTGTTACATAATTTTTAAAATTAGAAAGCTGGATTCCATGCAAAATTCTCCAAGCCTAGAGCAATACTCACAAGGCACAAAAATTGTCATGAGTCAGCTTTCCTAGCAGTCATTTCACATGACCAATTAGTTGCTAAAATATAGGGTTAATATATTTAACCCTATTAACCCTCCTCCCTTAACCCTCCTCAAGGTCAACATGACTGGAATGTATTTCTTATTCTAATTGAGTGTTTATTCCATATTCAGTTTACTTTAGCAGGTATTTTACCACTGACTAAAGACAGCAAGCCATCTGAGAAAATGGCCCTGGACCAGGAAGGAGGAATCTGGGTCCCAGACCTGCCCCTACCTGCATGTGGCTTTGGGCAAGGCAACCAGGCACCGGAGAGGAAATGTGACAGAAAGAATGGAACTTTGCCACCAAAAAGGATCAAGGTGAGTTCCGACCCTGTTGAATTAAAAGCTTTCTTCATCTTTTTATCTATAGAATGAACTACCTTCAAGAATTAGGATTAAGGGGCTGGAGATATAACTCAGTTGGTAGAGTGTTTGTCTCACATGCACAAGGCCCTGGGTTTGATCCCCAGCACCAAAAAAAAAAAAAAAAAAAAGGATTAGACAATTTGCATATATGCATGTGTTTATGTATACATATATTTTATACTGTGTCTATCTACCTACCTACCAATCAACTTACCTACCTAGTTAGTGAACAGGCTAATGTTGGTTTTCTTTCCTTTTCAGTCCACAGTGTCCTATCTATGAAATAGCAAGGATGTATTATATCACTGTTTTTCCAGACTGTGATCATCAGAACTCTCTGATCCCCTTCAGATTATCTGTCCACTGAAAGCCCTTCTAAAACCCTACTTCCAAATATACATTCAACTTTCATTTACTTTTTTTCTTCTTTTTAAAAATATTTTTAGGTATTAATAGACCTTTGTTTCATTAATTTATTTATATGTGGTACTAAGAATCAAACCCAGTGCCTCACACATGCTAGGTAAGCACTCTTACCATTGAGCCACAACCCCCGTCCATACTATTTTTTCTTTAGGACAGAATCTCGCTATGCTGCCCAGGCTGGCCTCAACTCCTGGGCTTAAGCAATCCTTCTGTCTCAGATTCCTGAGTAACTGGGACTATCACATCCATCAATGAGCCTGGCACATTTACTTTACATGTTTGAAGATTCCATTGGCTACAAAATAACTGGGCTACAAAAAAGTTAGTATTTGACAATATTTGAAAACTTCCTGTCTAGATTATCTCAAAATTCTATCCTAAGATCACACACTTATCTCTGTTTCTCTTATAGTTAATGATTCTTTATCAGTGACATAATGGAGGCTAAAATGTATTGTTGTGTATCAGGTATACTTCTCGGGTGATGATTATGATATAAAAACAAAGTGAATAAAATTAAATAATACAAACAAAAAAGATGGCTGAGGCCCAGTTGGGGTGATTGTTCCAATCTCAGTGTCTAAAATGATTAAATCACATATGCTGAAAGGATCATCTATTACAGGTGGGCGTGGTGATGCATGTGTATGATCCCTCAGGAATCTGAGGCAGGAAGATCACAGCTTTGAAGTCAGCCTCAGTAACTTAGTGAGACCCTGAGTAACTTATTGAGACCCTTTCTTAAAATAAAAAATAAAAAAGGTCTGGGATGCAGCTTAGTAGTAGAGCACCTCTGGGTTCAATTCTCAGTACTACAACAACAACAACAACAACAACAACCCACCTAATATGCTTTCAGTAGGATTCCTCCTAGCCCACTACTAACATCTAAAGTTATTTGAGGGGGTTGAGAGCATGATTCAGCAATAGAGCATTTGACTAGCCAAAAAAAAAAACAAATACAATTCAGTGTACAGCATAGTCTACATACCTAAAACTCAAACAATGCATATAAATGGATTCATACTATCAGTCCTCTAGCCACACCCACTCCAAAAAGTATTTATTTAGAGTTACAGTTTACAGGTCCACACAAACAACTCAAAAGTATAAATAAATAGAAATCAGGTATTTTGTATTTCGACAAAAATTAAAGATATTTGCCACATGAAAGATGGGTGGGGAATAGGTTCAAAAAAAAAAAAAAAGAGGGAGGAGTAGCAAGGGGATGAGGGAAGAGAAGGAGGAGGAAGAAAAAAAATAAAATTCAGTGATTTCATAACCAGTTTGTTGGGACAAGTCACTTGGGATGAGTCCTATCTGCTTCCAGAAACTATTGATTGGGATATGGTTAACATACAGCCTGGCATGTGGGGAGTTATGATTCTCATGAAAATTCCTTATTTTTTCATATGGATAACCTTAAGAAGCTGTAGTTGCTGGGATAAGTGACTCACAGGGACACCACACCATTGGTTTTAACAATCTGAGTGTAACTTTGGTTACTGTTGCTGCACAGCTAGGGATGGAACCCAGGGCCTCCTGCATGCTCAATAAACACTCTACCATTGAGCTACATCCTCAGCCAGGCTGATTGTAATTTTATAGTTGATTACACAGGGCCACACATGTCTATCTTTGTTATGGAATGCTCTTTATAAGCCTGAGTTTGGCCTTGGATTCTCATCTTTTAACAGTATCTAACCTAGTGCAGGTACCCTGTGTATAGAGAACAAAACTTTGTACATCGACATAATATTGATCAGTCTTGAAGAATAGTAACCTTTTATGGACCCATAAATTTGTCTACAAGAATCTTCACAGACCAGCTCAATTCCTGAAATGTTCAAACCAGTAATGAAGTGTGGTACCATGGAAGCCACAATCCCCAGCTGATATAACCAGCAGAAGGCTCCACTACAGCCAAGGCTGGGAAACACATCTCCCACCAGAGTCCCTCTGCCAGAGGTGCTGTATCCCCTTTGTAGGACTGAATCGCCCACTATCAAGAGTACACTCATTGTACCCTGGGTTTAGGGGAAATGAGGGAGCATGTACCACTTTTCAACAGTACCCTGAACTGATGTAAACATTCATGGGTTAGGAGTAAAAACCAAGTTGCATCCATCGCAGCCTCTTCCCACATGCTCTATAAATTTCAGAGATGTTTATCACAGACTTGCAGAGATGACTTTAACCACAGGAGAGCAAAAAGTGGCTCCATTACTAATAATTCTCAATAAGAACTTCATTCTACCTCACTTCTAGATATTGCTAACTTCAGAATTAAAAAAATAAAATCCAAAGGAAACCCAGAAGTTTTAATTAGGTCCAAAAAAAAAAAAAAAAATGTGGACTTGAGTTGTTTCTTGGGGGGGGGAGCTATTATAGATGAACTGTTAAATCACTAAATTCACTAAACAGTATAAACTCTATCAATGAAATATTAACCCAAACATAATCCTGACTTACAAATTGGGTGGTAAGCCCTTGCTTCCCTCATGTGTCTATAGGAGGATCCCTGAAAACTACCTTTTCCTATTCTCACCAAATATTTCCTCAAAGATTACTGACCTCCAATAGTCCTGCCATGGTCTTGTTCTCATTCTGTGTTTCATGCTTTTCTCTGAGCTCAGTGATTCTGAAACTTTGGGGAGTTGATGGACCTCATTAGAAATTGAAAAGAGCTGGCCATGATCTATCTCCCTAGGACAAATGTGTATCTGTGCAAACCTTACAATTCCTTGGGTTACAATGTTCTCAGGGACAATGCGGCATTACTCAAAGGGAAGTTCACTGGTCACCTGCATTGCTGGGACCATTTATTACTACACAGCTACTGAGCCCCCATCTAGATTTATGGAACCAAAATTACTGGGAGTGGGGCTGAGGTATTGAATTTTAGGATACTTCCCCAGTGATCCTGCAGCTAGCTGAAGGGAGGATGTTCCTCTACTATGGCTGTTTTCATATACTCCACCATCTGGTTTCCAGATCAGTGCCCGAGAACTCTCTTCACTCTCTGAGGAACCCAGGTCTGCCATCTCCACATAACTGGTGGACATCTCCAGTGGTATACAGTACAGCCCACCCACTCTCCACACTCCCACACCCTTCACACACAGCCCTACTCTGTGCACATCAGGATCTTGGACTCTCCTGTAAATTGACCTGGAGGCACTTCCCAGAAAACTGAGACCACTGCCATAAAAGGTACTAGCCCCCTTGCTATTTCTAGATCATTGGCTCTTCACTGAATCCCC
Organism: Sciurus vulgaris; assembly: GCF_902686455.1. NCBI lineage: Eukaryota > Metazoa > Chordata > Mammalia > Rodentia > Sciuridae > Sciurus > Sciurus vulgaris. The sequence goes on from NC_136474.1 coordinate 40,174,223, forward strand.
ATAATTCTCATATAAAAGAGACTGTCCCTCTCAACATTCTGTACAGTGTTTGTCCTCCTAACAAGGCTCACAACAGAAGTAGCACCTGCTACTAAGTGCACAGGACAGTACTGAGGCTGAAGAATATCCCACTTATACATCTACATAGGAACGCAGTCATGTCATCCTGAATGTCAAAGCTAAAAGGATAGAACACAAAGTCTTATGCAAATATGGAAAACGAGGCCTGACATTTACCTGACTTATCAAAGCAAGGGACTCAACATTCAGCTCTCCTGAAGCATACCAGCGCATTGTTAGTGTGGGAAGAGACACTGAAGCACAGGATCCTAACCTTTGACTTTAGTTAGGAATACAGGACACATCCCAACCAAATACAGTTCCACACTGTGACAACAATATGCTGAGGCTATTTCAAATGAATGCACAGGGGAGAAGGCATGTAAGGTGTGCCTAGGGAAATGGGCCAACTTTTGAGGCACAGATAAAAAAATTCCAGAAAGAACAGAGTGTTGTGAGGAGGACACTATGTATGCATGAAATAAAAGTTTATCTCAGCACAAATAATATCAAAGAGTGGCTGTAGCTGAAGCTACCGGTAGCTAGGAGTGTGCTGCTCCAGGCAAGGGTCCACTCTGGCAGGAATGGGATTTTCACACTGCTACATTCATGATTCAACATGGCCATCACAATAGCCTGGTGACAAAGGAGGGCAGAAATATTATTCTTTCTTACAGACAAGAGCAGGACTTGGAATGAAGTGACTGGTCTGTAGTCCCAGAGGTAGACAAGGCAGAAGCGAACAAAGGCCCTTGGTATACTAACCCCAAAGAGGCAGGTTTTCCTCTTGGTATAATTTGTATAAAACCTCACCAGGATAACTATTCCACAAATACTCCTTGTGTATCTACTATATATATAAGACAAGTGCAACTTTATTAAAAATGACACATTAAGCATCATCTTTGAATTTTACAGCCAAACAGCACTGACATCTCAACACCACTGAAGATCCTTTATAAACTTATTAAGTGAAGATTAGATAAGAGAAAGGAGATAATGAAAGAGAGGCATGGAGAAGTGAGATTAATTTCCTCAAATAGATGCCAGAGAAAACTCACTCTTAGGATCAAGTATCAATAATCCCGCTGAATAAATCAATCCTGGACAAACTGAGCATGCTAAGCAAGAGCACTTGGAGAGGCCATGAATTACACTAGGCAAGTTTACAGACACCTTGAACTGACTACTTATTTGCTTTTTCAATTTGAATCAGAAGCATGACTAGAGAAACCTAACTTAACACTGAAAGCAATCACCATGAACCATCAAGGAAGCTCACAAGGCTGGGGAGCAATTCTGGGTAGAGTGCTTGCCTAGCATGAGCAAGGCCCAAGGTTTCACCTCAAGCAGCACAAAAAAAAAAAGAGTAAAGAAGAAAAGCACAGACACATGGCAAGGGTGTTCAGAGATCAAAATCTCTCTTCAAAATTGAAAAGAAATGCTAATGTACCCCAGCTCAAAACTGCAGTGCTAGAAAGGAAATTAATATCAAAGTTGAAATAGCAGCTTCTGTCCCACACAGTACAATGGAGACAATCGTGTTTGACCCAACAGTAAATGGAAATACAGGAATCTGATAAAACAGAGGAAATGAAGACAAATCTTACAAAGAGTTCAAAGTGGAACAAAGTTGTGCAAATATCCCTGGGCAAGGGAAAGACTAGAGGGAGAGCAAGTCTTGTATTGAAAAGGGAATGGCCACAGGAGCTAATTGGCTTACAATCCATATTCTTCAAACCCCTTCCCTGGCCTCCTGGGCAGCAAGGAAACTGTGCAAATTGAGGAACCTGCACAAATCAAAAGTTTGAAGGAGAGCACAAATATGACTCATTGGAACCTACCACTCTGTGAAGACAAAGACTTGGTCATACTTCAGGCCAATGACATTTATGAAATGCTACATAGAGATGAGGTAAATTGTGTTTCCTATCAGTTTAAAAGTCAAATAACACAGATAGAAAAATTTAAATTCTTGTACTGGTCTTCAAATCCTGCTTTTATTTTGAACCCACATTTAATGAGCTACACAGACTGTACCTATTCCCCCATATGGGCCATGCATGTCCTTGTCCTCTGCTGGACCAGGAAGGTCTTCCCTGTCCACATCCCAAGAGGCTGGGCACCATTTCCTTATTCCTCTTCTTTTATATCTAAAGCCAGGTTGACCCAATGAATCAAAATATCCAGCTCTTCAAAGGGCCTTCAAAATGAGAAGCCTCAAACATTCATCACTTCATTATGGCAAAAACATTCAAAGTTCTTTCTTCTACTTTTTTGAGATACAGAGTACACACCGGCTATTGACAGTCACACTGTTGTGCAATAGCACACCAGAACTTTTTGGTTCTATCTAACTGTTACCTGTACCCCTCCCATCTGCCTTCTCCTCTGCTAAGGATGCTCTCAACTTCTATGAGATCAACTCTTAGATTCTGCATATGATTGACCTCCAGTGATGGTGGTATTTGTCCACAACTAGCTTATTTCACTTCACATAATCATCTTTAGTTCCGTCCATGTTGCTGCAAATGATATAACGTCACTCATTCTCGTGGTTGCAGAGTATTCAATGGTATATATGTACCACATCTTCTGTATCTATTTATGAGTTCATGGACATATGTTGTTTCCATTTCTTGGTTGTTGTGAACAGTGCTGAAATGAACATGGGACTCCAGGTGTCTCTTTTACATACTGATTCCATTTCCACTGGATAGATACCCACTGGTGGGATTGCTGGATTATAGGGTAGTTCTACTTTTAATTTTTAAAGAACCTTCATACTATTTTCCATATGGCTATACTAATTTACAGTCTCACCAAGAGAGAACAAAGGTTCCCTTTTCTCTACCTCCTGCCAGCACCACTTGTTACCTTCTGTCTTTTTGATAATGGTCATTCTTACTAGAGCCAGATGCTATCTCAATATGGATTTAATTTGCATTTCCCTGATGATCAATAATGAGCATTTTTTATCATATACCTGTTAGCCATTTCTAAGTTTCTTTTGAGAAATGACTATTTAGATTTACAACCTAATTTTTATTGCTCTGTGTGTGTGCCTGTGTGTGTACTCGCATGTACATGCTGGAAAGCAAAACCCAGGGTGTTCGGCATAAAAGGTTAGCATTCTGCCACTGAGCCACATTCCCAGCTATATCCCATTTCCCATTTTTGAACTGGGCTATTAAGGAATTTTCTCACCATTGAGTTTTTGAAGTTCCTTATATTCTGATTTTTTTTTTTTTTTTTTTTTTTTGACCAAAGAATGAACCCAGGGGCATTTAACCACTGAACTACAATCCCCAGCCTTTTAATTTTTTTTTTTTTTTTTTTTTTTTGAGACAGGATCTCACTAAGTAAATGAAGAAGCTTTGAACTTACAATCCTCCTGCCTCAGCCTCCCTAGTCACTGGGATTACAGGTGTGCGCCACCACACCTGGATATATTTTCTCTCATTCTGTAGGTTCTCTCTCTCTTTTTTTTTTTTTTTTTTTTTTTTGGTTTTGCTGTGCAGAAACTTTTTAGTTTTAGGTAATACTAAGAAAGGATTCTAAATGTTTTCACTATAAAGAAATGCTAAATGTTACAAAATGTTGATAAGTTTAACCTGATTACACAATCTATACGTGTATCAAAGTATCACAGGGTACCGCATTTACATGTACAATTTTTGTGTTTTATTTACCCATTAAAATAAATTTAATGTAACTTCTCCATTCGAAAATGAAAAGCCACATTTATTTTCTTATTAAGTCCTCTGATTTTAAACCCTAATCTCTCATACTTCCCCCTACATTGGATTTTTCTAGCTAGTCTTTTTGTATGGAAATTTCTGCTTTGTCTCTGTGTTCACTAACAATTCTACCTCTTTCTGTAGGGCTGTGTCTACCCACAACTACTAGTTATTTGACTTATCTGGTTTTCACTCCCCTCCCCACTTCAACCTCTGGTTCTGGGGATTGAACCCAGGGCCTCATGCATGCTAGACAAGTGCTCTACCACTAAGCTACATCCCCAGACTTTTCTGATTATTATTTTCACACTGTTGGTTTCTAATATCACAAAGTATGTCCTGGTAAATTTAAACAGAAGAGCACTTCATCAGACAGGAAAATAGTAAGTGGCAGCCTGCAGAAGCATGCTCTAGGAAAGGTCCGAAAAAAGGAACACAGACAGGACTAGGTCACAGGAACAGTCTCTCCAGAATCACTGAACTCTCTTGATTACTTATGTAGCCTGAGCCCTCTCCACTGATCACCCCATATTACCTGCATTAAGCTTATCATTGGCTGCAACAAGTCACAGCTCCACATCCAGCTACCAAGAACCAGCTTTGTCTCCCTTTGGCTTCCACAAAGGGAAGTGCATTCTGCCCCTGCATGTCCTGCGATCCCCAAAAACAATCCTGTCCATTTTTTTTTGTTTATTGCTGGAGAGAACAGACTGGAAGAACAAAGCTACAAATCGAAGAGGCCATCACAGATAGTGCAACTGCCAACTGAATCAAAGGACTCTACATACTTTGCAAGTGGCACAATCACCTGGCAATTATTCTAGGCAACATGGAAAAAAAGATTGACATCCCCATCTTCAGAGACAATGCAGACAGTATGGAAGGTCACATCTTGGGAACCAGAAGGCTGGTCTGTGTCCACATTTGTTTTACATTCAAGTATCTAGAAAAAGAAAACTTATATTCTATGAAATATACTGTAATATGAACTCATCCTGTGGATTTAAACCTTGTGTATGTTATGGAAAGAGAATAAGAAATGTTGGGTACTGCACATTTTAAACTGTGTGGTACAAGATCCAGCACAAAGATGTGTAGATTAAGATTCTTAATAATCATTCATTGAGGACAAAAAACTATGAGGTATATGAAGAAAAGGGTAAATAAGAAATAGAAAAACAAACAGAACTGTACAAGAGAGGCTAAGACTTAAAATGTCAACTAATCTATATTTTATCAGAAGTTCTAAAGCACTTTCACATACCAAAAATATAAGCTTGCCATTGTGGAAAACAAAAAGAGTAAAGGAATACTGCATCAGGAAAGATGCACAAGGGCAGACCTACAGTGTACAGATCAGTGGGACCAAAATGAAATAGGAGAAGATGGGCTGAAAGAGGAGGGGGAAAGGTGAGTAAAGCCAAAAATTCAGCAGTGAAATGGGTTCCAAAATGAAATAATATATTTGCAGCCAAAAAGAAAATAGAATTATAAATGAAACCAACAGAGAATGGTAATTATTCCACCACAAACTTTAGCTACTACAGCCAAAGCAAAATGATATGTACTGACATTTTAAAAGGGGGTGGGGTATTTTAAAGAGAAGCAAATTTAACCATTTAAAACTTGTTGAGGGAAGTATTGCAGTAAGTCCGCAGATACATATGGACTCATCCTGTGGATTTAAACCTTGTGTATGTTATGGAGAGAGAATAAGAACAGATTTTTAAACTTACTGACCACTTCCTATTTAGCAGGTACCAAACCTGCTCAGCAACCCTTTCATACGGGAAGTACTGCACTCATTTAATTGACAAGCACACTAAAACTTGGAAAAGTAACAAAAGTTTCTCAGGATTACATAAGTTAATGACAGAAACTAGTAATCAAATCAGGATGTGTCTGTTTTCAAAGCTTATGGTACTTCTTCAAAATGTATAAAAGAAAACCATATAAAGGAAAAATGTCTACTTCTATACCTTCAAAAGAATATAGACTCACATGTAAAAGAGAACTCTTATACACCTCAACGTTTTTTATCACAAGTATCAGATCATTGGCTATCACTCAATGGATATTTTACAAAATTAATAAATTTTTCCAAACATTTTCAATTATATGTATATGGCTAAACAAACATAAATATTCCCTTCCAAACTAGCTCTGGAATTCTACTAAGCCAAAGACCTATGAGACTGCTCCACCATATCTTATTCATCACCATATTTCTGGAATTTGCCCTCCCAACAAAGCACTGAACTCCTACATTACTTTTTCCTTCAAAGAGGAGTTATAAAATTAAGAATTAACCAAAAAAATAGATTTTAAACTGAGAGTACTCATCAAAGTTACTGATAAGCATGGAAAACATATTCTTTACCAAGTGATTATAACTAAGAAGCCAAAGGACATCTAAGCTGAGTAGGTAGTCCCCTGAGTATTATTTCCATGATGCACAAGTTCATATTAAACATTCATAAAACGTGAATCCAGGCACAACTGTGTTTCCTACTTCTAGAAATCACAGAAATTTTCTTCTTACAAAAATAAAAAAAATACACTCAAGACCTATCGTAGGTATGTCTCTAGAATGTCAAAAAGGACAAATAAAAGAGATGTTTGGAAACACAAAAAATTTATAAGATCCTCAAATTAAAAAAACAAATTCGTAAAACAATTTGTTTTATTGAGTGAGACAGGACAACTGGGTAATCTTTTTGAAGTTTTCAATAAGAGTTGAAACCAAAAAATATTAAATTGATTATATGTGTGTGTGAAAATTGGAGGGGGAACAGGAAGGAGAAGGAAAAATTCTAAGTGCTACTCAATTTGGAAAATACCAAACAGAAAAGTCATTTAGTCAACAAATACAATAAATAACATATGCGTGCCTGACCACAGGATACATCTACTCCCAAGGAGGTCAAGGATTAACTGCAAGAATCTATCACCTGGTGGACAAGACTGGTCTATGCTCGAAAGGTCAGAAAACTAATAAGCACACACATGGCTCTGTGTTTGAGAGGTTTACAATCTCGGGGGGGGGGGGGGGAGTAGATGCAGCAGAGAGATTGTGCTCTGGCCGAAGGATAATGCAAGATATTAAATTCAAGAAGGGAAAGAACACTGTTACCTTCTCTGAGGGAGCCATATTGGCCCTTTTCTTCCTTAATCTATGTCATAGTTGTTACTCTGGAGCATCACACTTTCCTCTCTAAACATCCATTGTCCTGGAATAACCTTGAAACCCCTTACTGCAGAGCAAGCTCCTGTGGCCCTTACATCTCAACTCATGCATCACTTCCTAAGCAAAGGCTTCCCAAAGCATCCCAACCCACCCCAACCAAATAAGGTCTCCATCGTTCCCACAGCAGTTGCACCACAATGGCAGTACATTTGTTATTATTTATTCTGTGTAAAAGATATACCAAAAATCAAGAAAAAGAATACTATTACCTGCAGAGGAAGCTGTCAGGAAGTTGTTCACAGAGGAAGAACCAAGCTCTAAAATGCAAAGCATGGAGGTTTTCCTGATGGTTTGGGTACACCAGATGTCTCTTAGGTGTCTGGCACTTTGTCAGTCATACTACAAAGACGGATCTCACTTCCACTGAAACCTCAGCATAATTCTATAGGAACAAACTATATTCACTTCCCAAATGAAGAAACTGGGTTTTAGAGAAAATACACTTTCTCCCTAAAGTCACATGACTTGTATACGAAATAACTGGCTTTCCAGATACACTTTCAATTCCAAACTTATGTGTAAATAAATGTGATTCCCAACTCCTTTCATTTTCAGATGAGGGAATCAAGAACCCAGGATATGAAATTACTTTCCTGGAATAGCATGGTCAATAAAGGCACACTGTGGCAGTGACAACATATTGAGAAATCGGAAGTAAAGATTCAATGGAATGAAAACCCAACCAGAAAAGCCCAATGATATGCTAACAATTTAGGCAACTGACAATAATAAGAGGCATCAGGAGAGGACACAGGCGAAAATGATAGGAGACACATACAGCAGATGATTAGAAATGTCAGATTTATCTTGAAGATGCAGAAGGAAAAGTATGAGACAAGTTGTACAAGCCCACATTTGTGGAATCACTCGATCATGTTGAAAAGGTAAGCTGGGAACAAAGCAACACAGGCCTTGGGTGTTCATTAATCAAAGATTTCTTAGTCCTCTAAGCCAAGGCTCCCCGACCTTCCTCACACCATAGCACTGTACAGAGAACACAAATATGCACATCTCCCTAGGGTCGGAGGGTATGAAGTCCAGTGTCTGTCCTTCTGGAGAGACAGTTTCACGGTACCCATTTGGGGCATAAGAGCCAGCAAGGGCTCTGCCATAGCACTAAGAAAACGGGAAAAAAAAAAAAAATACCAGCTAGAAGGGCCTGGAACAATATATTTCAAAATCTGAAAGAACAGGGTTGCCAACCATGAATCTTATACCCAGCAAAACTAACGTTCAGATTTGATGATGAAATAAAATCTTTCCACAATAAACAAAAGTTAAAAACAGAAAGCCTGCACTACAGAACATTCTCAGCAAGATATTTCATGAGAAAGAAGTGAAAAACAACAATGGAAGTCAGCAAAGGGAGGAACTACCCTAAAGGAAAAGTCAATCAAAGGAGAAACCAAGTCAAGTTAAAACCAAAAATAAGCCAAAATGACCAGGAATACAAATCATATCTCAATAATAACCCTGAATGTTAATGGCCTAAACTCACTAATCAAAAGACATAGACTGGCAGACTGGATTAAAAAGAAAGACACAATAATATCTGCCTTCAAGAGATTCATCTCATAGAAAAGACATTAACAGGCTAAATGTGAAAAGATGAGAGAAAACATACCATGCACATGGACTCAGAAAAAAAGCAGGGGTATCCATCCTCATATCAGATAAAGTGGACATCAAACCTAAGTTAGTCATAAGGGATAAAAAAGGACATTTCATACTACTTCAGGGAACCATAAACCAGCAAGAAATAACAATTTTAAATATTTAAGCCCCAAACAATGGAACATCTATGTACATTAATTTCAAGAATCAAATAGACCACAACACAATAATACTGGGTGATTTTAACACACAGCTCTCACCACTGGATAGATCCTCCAGACAAAAACTGAACAATGAAATAATACAATTAAACAATACAATAAATGATATAGACTGAACAGACATATATAGAGTATTTCATCCATCAGTGAGTGAATATGCTTTCTTCTCAGCAGCTCATGGATCCTTCTCCAAAATAGACCATATGTTATGCCACAAAGCAGCCATTAGTAAATACAAAAAAAAGACATACTACCTTGTATACTGTTAGATCATAATGGAATGCAATTAAAAATCAAGGATAAAATAAAAATCAAAAACTTCTCCAACACCTGGAAACTAAATAATACGTTAATGAATGATGCAATGAGAACAGAAGACATCAGGGAAGAAATAAAAAAAATTCTTAGAGGTACACAAGAACAATGATACAACATATTGAAAAATCTGGGACACTATGAAAGCAGTACTAAGAGGAAAGTTCATTGCATTGAGATCATACATCAAAAGAATAAAAAGTCAACAACTAAATGACCTAACATTACATCTCAAAGTCCTAAACGAAGAAGAAAAGATCAAACCAAAAGTAGCAGAAGACAGAAAGTAATTAAAATCAGAGCTGAAATCAATGAAATTGAAACAAAAGAAACAATTCAAAAAATTGACAAAACAAAAAGTTGGTTCTTTGAAAAAGTAAACAAAATTGATTAAACCCTTAGCCATGCTAATGAAGAGAGAGAAAACTCAAATTACTAGAATTTGTGATGAAAAAGGAAAGATCATAACAGACACCATTGAAATACATAACATATTTAGAAGCTACTTTGAAAATACATACTCCAACAAAATAGAAAATATTGAAGACATTGACAAATTTTTAGACACATATGATCCGCCCAAACTGAACCAGGAAGACATACACAATTTAAACAGAGCAATTTCAAGCACCAAAATAGAAGTCATCAAAAGACTACCAACCAAGAAAAGCCCAGGACCAGATGGATTCTCAGTCAAATTCTACAAGACCTTTAAATAAGAACTAATATCAATACTCTTCAAAATAGTCCAGGAAATAGAAAAAGAGAGAACCCTTCCAAATTCATTCTATGAAGCTAGTATCATTCTGATACCAAAATCAGACAAAGACATATCAAGGAAAGAAAACTTTAGACCAATATCCCTGATGAATATAGATGCAAAAATCCTTAACAAAATTCTGGCAAATCGCAAACATATTTAAAAGATAGTGCACCATGATTAAGTGAGGTTTATCCCAGGGATGCAAGGTTGGTTCAACATCCAGAAATCAATAAACATAAACTCATCACATCAATAGACTTAAAGTTAAGAATCATATGATTATTTCAATAAATGTTGAGAAAGCATTCGATAAAATTACAGCACCCCTTCATGCTCAAAAGACTAGAAAAAATAGGAATAGTAGGAACAAACCTCAATATTGTAGAGGCTAACTATGCTAAGTCCAAGGCTAACATCATTCTAAATGGAGAAAAACTGAAAAGAATTCCCACTAAAAACTGGAACAAGGCAGGGATGCCCTCTTTCACCTCTTCTATTCAACATCATCCTTGAAACACTAGCCAGAGCAATTAGACAGACCAAAAAAATTAAAGGGATATGAATAGGAAAAGAAGAACTCAGGCTGTCACTATTTGCTGACAACATGACTCTGTATTTAGAGGATTCAGAAAACTTCTAAAACTAATAAATGAATTCAACAAAGTAGCAGGATACAAAATTAATACACATAAATCTAATGCATTTCTATTTATAAGTATGAATCCTCCAAAAGAAAAATTAGGAAAACCACTCCATTCACAATAGCCTCCAAAAATTAAAATAAAATACTTGGGAACTGACTAACAAAAAAGGTGAAAGACCTCTATAATGAAAACTACAGAACACTAAAGAAACCTTAGAAGATGGAAGGAACTCCCATATTCTTTAATAGGCAGAATTGATATTGTCAAACTGGTCATACTACCAAAGGCACTAAACAAATTTAATGCAATTTCAATTAAAATTCCAATGATGAAGAATATTCTTCTCCCTCATAGAAACAGAGAAAACAATCATGAAATTCATCTAGAAGAATAAGAGACCTCAAATAACCAAGCAATCTTGAGCAGAAGGTACCACAATACCAAACGTTATGCTCCCAAAATCAGCATGGTGTTAGCACCAAAATAGACAGGTAGACCAATGGTACAAAATAGAAGACACAGAGACAAATCCAAATAAATATAGTTACCTCATACTAAATAAAGGTGTCAAAAACATACAATGGAGAAAAGACAGCCTGTTCAACAAATGATTCGGGGAAAACTGGAAATCCATATGCAGTAAGAGGAAATTAAACTTCTCTCTCCCACTTTGCACAAAATTCAACATAAAATGGATCAAGGACCTAGGATTAGACCAGAGAGTCTGTACCAAATAAAAGAAAAAGTAGGCCCAAATTTTCATCATGTTGACTTAGGACCAGACTTCCTTAACAAGACTCCTAAAGCACAAGAATTGCAGCAAGGATCAATAAATGGTATGGATTCAAACTAAAAAGCTTTTTTTCAACAAAGGCTACAATTAATAATGTGAAAAGAGAGCCTACAAAGTGGGAGAAAATCTTTTCCACACACACTTCAGGTAGAGCACTGATCTCCAAAATTTATAAAGAATTTACAAAACATTACACCAAAAATACAAAGAACAAAATCAATAAATAGGCTCAAGAACTGGACACTTTAGAGAAGAAGATATACAGGCAACTAACAACTTTTTGAAAAAGTGTTCAACATTTCTAGTAATTAGAGAGATGCAAATTAAAACCACCCTATGATTTCATCTTACTCCAAATAGAATGGCTATTATCAAGAACACAAGCAATAATAGGTATTCTGGATGTGGGGAAAAAAGCATACTTGTACACTGCTAGTGGAGTTGTAAACTGGTGCACCCACTCTAGAAAGCAGTATGGAGACTCTTCAGAAAACTTGGAATGGACCCACCTTTGGACCCAGTTATCCCACTCCTTGGTTTACACCCAAAGGACTTAAAATCAGCATTCTACACTAACAGCCACATCAATGTTTACAGCAGCTCAATTCACAAAAACTAGATTGTGGAACCAGCCTAGTCCTTCAATAGATGAATGGATAATGAAACTATGGTATATATACACAATAGAATATTATTCAGTCATAAAAAGAATAAAATTATGGCATTTGCAGGTAAATGGATGGAACTGGAGAATATCATGCTAAATGAAATAAGTCAATACCAAAAAACAAAAGGTCAAATGTTTTCTCTGATACGTGGATGATGATACATAATGGGGGTAGGTAAATGGGGGGTAAGAGAAGAATGGAGGAACTCTGGATTCTGTAGAGAGAAATGAGAGGGGGAGGAGGAAGGGTTATGAAAGATGGTAGAATGACATGGACATCATTACCCTATGTACATGTATGATTACACTAATGGTGTGACTCTACATCATGTACAACCATAAAAACAAAAAGGTGTACTCCATTTTTGTGCAATCAATCAAAATGCAGTCTGTAAAAATAAAAAAAAATAGCTTATTTTACTAAAAGGCTTAGAAATTATTTGAATTTTCTCTAAGAAAACAAAAAACACTTAAATGTGAACAAAAGATTTGTATTTAACTTTAGCTTATCAGAATTAAACTTATCCCCACAGTATTTCCTTCTACTGTTATTAGAGTAATAACAAAGAAAAGTATAGTTTAGTCATAAAATTATCCTGTAATTCCAATTTTCCAAGCAAAACCTAGAAAAACATTATGTACTGGGGGGATTTATACAGAAATCCTTATCAAGTAAGATACTAGGTCTTAAGAACTAAAGTGAAAAAGGACTCTGAAAAAGAAGCAAAAAGCAAGTTACCAATATTAACTGACATTATAGTGGCAGACACAGATTTCTTAAGCCATCTGCAAACATAGGCTTTTATCTGACTCGTTGTAAATGAATTTTTTAAATGCTTGACAAAGCAGAGACAGGACTGGCCTTGGGAGTCAAACAATTTCACTTAAAAGCAGAATTGTTTACCTGTAGGAATTTCAGCAAAGGTTGTTTTGTTTTTTAATATCCCTACCATGGGGATTGAGAACGCGTGTCTATGTTTTATAAGCCACAAAGTACGAGATTCGGGTAAATCATTGTTAAAGTGAGTGAGTCTACTAGCAAGCCCCATCTTTCTGCACAGACCCCTGTGAGCACAACCAGTCCACCACCTCATCACAAGGGCTCAGACACCTAGGAGCAAATGGGGTCAGCCAGTAATTATACCTAAATAGGCCTCCAAGTCCTCCTGCAGTCAAGATATGCACTTCCTTCATGGGCCCAAGAAATTAAAACACACACACACACACCCATAATCTCACTTGAAATAAAAATATTTACTGGCTCATATCTTCTGATATTCCGAAGTATACAGGGAGACCAAGAAGGTTTTGGATTGTAGGAAGAAAGGCAATTAATGAGCTATTACTATTTAAAGACCAAACCCCTGTCAAAACAGCTTGACAAAAAAATGGTGGTTTTTAACACACACAGCTTGCAGCCGTGCTGCCAACAAAAACAGTGGGTGATAATTCTGCCAGCTAAAATGTTGTAATGGGGGTAACAGCAGGAACAACTGTCCCTCCCCAACACCCTCTCTAGCAGCTATGGCTAGGTGACATCCCATCCTGTGGCTGCAGAGCCCACCAGTTCTTCATAAGGCCATTTGCGGGGGAAGCAGGAGTGCTTTTCTAGCAAGGAACCTCAAAGGCCACTGTCAAAGCAGCTAGGAGACCTAAAACCATGTCACTTGTAACTGAAAATTCTTCTCAACTGTGATTGTCTCATCCTAAGCAAATTTAAACCTTTTAAATGGTAATCAAGAAAGATCAACAGATGAATTCTAAAATTATCCTAGAGTTAAAGACCAGCAAATTGGTCTTGACTTTTTCCAGGAGAGCAGCTGGTGGCTAGCCCTCTCCAGGAGGTGAGTCAAGGGCCCTTCTCCAGTGAGGGCAATGGGAGGGTGTGGGTTCCCACGTCAATGACTCTACTTCCTGTTTTTCAAGTTGTTCATTTAAAGGGTGGCAATGAGGATTTTGGGTGCTCTCAAATATTAATCTAACACCATCACTAATCAGGCTGGGATTTACACCTGGCTTTTTCTCCTGAATTACTTCAGGTTAGATTAGCCAAAGAGAGCAGAGAACTCAAATGTACCTGGGTTAAACAAGATACTGTATCAGAATATTCTTCTCCCAGCTATAGTATGTGAGCAGAGGTGGCCTGGGAATGATATGGCAGCTCTACTTCACAACGTCCCCAGAGAGCCCAAATCCACCCAGTCCATCATGCACAGCCCTCATCTTCACAGTCAGGCTGGGGCTCTGATCAGAACACTCCCATTCCATGCAGAAGGACGGAGGCAGAGGCGGGAGAAGGGTGAGTTCTGTCCTCGACAGGCCCATGGTGGGTGTTCTGCACAGCACATCCACACGTACCCCAGTTACAGATATGCTGTTCAATACAGGTTACTAACTACATTCAATATTTACATATAAACTGAAACTAATTAAATTTATCTAAAATTAGACACTTACTGCTTAGATGCTAGCCACATTCCAAGTGCTCAGTAACCTCACATGCTGATTTGTTACTGTACTAGTCAATTTCATCCCCACAGGATCTCAACTGGACAGCTCTGATCTGGAGCCTAAGTACCACACTGCCAAACCCACTGCAAGAGGGGCTCAAAAATGCAGACTCAATGGTGGGGGACCAAATGACATTAGATAATTCCATCCTATAGAAGAATTGAAGGAACCAATGAGACCTGCAGTCTCTCCTGGAAGCTTCAAAGTGTTACATACAAAGAGACCATCTTCAGATAGACTTTTAAACTTTGAAGTAATCCTTACATAAAGATAGCACACATGGAAATACCAATTGTTATGGGTCAAATTGTGTCCACATAAAATCCATGTGTCCTATTTAAAAGAAAGGGGGTCATTGCAGATATAATTAGTTAAGAGGAAGTTACACTGGAGTTGGGTGGACCCTTAATCCAACGTGGCTTATGTTCTCATACAAAGGGGAAACTGACACAGAAGCCCCACACAAGAATGTCACATGAACATGAAGGCAGAGAACAGTGATGCACTTATAAGCCAAGGGGCGGCAAAGATGACCAGGAAACCAACAGAAGCCAGGACAGAGGACCCTCCCTCACGTCTTCAGAGGTAATGAACCCTGTCAGCACCTTGATCTTGGATTGCTAGTCTCCAAAACAGGCAATCAATTTCTGTTTTGTAAGTCATCCAGTCTGTGGCATTTTGTCACAGTAGGCCTAACACACCCAGAAGCCACATAAGACAGCTGGCATGTAGAATCCATTTCTCTCTAAAAGAACTCATGGCTCCCTCCCCTCTTCCTCTCTGGGGGCTCAGAAGCACCATACCTGCTCCAGTGCCAACACGAACGGCACACTAGGCATTCACTCAAGAATGCGGCAGAATGAATTCTACATCAGTCTCCTGGACACCCCTACACTTTCCATTAATGCACATGTTTAGGAGGAGTGTTCTGACCCCTTACATGCTTCCTATTGTTCCAGTAGAATAATTAATTGATATATTTAAAGAAGAAAAGAAAAAGTTTCAAAGGATTCCGAGTTAGTTCTACGATCAAAAAATGTCTGAGAAAAGCTACCAGCCTGGGATTCTAGAGGAAGACAAAGTATCATGGCAACAAACAAGAAGAGTTAATTGTTCTCAGCAACATGGTTGACCTAAATAACTTAGTCTTATTGTCACTGTCTGATAGACTGACCCATTTTATTTCAATTAATTTATGGAATCCTTACAACACAAAGAATTTCTACTCATTATTGAAAAAATTGATAGCACATAAGAACATTTAGAGAATTTGGCAAACTTACCCAAGTTTCTCAGTATCAAAAAATGAAGATGTGAGCCCAGTCCAAATAAACTGCAGTACTTAATTTCTTTTAACCCCTAGAGATTAAATGTTCTCTGATTTGATCCTCTGTATAATCTAAGGAAGAAAGAAAATAGCATGCTGGGATTCAGTGCTATTCTGACTTCAAAAATCCCTTTACCCTGATAGTCTTTCAACTAGAGTTTGGGATCTAAATACATTTAGCTTTTGTTTTATTCCCTAGGAAAAAAAAACATACATTTGAACTTCAAACAAATGAAGTTTGAAAGTACACCCAGGCTCAGCTGAAAATGGACTAATAGAGACAGGTGTGGCTTAGTGAAAGAGCACGAGCTTAGCATGTGCAAGGACCCAGGTTCAATCCCCAGCTATGAAATGGGGCAGGAATGGGTGAGGATGGAAAGAAGATAATGTCTTTGAACAAAATTATCTTCTAGTTAGTCAACTCACAGTTGCTGGGGGGAGGAACATCCAATATAATTCTCATTTTAGAGAAATAAACATAGGGCTACAAAGACAAAAAACCTACTTTTTGATTCATTTGTTCATTCAATGAACATTTATTTATTATCTACCATGTGCCAAGCACTGTTTGTTCTGGGCACTTAGAATGTACTTTAACAGGAGAGACAAAATAAATTATAAACATAACAAATAAGTCAATTACATGGTTTTTAAATTCTGCTAGGGGCTGGGGGATGACAGACCCCTAAAATATGTATTAAGAGTGTGGGAGCAGTTGCACTATTTTATTTTTACGTAAGATTTTCTAAAATGTGGTGGAAAATTACTCCAACCCACACCCACACTGTTCTTCTTAAAGACATGCTTCTCTACAGTAAAAATGAAAAGTATTTTTTTTATCCGCAAATTCAGTTTTCTAAATTTTATCACCTTTTAATGCCCTAGGACAAAAACTTCAGCACTCAATATTCATTCCGAGTAACCATTTTGCCTTTAAGACTTACAGGCAAACAATTACACTAATTCCTTTATAACAGAATCTAGTATTTTCCAACAGATTTGGGGCTTTTTGATCTTGAAATCTGCAGGCATGTTTGATCTGATTTTTTTTTTCCAAACTTGATTTTATTTATTTTTCACTAGACCCTTTTAAGAAGCTCTACTGAGTAATTCTTGAAAATGTATAGTCTCCTTTAGGTTTAAAAAAGGATTTCCCCCAGTCTAAATAACATAAATCCAAGTGTGATGCTTTCCCACTAATTGCAGAAAAATCTAAGTCAGAAGCCTGATTTCATAGTAATCATTCCCATTTGTTTGATGAATTTTGCAGTTATTTCAGAATACTCATGAAGCCTCTTAGATAAGAGCACACTAAGCCCAGAATAAGAGCTGCTAAATAATGCATTCCTATTTTATGTAAATAAAAGTATTATTAATTTTGATAGCTTGTATGGATGCTCTTAGTCTGCAATTCAAAAGAGGAACATAGGTTTATCAATAAACCAGTCCATATACCAAGACAGACAAGAAATAATTACACTATATACACATTTCTCCTTTTGGGTTTTATGTCCACAATATTCAAGGGATAATTCACTGACATTAAGTCAACTACATACTAATTTTACAGTTAACTTATTAAATAAAGCAAGATTTCCATTTGTCTAATTTGTTAAAATACCAGGTTTTAGCCAGATTCCCTTTTTATTTTAAGAATGCAATTTCATTCAAATTTCATTATGTAATTGTCTCTATTTCCACCATTTTGGTATTTCACAATAATCATCTGGTAAATAGACAACTCATCAACATTAGCTAGGATAGAAGATGTTTTTTAGACTTGTGACAGATTGCAATGAAAAATGCAGCAGAGTGTATGAACTTTCATTGATATAACATGATAAAGTGCACCAAATATTTTCACACAGATTATCCCATTACATTCTCACAGCAGTGTATTAAATTTGGTAGGACAAGCACTGCAATTGTTGTAGCTGGGAAAGATTAGACAAAGAAAAGTTTAATGACAATTGGTGACCACACAGGTAGCAAGTGGCATAGGTAGCAATGGGATGCTGGGATCCTTTTCCTTTCTGTTCAGAACAGCCTAAAGCTCAATTAAGCACTGGACTCTACTCAATTCAGACCAACGTTTCAATATTTAATGGTTAGGTGACAAATGTACATCTTTCCTAACATCTTTGGCCTTCTCTTTTTCTCATCCATCAGGCCCAACTGGTCTTGAACTCCAAAGCTATGTGATCCTCCTGCCTGAGCCTCCCAAGCCATTGAGACACAAGTGTGCTCCTGGCTCTTTGGATGGAATCGATAAAGCATATATAGTGCCCAAGGGCAAATATCTTCTATGTAAATCAATCCAATTTAATTTCCAACTTTAAATGCATGTTTACATTTGGGACATCATTAACAATTTTTTTAAATTTACACTTTCCACAATCTATCTATGACAATTTCTCACACTTCCAGCTGGTTAAGACTCAAATATACTTCAATGTCTTTGGTCAGAGCCAAAACCCTGATCTACTACAGAGAGAATCATAGAGTCTTCTTCACACCAAAGGAGTTCTTTCAAAAGACAGACCTGTATTTCTCAAATATACATCTTACTATCCATGTAATTCCCTGATATTATACCTTAATTATAAAAAATGACTAGATAGCTGGGTGAGTGTCTGCAGGGGTGAGTGCACAGATAGAAAAAATCTAGTGCCTCAACCATTTTGCACAAGAGGCCTATGCACTGTATAAGAAAATGAAATGAGAACACATTATTTGTATCCATTTATCCAAAGTTCTGCATGGGATTACTTTTTAAAGTTATTAGAATCATCAACAATTTTTCACTCACTGTAACTTAAAAATCATCCTGCTTTAAATGTATAAAATGACTTGAAAATGGGAAGAAGAAAATTATATATAGAATTCTATTACACTCTGCTGTCTAATACCACCTTTTCCTGGGTATATTCAAATACCATAGGAGATAATTCATCTATTGCTTCCCACATGCCCACATCCTGTCTTCCCTCAAACTCTAGGAAATTTCAGTAGGGAGCAATATGCTAATGACTTAAGCAATTAGATTCTACAAGATGTCACTTTAAAAAAAAAATAGAACTTGGAGGAATAGAAAATGACATGTTCAAATAACAATAGCTCTTGACAAATGGGTGCACAGCCATTCCCATAAACAGGAACTTCCCTGCAGGAAAATTTCCTCCCCTGGGATCTATAATTTGGCAGTTGTCTTCCTGAACTGATGAAAGCAATTATAGGACACACAAGCTGACTTCCAAGGCATCTGTTAAGGAGAAGCCAGGGGGAGGTTTCATCTATACCAAAAGGAGTTTGTGTTGTCCTTCACAATAGAACCCTAAAAGAGCTCACCTCATCAGAGGCACAGACACCTACTGAGATGAAAAGTCCTCAAGATTCTATGTCCCAGCTTTGAAGGTTAGCAACTCTTTAACAGCTATAAAGATTCTGTCAAAAATGACCACCATAGAAAAAACAAGGTAAAATTCCTGTGTTTTCATTAATGGAAAATATTAGTGCCCAACAAACACAAAGTTTTATTAAACATCAAAAAAGAGCAAGATCAGGGCTGGCTGGGGATATAGCTGGGGATATGCAAGCCCAAGGCTCTGGGTTCAATCCCCACCACCACCAAAAAAAAAAAAAAAAAAAAAAAAAAAAAAAAAAAAAAAAATCCAAGAGCAAGATCTTGTCTCAAGTTTAAAAAGGGCTGGGATGTAGCTCTGGGGTAGACTGCTTGCCTAGCATATGCAAGGCTCTGGGTTCCACCCCTAGTACTAACTGGAAAAAAGCAATCAGAAAGGAAGTTGAGCTTGGAAAAATAAATTCCTTGTTGCCAATGTTTTAAATGATCCTGTCACAGTTCAAATGTAGGCACCCCAGGAAGGCATGCATTCTTAGTTGTGATGCCCACCTGGTGCCCAACACATGCCCTACAACATGCCCACTATTACACTAAGGTTCTTTCAGAAATTATCTCATTTTTAACAGATCAACGAGTTAGACAGAACATGACTATTCCATTTACTGATTTAAAAAAAAACAAAAACTGAGCGTAAGAGAGGTTCATAATTTGCTCTAATCACAAAGTCAGACCATTAAACTCCCAAGAGTCTGCACATACAATCACCACTGCACACAGCTTCCTCTGCCATGAAGCCCACTGAAAATGAAGGTGGTCACAGACAAGATGCTTCCAACTTAGGGCTGAGGGGTAGGTGGCAAGATAGGAAGGACCATCAAAGCCCTCAAGAGCTGACAGCAGTCGGCCCAAAAGAACCTTCTCTAATGATAGCAGTATTGATTGCTAACAGGGTACTCACTAGCCATGAGTAGCTAATACAACCAAGGGAATCAAACTTTATTTTTTATTAAACAAAAAACTATGGCTAATGCCAGCTATATGGAATAGAATAGCCTTAGAGATGAAATAGAAATTAAGACATACAGGGCAGGAAATGCAGTGGTAAATACTCTACATACAAATTAAGCCTCTTTCTTTAAAAATTAAAGATTTCAGATGTGGTGGAACAAGCCTGTAATCCCAGGGACTCAAGAGACTGAGGCAAGAGGACCATAAATTGGAGGCCAGCCTTAGAAATTTATGTGAAGCCCTAAGCAACTGGTACCAAGACCAAGACTCAGAATAAAAAATAAAAAGGACTAAGGGTGTGTCTCAGTGGTTAAGTGCCCCTGGGCCCTGGGTTCAAACCCTGGTTCCAAAAAAAAAAAAAAATCAAAGAAAGTTGATTTAACCACCACCCACATAAGGGAGGGAACAAGAATAACTCTCTAATCTGAGGGAGTAGTGCAGTGGAAGTAAAGGCAAGAGATCTCTAAGTATGGAGTGGAGGAGCAAGTCCATAAAACAGCAAATGGGAAGGCAGAACCCTAAGAGACACATAAGTAAAGTTATGGTGTTTAACGGTATTTACTGACTCCATCCCCACCAAATCCCATGGTTTAAGAGTGAAAAAGCAAAAGAAAAATAGGCTGTAATCAAAATAAAGTGCTCATCAATAATGAGAAATAAATGACAGAACTACATGTCCATGGAAAAAGACCTTTGTAAGTTAAGGGCAAAACAGACTGGTGAAGCACCTACGAGAAGCATGCACAGAAGATGGCAGAGTGAAACCCAAAATATCTAATAAGTGTTGCATTTGCCAATCAAAGAAAAACTACAGCATCCTGAACTGGCCACACACGGGCAACACAGCAGATACCAAAGGGCAGTCAACAGGCAGAACCTGGGGACAAGGGAGAAGTAGCCTATTGAACACAGTGTGTTTGTGTGTTTTCATGTCCACATCCTGGGAATACCATGTGCCCATCAAGGCCTGGCCTGTAATGGTGCAAAGAGAACAGAGTTCTAGACTGGTACAAAGAAACTGCCATGGATGGGCTGGCCCAAGCCTGGTCCTTGGTCCCACAAAGCTCCCAGCAAGTCACAAGCACCAGGGAGTGTGGCTCTTAAAAAACAGTCTGTTTTCACATTTTATAACCTGACAGAAACTCGTGGGTTGAGTATGAGCCTGGAGTCCTACCTAATCTGCAGGGTAGAACCACCCCTCAAAATATCCAATGATTCTTATATTATTTGAATCAGCTGGCAACATTTCAATATCAGAACATTTTAGTTTAAAAAATTCCTAACATAGGACTTCTATCAAAATGCATAAGATCTGGCAAAATAGGACTCCTATGCCCACCGAGAGATGAGCAGCAGTAGCTCCTCTTGTACCAAGTCACTCAGTAGCTAATGTCACTGTTCCTTGCCCCTGAGGTTACCTGGATTTGTTACTTTAGATATCTGTGCTATAAAATGGCACTGCAGCTGAGCCAGGAGCTTAAACTGAAGCAAAAATAAATACCCACAGGAAAACAGGAAATTTTTGTCCTAATGAATTTGAAAGAATCATTCTTCAGAGAATTCACTTTTCCCCCAATATGCCAATGAGACTACCAAATACTATTTTTAACTGAACTTAGCAATGTCACAATGTCCCCTGGAACATTAATACAGCAGAACTTTTTCAAAATGTAGTAAAATCCCATACAATTTTCTCCCCTTTTCTAATTAGCACATACAATAGATCTGTAGTCTATTTCATCTCTTAAGAAATCATAACAGTGATAAATTTTAAGTATCACTTCTACTAGAATCCAGATTTGTCTGCTCTCTCCCCAAATGTTTCCCTATTCCCAGAATTACATGATAATCTTGATTTGGTACTCAAGACACTAGTAGGGACTTATTTAAGATTAAACTCTTAAGTACACATGAAATCACAATTTTATAAGCAGATCTCTAATTTATTGGATACACCAAAATCAAATTAAAGCAGAAATATTATAGAGCACAGGTGAATGCACTGTACCCTCATTGTCTCTGGACAGAAATAATAACCAATTTCTGTTTTCTTCTCCTCTAGACCCTTTTCCCAATTCTACTGCCTCTAGCACACATGATATGGGATGCCCAGTCTGTGTTCTATTTTGTGGAGCTTGATATGCATTACCTACATTTGTCCTTTGAGCCCAGTGTCACAGGGTCTCAGAAAGGGCTTAGTTTAATGAGAAACTAGACTACAGCATATTTAGCCTTGGATATAGGTACAGAACATACTGAGAGTTTCGAGCTCTTCATAGGGGAGATATGCTTAGGTTAAAGAGCTTTCTTTTTTTTCTTTTGGGGGGGTGTGTGTCATGTCTAACAGCTAATATTGCAGTATAGTGGTTCCTACATAGCATGCAGCAAGCTGCTGAGGGAGCCCTAGAAAAGCTTGCTGAAAATAAGGGGCCTAGTAAAACCCAGAGATTCTGATTTGACAGTTCAACTAAGGGGTCCAAAAACCCACACTGTGAACATGTTCCCTGGAGTTTCTGAAGACTGAGAGGATTCAAAAAGCAATGCTCCCTACTGGTTTGAGCCACACTGAACCTCCTCTGTCAGGAATGTGACCAGGTTAAAGGTCACCACAGAAGACAGAGGATAACTCAGAATGCAGCATGTGGCTCCACAGACAAGAGGTCTACTCTTTGCCTTCAGGAACCAAGGATCTGGTTGGGGAAAAGGAATTCTGAAGATACACATGGCATAACTCACCAAAGCATTCAAGAGACCCTCTCCTTTCTATTTATAGACCTATGCCTTGTATGCAGAGGTCTATTTAGAGATAGGCTGTGAACAGTGGGGTAGCAAGACTGCAGAAATCCTTCAGTCTTGACACTTGACTTTTCACTGAACTGTGCCATTCACTTCAAGTAATGGACATCAAAGGCAACAGAGAAATAAATATAGGTACTAAAAGGAAATGCCATGATAGAAGGTTCTAGGGCATTTACAAAGCACTTTCAGTCTTTTGGCTCATGACAGGAAAAAGAACTGGTAAAGAGAATTTATTGATGATAAAAATGGATTTTTTCAGAGAGAAGGTGAGGTGAAGACTGGTCAGCCATCAAGTCTTTAATGGACTATATACAACACAAATGACAAAGAATCATGGGGCACTATAATACATGCCCAGAAAAAAATGCAAACAAAATCTTTAAATTCAAATATTATGATTTATTAAAATCAAATATGATAGTCTCTCAATTTTAGCTAGACTCCTGACTGCACAGAATATAGACTGAATTTTTTCAGTCTTCCTTGAAGCAAAAAGTGTTCCACAATTAAGTTCTGGCCAATGAAAATCAAGTATTATATGACTCTATCCAGACACCACCACACATGCCACTTCATACTGCCCCATTCTCTGCTTCCTATTTCTGTCCTTCATCACATACCTCTCCAGGCCAGATAAAATAAAGACGAGATAGCAGGGACTTGAGCAGGCATCTTGGGTTCTGAGCTGCCACACTGGGATATAATAGGGTTTGGATCTTAAAAGACTGTGGTACTACTGAGAGGTGGTATAATATATAGGAGATGGGGCCTAATGGGAGGAAGTTATGTCACTGAGGGTGTGCCCTTGAAGGGTATATTGCACCAACTTTCCTCTTTCTTGTTTTCCCAGCCACCAAGAAATGGACAGGACACCTTCCCGCCATGACATACTGTGCCACCACAGGTCCAAAGCAATAGGACCAAGAAACTGTTCTGAAACTGTAAGCCAAAATCAATCTTTCCTCCTTAAAAGTCATTTGTCTCATGTATTCTGTCACAGTGACAGAAAGTTGACTAACATAGGAGAGTAGAGAAGATAAGGTAGAAGGAACATTCAGACTACTTACTTCTGCACTCTCTTTACTTGAATGGAAAACACATTCTACTTGCCCACACCTCTCTCATTTTATATTCTCCATCATCTTGGGTGGCATCTAATCCTGATTAATACATAAAGTTTTGTTTTGTTTTTTATTTTTTTTATTTTTTTTTTTTTTTGGTTGTAGGACATAGTATCTTTAACTTATATTTATGTGGTGCTGAGGATCAAACCCAGGGCCTCATGCTTGCCAGGTGAATGCTCTACCACTGAGCCACAACCCCAGCCCCATACACAAAGTTTTATACCAACAACTTTCATTCAGACATTAATGTATGTCTTCTTATTAGATTTTCTAATTCTCAAAACAAAAGAAAAAAATCCATTGGTATGTGGTTTTTGCCTCTGCAGATGTATAAGTTAACCAGGATGGCAAAACACAGCAACTCTTGTCAGCACAGTTCATGAATCAATTTTTCGGCAGCTAATCTGACATTAGATGAGCTGGAGAGAAGCAAGAAGGATACTGTGGTCTCCCTTCCTTTGATTTCTTCACATAGGTATTCTTATCACTCAAAATTGATGGATCAACTTTTAAAGCCAATTAAACTCCTCATAACTTATTCTTTCTCTTTTCCTTTAAATCCCCAAAGATACTGGAGGATCACAGACTCCACACAGAATCTGTATATGACGATAAATACTGAGATCAAATAAATGCTATTCTTGAATTAGGAAACATGCATTTTTTATTCTTGTTTTCCTGCAGATCATTTAGATGGCCTTGTTGTGACATTCACACACCTGTCTTAAAGCCCAGTTTTCTTAGTTGTGAATGAACACTGAATGAGATCTTTAGGTATTCATCTAACTCAAGGATTCTATGATCCTACACTAACACCTCTTAAAAGTATACAAAGGGCTCTAGATCAATACTTGCAATAACAATCAAGCTTGTTTCAATTCAGAACATCCAAAAGGACTAAGTTGCTATTTTTATACCATGGGATCCTCACAATATATTTCCATTGCTCTACTACTAAATTTGAAATTTGTTTTAGCATTAAGAAAAAACATGGAGGGAGCTGAATCAAGGGCCATGAAGACTTTAAAAAGAATTTCTTAGACACTGAATGTTGTAGAACAAGTGTCAAAATCTTTAAGCCCATAAACAAAACAATAGCTTGATGGAGAAGTGCTAGTCCCTTTTAGAGTGTGTAAATCTTTCAAGATAAAAGTTGTTAAATACAATTTAATTCACTCTGGAGTACAGTTAAATAGATATGATGGATGGCAAGTTGTCTTGATCTTTTCCACTGGAAAAATTATGACTGATGAGTGATGCTCACTGTTGAACCTCCAGGCAGAGCCTGTGTTTGAACTCCTTGTCTGTATCAAGAGCTTCCAATCAACAATTGTTCTATATCCATCTCCATCAGACCAAACTGACACTCTGCAATTGTGATGAAGGAGAAGGCCAGAAACCTTACAAAATAAGTCCCTTGGTATTTGGTGTGATGTGAAGTGCAATCAACATGTCAGGGAGGCGAGACTGTCTCAACAAATTTGCAGTGTTCTAGACACTAAAGAAAGCTTTCTATGTGACCCTCTCTCCAGCAAAGAAAAAATGTTTCTGCCTCCATAATTACTTGCCTTTAGGGAAAGGATTTACTATGAGGCACTGGTACAGAAATTTCATACTTCAGGTTCCACATTTCCTGAGTAATACAATAGCCACAGATAAATGACTTTTAATTAGTCGTTCCAAACTGAGTGAAGAGTGATACAGACCAGCCTTTAGGTAAAAATTCAGATTGTTTGTTGAGTTCTACCTGCACTGAGCACATTCAGGTTTCTGATATTTTGAGTTTACAATAATATAGACACTTCTCTGCTGCCTCATTATAAAGTTGCTTTATAACTTGGGGGGAAGGGGAGGGAAGACAGGAAGCCTAAAAGCACAGAAAGATATACTTATAACAAAGAAATGACAGGCTATTAAATACTGAACAACAATTTATGTACCAAATTTATAAACACAATCTTTTAGTTATCAACAGAGAAACAATGAAAGTGACACCTCATATTCAGAATTACACATCCTTTGGTGACATCTTTTCAAAAAAACAAAGGAATGTAGTCTTTAATGTTACCACGTGTTTTAGCATAATAGTGAGAGTCCACTTTCATTTCCTAGAGTCCATTCTGGCCTTTACAAACTTTTATTACTTGAGCACTAAATATTTGTAATAATTGGACCTTCCACATATACACAACCCAAGAATGGTGATATATATATGCTCCAGACATAACAAAGAGTTATGGTCAAAGCAGGATTTTTTTCTATAATATTTGAGACTTGCAAGGAATTTCACGTAAGCATTGAAATAAAGGTAGAATAAATTTTCCATTCATGGAATACACTTGAGACAACTTCAACAATACAGAAATGTTCAAAGATTGATCTTAATTCATCATTTTGTCACTACAATAAAAATGAGACTAAGACTTAAATTTAGATTACCTTTAGATGGTTCTATATGATTCTTTTAATTCTGCAAGTTAGAGGCATTTTAAGAATCAAAGTAGTTAATGAGGATAATAACTGAAGTAATAAACTCAAATATGTGCTATAGAATGATTTAAAATAAAACATCTGTAGTGCCTCTAGAACTGGTAATATGGTAAGTAAAACTAAGAGTCCCAAGACTATTTTTAATGGTCCTACTTAAATGGATATTAAAATTTCCTTCTGACACAAAGTCTACCTTGTCTATATTAAGTGTTTTGTACTGTTTGTCTTTCTTTCAGTCTTACTACAAAATAAATGTGATGTTTAAGTACAACAGTTCTGACTATAGCAGAAAATTAAAAGAACAGGGAAAGAGATAATATGCAACTCGAGGACTAGCCTGGAGCATGACTATATAATCTATCCTGAGACCATCATCTACTTTCCAACCAAAGGGGGATCTGTATGTGCTGTATCAGGGGCACACAATCATCTGTGCAAAGTTCTCAGGTTAAAAAAAAAAAAAAAAAAAAAAAAGAAGCTATTAAGTGAGGAGCATTTCTTTTTCTGTTACTCTATTATACAAGAAAGACAAAGGTATTTCATTTAGGAACAACTCATATGGAAATTTGGGGAGAAAATAACTTTCATAAAGATTAATAGGTAGACTTGGGAATGCAGCTCAGTTATAGAGCATTTGCCTAGCATGTGTGAGGCTCTGAGTTTGATCCCCAGCACTGTCAAAAAGAAAAAAGAAAAAAAAAACAAGTAAGATTAATAAGCCAGATTCTTGACAATACTTCAGTTCTTCATTTATGCAAATATATTAACATTGAGGTAGGTTTCACAAATAACCTAAGACATAAATCAACTAATCCTGTTGCTACCAATTAAAATGAAATAATGATGCTATTTCAGATTTCAGAGAGTTACAAAAAATCCATGTTTAGCATGTAACAGGGTATGAGTTCAGTCTCTGTTCACAAAAATATCAGAATTGAACACACTGAAAATATGAATCAAAAGACATACTCTTAAATATCAAAATATCTGAATGTTATTCAACATCTTCTATTATGGTACAAAGTAAAACTGGTAGAACTTAAGGAAACTTTCAAAGAACTAGCTTGAGACTGAAGACAAGGAGATTTGGGTTCTAATCCCAAATTTGTTATTCACACTTACTGATTCTGTGCCCTTGAGCAAATTTCCTTAAACTGTGATACCCTCAATTTTAGTGCCTCTAACAGAGAAATTATGTTAACACTACAATTTTATTTGGGGGATTACATGAGATAACATTAGTAAAATACCTGTCCTCATGCCTGGCACACAGTAGATGATCCCAAGTAATAGATGTTTTTCAAACACTTAACATAATTCTTTGGGGTTAAATTTCTCCCTTTTAGACTTGCTGCAAAATTACAAACATTTAACATAGCACAGAGGAAAACCTATTTATGCATCTTCAACTTATTCTAGAAATAAAAGTCAAGCACATCCTCACTTTCCCATATCCAATTTGGAGAGAAATTATAATTTGGCTGTTTATTTGGCCTTCTGTGATAGCAAAACAGGTTTCCAACATAAATTCAAATTTGACAAGGCATTGGCTTGCCACACACACACAAAAAAATCAGTTACTTGGCTGCCTCTTTAAAAATTTTTCTAAATAGATATGTGAAACTTAACAACAACAACAAAAAGAAAGAATATATAACTACATGAAAATTTATCCAAGTATACATTTAAAATCATTAACAAGGGCTGGATATGTAGCTGAGTGGTAGAGTACTTGTTTAGCATGCCTGACACCCTGGGTTAAATCTGCAGCATTGCAAAGAAAGAAAAAATCATAAACAATTAATACCAAAGATGGGATATTTTCCTTACAAGCGAAAACAATTTAGTGAAGAATAAAAGCAATCTTTCAAGGTCATAAGTATCTACTTGATTAAAAAATAAATTGAAAATATAATCTCAATGCACATATACAGAAAACACTGGCCTTTTTTCTGAAGTGTCATAGGATTAAAGGTTAAAAAGAAAACACAACTATTCTTAAGTTACTAGGTTATGGTCTCTTACAATCACCAAGTCCTTCCACCATATCCCTGATGATTCTCCAGCCTCTATTTACATCCTGTCAATGACAGGAAAGTCACTACTCTTCAAATTAGACATTCCATTTTTTTATAGCACTGTGAGTGTTACTACCATCCTAGGTCAGAGGCCTGACTGCAGGTTGGAGAAAGAGTCCCAGCTAACCAGGTCCCAGCCATTCACCCCAAACAGAAGAGGTAATAGAAAAAGCAGGAAAATAACTTTAATCATAGTCACATTGGGAAGGCAAGTTGAGATCCAGCACCTCAGCCCTGTCGTCCAGGTACTGAAAGGAGTCTTAAGTGTAAACAGAGGAAGACTCGGGGCAAGGGCAAGATGTCTGTTTAATTAAGCAGTTTTGGTCAGAGTATGGTCTGCCTGACCGATATTTCAATTCTGACTCTCTAAGGAGTTTCCTCCTTACAAAGAATTCCTTATCCCTTCAAGGGGCAATTTCCACTTGCTGCTTAGGATGTTCATCTACCACACCTGTGATCCTGGAAGAGGGTAATGACGGGAGACATCTAGGCAACACTCCAGAGATCTGGAACAGGATGCTGCAAATCCTGCCTCAGTCTTGAAGGGGGAAGAGATAGGTTAGTTAACTTTAGGGCTAGTAAACCTTGCATTACTAGTTTTTAGATGAACACTCCTTACATGATTAGCATGCCTATGTGCAGAGTTGGGCAGGTACCTGATCCCACATTTAAGTTAATACAGGGAAAATCTTAAAAATGAAGGCAAAAAATGCCAAGCTTTATCCAGCATGTACACATTTGCAGGCCTAAAAGAGTCACTGCTTTTAGCAAAGGCAGCCTAAGACCCTGTTATAAGAGGAAGCTGTTCCCTAAATATAAAACCACCAAGAAACTCCAAACATCAATTAAAAAAAAAAAAAAAAAAAAAAAAGTTTATTCTACCATTGAATTATGTATGAGCAACTGACTAAAAAGTGCAGGTCTTTTTATATGAAGTACTGTCAAAGCCAATATCCTCTATTCTTCACTTACATACTTCTTATTCTTAAACTAAATGCACAGCTTTGTGTGACTTTGACCTACTATTCCAACATAGAACATAATAACTCTTTTATTTGCAATAAACAAATAATATAAATTGTTTCAAAATTCATGAAACCTGAGGCTGAATGAATAAAAAATAGTGTTGAGTTTAAAGGAGATGATAGCCCCAGTGTACCCACAATAGGATGCCACATAAGAATTCAATTTGGAGCACCACTCTTCAAAAAAATAAATGCAGGAGCAAATCAGCTGACTTCCAAAAAAATGGTCATTCCCTCAAGAGATGACGTCTGGGGTAGCAGTGCACGCCTAAAAAATCCCAGTGACTTGATAGAATGAAGCAGGAGGCTCAAAAGTTCAAAGCCAACCTCAGCAACTTAGGGAGACCCTGTCTCAAAATAAAAAATAAGATAAAAAGGGCTGGGGATGTGGCTCAGTAGAGCACCTCTGGGTTCATTTCCTGGTACCAAAAAAAAAAAAAAAAAAAATTATGGCAAAACATGAGACTCAACCAGGGCCTAAGTATATTCAGTTTGTTTAGTAGGTTTGTGAAATAAAGGTACATAATTCCTTTACTCATAAACCTCTACTAAAGATCTTGTAGGTTCCAGCACTCTGTAGGTCATAGATTAATAATCTTTGTATTTAAAATACTGTAAAAGCTGAAGAAAGAAAAATTAAATAATACCATCACCAATCTGCAGAATGAGAGTAAATATTTGTAAATCATATCTGATAACTCCTAAAACTTGATATGAACAAAACAAAGGACTTGAAAAGACATTTCTCAAAGGAAGATAAACAAAAGACAAACAAGCACATGAAAAGATGCTCATAGTTGGCAGCATCAGTCAAGAGGGAAATTTAACTCAAATCTACAAATACCACTTCACACCTAAGAGGATGGCTAAAATCAAAATGATGGATGATTGGCAGGCATGTGGAGACACTGGAACCCTCATACACCATTGCCTTCTTTGGAAGAGTCTAGCATTTCTTCAGAAAAATAAACAGATTTACCAAGTAGCTCAGGAATTCTGCTCCTATGAACATAATCAAAAGAAATTAAAACACAGATCCACACAAAATCATGCACACAAGTGTTTGTAGCAGCATTATTCATAAAAAACTGAAAAGAGCCACAGTATAGATGTCCATCAACTGATAAATGGATAAATGTGGTATAATCACATAATGGAATATTATTATGTCATAATAAGGAATGCAGTGCACACTGATACCTACTAAGACATGGACAAACTTAAAAACATGATGTTAACTGTAAGAAGCCTATCAGAAAAGACCACGTGTTCTATGATTCCAGAATAAGCAAATTTGCAAAATAAGCAAATCTACAGAGAAGGAGCAAATTAGTACTTGCCCAGGGTTTAGGTTAGGAAGTAGAATGGTCAGCATGACATTCCATCATTCTGATGTGTCCAATAATGAGAATGAGCCACCTTACTACAGAAGATCTGGATCACTATGAGTCCAGGCAGAAGCTGAATAAACTTCTGAATTAGCTGCCAGAGATGGAATGCCACCATTGAGATCAATCGTTTCAGTCTGTTGAGTTCCAGAAATAAATACAACCTTAAAATACTATTCATTTGGGTTGGGGATATAGGTGAGTGGCAGAATGTTTGCCTAGCATGCACAAGGCCCTAGTTTCCATCTCCAGCACCAAAAAATACATACATACTAATAAATGTATGCAGAAAAAGAAGGTGAACATTTCAGGCCAACACTTAGTTTTCAATATAGAGAATAACAATATTTGTGTAAAATTTAAAGAAGAAACAGAGTCATGTTGCTCTTTAAAGCTTACTTTGAATATATGTATACACCAGGAACGCCCAACCAATCTTTAATACTGCTTCCTTAATCTTCGCCAATCTCACTGACTTGTACTGAATGATAAGCTGTCTTTACCCTTCCTGCTAAATTTATTCAAGTGTACATCCTCTCACCACTGGGAATTGCAGTTGATCCTTGTGGAAAACAAACACTGTAGGATGAGCCAGAGCACCAGCATGCCACAGGTATGCTCAGGTATGGGTGAGGTGGCTCCTGTTTATGCTCATCACTTCTTGTCAAAAGGTGGGTGCCCTGTAGATATGGTCTACTTGATTTAAATATCAGGTATCACTGGGTCCATGTTGCTGCAAATTTTTTAATTTTAAAATTAGAAATGGGATAAAACAGTTAAGGCCACATTTTTCATCAAGAGAAACCATCATGATTGCCCTTCTATCAGCAGTTCCTAACATGATAATTGACTTACACAGAAAAAAAATTCATATGAAGAAAGCTTTATAAATACCACATTAGGGGTTGGGGTTGTGGCTCAGTTGGTAGAAGCACTTGCCTAATATGTGTGAGGCACTAGATTCACTCCTCAGCACCATATGAAAAACAAAAGTCATTAAAAATCACATTAGTGTATTTAAAAAATTTAGGATGAAAATTGGAAAGCATTATTACTTTCCATGTGTCAGGTAAGTATTGGGTGACAGGTATATGCAAGACACACACCTGATCCTGGAGGCTCAGGCTTTGTCTTCCAGTTTATAACACACATTAAAGGAAAAATGAAAAAAGAAAAGAAGTTCCTAGAATACACAGAAGAGACATTTAAGGAGGTTTCATGACATGGTAAATTCTTAGGAATTCAGAAGCAGGGTCACTTTTGGAGGGTGTTGGGAGCAGGGTCTTGAGGCACAATTTCAAACACCAAAAGATATCTGTAAGGAAACTACTGAAGCAGAAAATATAACAGAGCAAGGAGTGCAGGTTGTTCATTTGGCAAGTGCAGGAAGCACCAGGAGGTGAGAAAGTCAAGAGAGGTTTTAAAAGGCAGACAAGAAGGTGCTCCATGGAGCCCGCCCTCTAATGGACAGGGGCAAGTGTTCCTGAAGGCCAACTCTGGTTATGGTGCCATAGACCAGCTCAAGATCACCTGAGGAATGGCAGCAGCGCCCAAGAGTTACTAGTTGAGGACTGCTAATTCTCAGACATTTCTCTCCTGCTGTGAGGGTGGGCCAGCAAACTTTCAAGGTTTAGGGAAAATACTAGACACACAAAAAGAACTGGAGAGGGCAATGACTAAGCACTGAAGAGTCCATAAAGGCAACTGTTCCATGCTGCCAAACCTCTCTCACAGTAATCTGCTCAGACTGCACTACTTTTTTTTATTTCTTACAGTAATAAAAAAAAAAGAAAGAAAAAAGAAAAAACCCCGATGCATTTGGAGTTTCTGATGGTGTACGGTGTGAATCCTATTTTATATTTACCATGATTATGCAGTTGTCCCAACACAACTTATTTAAAGTTCATCTTTTCTAATAAAATGAAATGCTCTATCAAGTCACTAAAGGACATGGAAGAATCTTAAATGTATTTCACCAAGTGAAGCAAGCCAATCTGAACAGGCCATGTGCTGTCTCATTCCAACAATATGACATGCAGGAAAAGCCAAGAACAGAGGTTTCCAGGTGCTGAAGGAAAGGAAGGATGAATGGGCAGAACCCAGGGGATTTTTATAATAGTGAACTATAAAAATACTGCAATGATGGACAGGTGCCATTATGCACTTTTCAAAACCTACCAAATATGCAAATATCAAGAGTGAGTCCTAATGTAAACTACGAATTTCAGTTGGTTAAGAACCCCTGGGTTCAATCCTTGGTACAAAAATAATAATAATCATCATCATCTTAGCAATATCAGCACATCAAATGTAACAAATATAACACAAATGCAAGGAATTTAAAAATAGGGGAAACTAATGGGGAGGGGAAACTAATGGGGAGGAGTATATGAGAACTCACTGTACTTTTCAATGTTTCTTCTAGAAGCTTTAATGCAAAAAAATGAAATAAAACCAAAACAGAGCAACAGTTGCCTAAACACAATGTGTAGAACAACGGAATAGAGAGCCCAGAAATAAACTGACAAATATGATTAAATGATTTCTGAAAGGGTGCCACGTGCATTGAATGGCAAAAGGACACTCTTTGAACAAACAGAGCTAGATAAATTGAATATTCGCATGCAAAAGAATGCAGCTGGACCCTCACCTTATAATATATACAAAATTAACTCAAAATGGATCAAAGACCTAAGGGAAAGAGCTAACATTATAACACTCTTAAAAGAAAAAAATCTTAAAGGAAAACTTAATGACATTTGATATGGTAATGACTACCTGAATCATTGTGGAAAAAATGGAACTCTAATTCCCAAAAGTACAGGCAACCAAAAAAAAATTAAATAAATTGAATTATACCAAAATTTTAAATTTCTGTACATCAAAGGCCATAATCAACAGAGTGAGAGGGCAACCCACAGAATGAGAGAAAATATTTGACAACTATCTACCTGATAAAGTGTTAACACAGAAAATATCAAAGTAACTCCTAAAATTCAACAAAAAAATCCCAAATTATGAAATGGCCAAAAGACTTGAATACACATTCCTCCAAAGATACACTAATGGCCAATAAGAACATGAAAAGATATTCAGCATGACTAAGCACTGGGAAAAACACATCAAAACCAAAGTAAGATACTACTTCATACCATTTAGGATAGCTAATATAAAAAAATGGAAAACAAATATTGATGATGATATGGAAAAGTTGAAACTCTTGTTCTACTCTTTTTTTTGTTGTTGTTGTTGTTACCAGGGATTGAACCCAGGGTCACTCTACCACTGAGCCACATTTCAAGCCCTTTCATTTATTGTGAGACATGATCTTGCTAAGTTGCTTAGGGCCTCACTAAGTTGCCTAGGCTGGCCTTGAACTTGGGATCCTCATGCCTTAGCATCCTGAGTCACTGGGATTATAGGCATGTGCCACCACACCTGGCTCTTTTTCTAAATTTTATTGGTGGGAATGCAAAACGGAATAAGCTTTGTGGTAAGTGGTATAGGTAGTTCTTCAAAAAAAAAAAAAAAATCAAAAGTGAACTGACACATGATAGAACAACTCCACTACTTATATCTAAAAGAGTAAAAAGTGGGGACTTAATCAAATATTTATGTATCCACATTGGTTGCCGCATTATTTATAATAGCCAAAAAAGTATAATAACTCAGTAAATGAATGGGCAAACAAAACATGGTACTCACTTTCAATGAAATATCATTCAGCCTTAAAAAGGAAATTTTGACATATGCAAGATATTAGGCCAAGTGAAATAAGCCAGTCACAAAAAGACAAAAATTGTATGATTCCACTTACGTTGGGGTATTCAGAGCAGTCAAATACATAGGGACAAAATTTAGACAGTGGCAACCAGTGGCTGGGAATGGAGGGGAGTTGGGAGTTATTGCTTAATGGGTACAGAGTTTAGCATGGTGAAAATAATTCTGCCAATGGTTGCACAATGATGGAACACTTAACACTACTGAAATGTTTACCTAAAAAATAGTTAAAACGGTAAATTTCACATTATGTGTATTTTACCTCCATGAAACATAAAGACTATTAACTTTCAGCCTCTATCTTTTCCCATTGATTTTTTTTTTTTTTTTTTTTTTTTGGTGTGGTGCTGGGAATCGAACCCATGGCCTTGTGCTTGCAAGGCAAGCACTTTACCCACTGAGCTATCTCCCCAGCCCCTCCCATTGATTTTAGAAGCAATTTTTATTACATTGAATTTCCTGTGTTATTGGGTCTATTTCTGGATTTTTCCCTAGTGGTCACTGGTGTGCTTGCAACTTACTACTTCACAATTTCAGAAACTCAAGAGTATGGATACTGGAAAACACAAATTCTCCATTACTCACCTCTCTTTAGGTTTTCCTAGATATTTTGCATGTTTATTTTTATATGGATATTAGAATAGTCATGCTCAAATAGTTGTCATTTATATTGGTACTATATTAATTTGCAGAGAAGTGACATCTTTATGATGACAAATCATCCTATCCAAGAACAATTATGACTACCTATTTGTTCAAGTCTACTTTGAGGACCTCTAGGAGAGGTCTAGAATTTTCCTTATTTAAATTTTGCAAATGTATTTGTTTAATTTTATTTGTAAATATTTTATTTTGTTGTTACTGTTGCTGCTGTAAATAAGACTTTTCCATTCTATCATCTGATCAGGTAATATTTACATATATGAATCCTTTGAGTTTTATACATTAACTTTACTCTTGTGTTACCGAATTCTTTTATTATTCATGTTAGTTTTGTCATTGATTCTTTGGATTTTTCAGACATTGGCTGTGTAGAGATAGTTTTACATCCTTATGAGTAATTATTAAGCCTCTAATTATTTTTCCTTGTTTAATTCACTGGCTACTATCTCCAACATAAGGTTAAACAGCAATGAAATCAGTGTGATCCTTGCCTTATTTGGGGGCTTAGTGGAAATGTTTCTCATTCTCAGTTCACATCAGGATGATAATATGATTTCTGCAATCTAAATATTATATCTAATGTTAAAGTACTGTTCACCAATTACTATTCTAATGAGGGTATTGTTTTCTGCTTTAAACTCAAGAATGGGTGCTGAACTTTGTCAAAGGCCTTTTCACCAGCTAAAATAGAACTAGAATAATCATTAATCCAAAATCTCCATGAAGGCAGCTATCTTAGTGGCATTTTTCAATACTTTTTTCTACAGAATGCTAACATAAAGTTTAATATTAGTATTAATAGATAGTTAAATGAGTAATGTTAAGCTCCAAATACTTCAGTACAATATGTAGATATTATATATGATATAATGATGCTTATAATACACATGGGGCACAAGACAATCATAAAAGTATTCACAATTGTTCATCTGATGGGTAGACTCAAGAAATACAGAAAGAGAAAAAAAAAAAACAACTAGTTGTGGAGACTACAGACTCCACCTGTACAATTTAAGCTAAAGCACTTGATAAAAATTCCATCTCTGTACTATGAAGCTTGTTTCTTTCTCTTCCTGGAGGTCAAGAGCAGCAACTGAGAGCTAATCTAAGCCTATTTTAAATAATCTACACCAGTTTCAACATTCATTATGCTCTCATTGTAAAAGATGGTCAGGTGAAAAGCGCAGGGCATGGAACATTAGGGTGAAGGCTTTAATTCAGTGGGAGGAAGGGACACCGTAAGCCAATAACATAAAAGCCTTTTTAACAAAGGATGTTATTCTCCTAAAGTAGTAATCTATGGCAAATTACACAGAAAGAGTGTGATTATAGTTTTCAGTGGTTTAGAAAAGGATAATTTAATACGAAGTTAAAAGCTGATTCATTTTTGCAATGGGTTTACTAGCTGTCAATTATACTCTTTATGAAT
This sequence comes from Sciurus vulgaris, assembly GCF_902686455.1. Lineage (NCBI taxonomy): Eukaryota > Metazoa > Chordata > Mammalia > Rodentia > Sciuridae > Sciurus > Sciurus vulgaris. The sequence continues at coordinate 40,211,270 of NC_136474.1, forward strand.
CATCCACTGAGTTGATGTATAGTTAAACACAGACTAGAAAACATTATTGGGTTACAATTAAGGCTCTCACTATGTATTGTAAAAGCTGGATATACTACCAAAATACATATTCTCCAACCTGTTTAGTTTATATTTCCATAAGTCAAGACACTCACTTTGTTTAAAATCTTAGTGCATGCTTTCTAAAAGCCAATTTAAGAGCTGAATGATGCAGCTGGTTATAAATAATCAAGAACACTTTTGAAAAGCAGATTCTGCAATATTCTCACGCTAAAGCAATTCTTGTATGCTATAAAGAGACACTTCAGGGTACCATCTTTTGAGACCATTGTGTTTGAACACAGAAATCAAATATTGAGGTAGCAAGGATTCTGAAGATCACCTGATAAATTCAACCCTCTTCATAACAGAGAAAAAAAAATGAACCCCAAAAGCCACACAGTTACTGGTAGAGCTAGAACTAGTTTGGGGTTTCTCAACGAAGTTTTAATGCCATGTCACCTGCTCCCCTTTCTAAACCAGTGAACATAGATACATGGGACACATCTTATAAACAATTACAGTGTATTTTAGGTAGCTGGCACTGTAGGTTAATTTACCTGAGATAAAGTCCCCTTAAGAGTCTGTGGGTGAGGAATAAAGCACTTTTCTCTCCACGGTGATTTTGACATGTATAATATGAAGTGACAATGGTAGAGCTTCAAGTAATTAACAATGCTTTAAATTTTTCTATAAAGAGATTCCTAAAAGTTTTCTCATTTGTAAGGTAGGTTTTTAAAACTGATTCCATAAGGATCTCCGTAAGGAAGGCCGGCATCAAGAGTCACTGAAGTCACCACTTGAAGGTCACTTTCTACATTTCCCTTCCACACCCCACCCTCAGCCCCCAATCTTGAAACACTTTGAAATGGCCAGCCTCAGGAAAAGAAAAGGCAGGCTAACACTGTTCCTGTCAGACATGTATTTTTTCTGTTGTAAAGCGTAACTCGTTTCTAATTCCCTCAAAAATCTAAATACGGCAGGGTCTTGGTCAGCTTTTTCACCGCTGTGACTGAAAGACCCACCAGAACAGCTGCAGAGGAGGAAGCGTTTATGTCGGGGCTCCGGGTTTCCGAGGTCTCAGTCCACTCCTGGGGCTCCAGCCGAGGCAATCACCACTGGGAGAGAGTGGAGGAGGGACGCGGCTCCGGAGAGATGCGGAAGCAGAGAGAGACGCCTCCAGCCAGCTACAAATAGGTGCCCCAAGGCCACGCCCCCAGGGCCCACCTCCTCCAGCCTCGCCCCACCTGCCTCCAGTTACCACCCAGTCAATCCCGAAAGGGACTGACGTCCTGATGGGTAGTGAGGCTCTCACAACCCAACCATTTCCCCGCTGAGCCTCTTGCATTGCCTCACACAGGAGCTTTTGGGGGACACCTCACATCATAACCATAACGGTTAGTATCTCTCTTTGGGAGTTATATAGGTAGGAAAAAAAACCTCCTTTTAAAAAAATAAAAAACCTCAGCAAGAAAAAGAGAGGAAGGCAGAGGCAAAAGAGAAAGGGGAGGGTTGGGAAGGAGAAAGGAAATGGGGGGAGGGGGAAAATTAGCCAACACACACAGAGTCCCCAAATAACATGACTCTCTTTCTTGACATCTCTACCACCCTGGTGCCTCTAACAGATGATCCCTATAAGTCATTCCCATATGATCCAGACCCCCAAAAGTGTTTCTTGGTTGTGCAAAGAAAACAAGAAAAAGGCTTACAGAAGTAGAGTGTTGAAGAGGAAATACAATTAAATAAGATTCATTACACATTCTTCTATCTATGATTGTTTAAAGACACTTTGAGAAAAAGTGAAAATTATTTAGTGGAATTGAAAATAGAAAAACAAATCCATCGTAATCCTTAAAAATATTTTTTAAAAATTTAAAAACCCTCTGAACCAGACACAGTTGATTGGATTCTTCCAATCTAATACTAGGAAGCCACTGCGTATTAAGCACTACAGTGAAACACTTATACAATGGTTTCTTTGTGTTTCTTCAACATGAGGTTTCTGTCCTTTGTTTCCATATTTTATTAGTGCATTAGAATTGTACGTAATGGTGAGATTTGTTATTACATATTCATACCTGCACACAATATCGATACCCAGTTTTTCCCTTTCCTCTTTCCTTCTCCCTCTCCTGGTCCCTTTCCTCTATTCTACTGACATCCTTCAATTTTCATGAGATCCCCCTGACATAACTTTTCTTTTTCCTCTCTAGTTTCCACATATGAGAAAAAACATACAACCCTTGACTGAGTTCAGCTTTTTTGTGTTAACAGAATATTCTCAAGTTTCATCCATTTTCCTACAAATGACATAATTTCATTCTTTGCAGCTGAATAAAAATGCATAGTGTATACATACCACACTTTCTTTATTCATTCATTTGTTAATAGATACCTAGGCTAGTTCCATGGTTTGGCTATTATGAATTCTGCTACTATAAATATGGGTATGCATGTATCACTGTAGTATGATGACTTTAATACTTTGGGATAAATATTGAGGAATGGAATAGCCAGGGCATATGGCGGTCCCCTGTCCAGTCTTTTGAGGAACTCCCTTATTGATTTCCATAGTGTCTGTGCTAATTTACAACCTACCAACAGTGGAAAAGTGTTCCCTTTTCTCCACATCCAACATTTATTATTGTTTGCATTTTTGATGACTGCCATTCTAAGGAGCATGGGTTGAAATCTTAGTGTAGTTTTGATTTATATTTCCCTAACTGCTAAGGATGTTTAATATTTTTCATATATTTGTTGGTCCTTTGTATTTCTTCTTTTTAGTTCATTTGCCCATTTATTAATTGGGTTATTTGTAGGTTTTGGTTTTTTGGGGGAGTTATGTTCAGTTTTAAATTTTTTGAGCTTTTCATAGATTCTGAATAGGATATTAACCCTCTATCAGAAGAAGAGCTAGCAAAGATTTTCTCCCATCTGGTAGTTTATCTCTTCAGTCTTTAATTTTTTCCTTTGCAGTGCAGCTTTATGATTTGAGGCAATCCCATTTTTTAACACTTGGCATTATTTCCTGAGTTTATAAAAAGTCATTGCCTGTGTCTATATGCTGGAATGTTGACCCTACGATTCTTGGGGGGATTTTTTTACTGGGGATTGAACTCAGGGGCACTTAAACACTGAGCCACACCCCCATCCCTCAGTCCTTTTTAAATAGTTTATTTAGAGACAGGGTATCATTAAGTTACTGAGGGCCTTGTTGAGGCTGACTTTGAACTTGCCATCCTCCTGCCTCAGCCTCCCAAGCTGCTGGGACTACAGGAGTAGTCCCACCACCACACCCAGACAACCCTATGTTTTTGTCTTCTTTTGTATACTCTCTTTTATGTGCACAACTAAGAAACATTTTCAGGGTCTGGATCATGTGACAATGACATATAAGGGGATATCCATTATAGGCCCAAGGATGCTAGAGATGTTAAGAAAGAGTGTAATAATTAGTTTTTTGTCTGAGGAGGGTACTAGTTGTTTTTTTTGTTTTTTTGTTTTTTTTTTTTTTTTTCTCCCATCCCTTCCCTTAGGATGATTAGTAATATGAGCCAAGTTTTTTCTTTGAAAAGCTATTACAGGCAGGTTAGGGGAAAAAAAAAAAAAAAAGGAAACTTTACCTCTAGGGCCATTTAAGAGTAAGAGTGAACTCATACTATAGTCAGAAGCAGCAGGAAAGGTAGAACATGACAATATTTTCCATCTCAAGCCTGCAGTTGACTCTAAACATCCACAAAGGAGGGCATTCAAAACAGAAATCTATTCTCAATCTTCCCAGTCATGATCTTGTCCCAGCCACTATACAACAAACTACTTGTGGTGACTACAAATACACCCAATAGTTCTTTTGTGAAGCATCCCAATGCTCTTGCTAACTGTTACTAAAGGGAGTCAAACAGAAGAATGGGCAAAAGATATTAAGCAGATGTAATTCAAACAAAAACATACTTATGTGATGTTCAAATTCATCAAAGAAATGCAAATAAAAACCTAGTACCCACCCTCTCCCCAAAAAGAAGAAATGCGAATAAACACCCTTCTACCAACCTATACCAAGAACCAAAAGTCAGTGGTAGAGGCAGTCAGATTCAGTGCTTGGTTTCTCTGGACTTTTTATACACTCCAAAACTATTTATTTTATATGGACATGAAGATTCCAGAAGTGAGACTCCTCCAGTCCTTCTGCATGGATTGTGTGTTAACACTGCTTGTCTTATGTTAATGCATAGGTAGGTCTTTTGAAATATCAAATAACCAGGAAGAAATCAACAACATACAGGGGAACCACTCTCAGGAAAGAGCAAAGGAGAGTGAAGGGTGGAGAGATATGGTATAGTAGGAAGCAAGAAAGGAAAGCAGAAAATACGCCCACTGTCAAGTAAGGCAAAATGCCCACAGCCACTTCAGATGCCTCATATTCCCACACACAATGGGTCCTAAACTTGGTGCCTCTAACTGTGCAGTCACTAAAGTTATCCTGTTTTCAGGATGAACACCTGGGACCAGGTGACCTTAGAAGGTTCTCTTTCTACAGAGTTACATATAATTCAGAAACAAGAAAATGCATACAGATGTTTGACTAGAAATATTTCTTTCTATATGTGTGTGTGTGTTTAATAGAATGCACAGGAACCTAAGGCTTTAATGACTGGTGCATTGTAAACATGCAAGGGCGGGCTGGGGGGATAGCTCAGTTGGTAGAGTGCTTGCCTTGCAAGCACAAGGCCCTGGGTTCAATCCCCAGCACCACAAAAAAAAAAAAAAAAAAAAAAAAAACACTCAATGGAAATTCAGAAATCAAAATGTCTGGAGATCAAATAAGTCAACTAGTCAAGAAATGGGTACAAAGCTCTCAAGCAATATTAGTGTAACTGATTTTTAAAACAACATGTGTTTATAGGCCAAGTCTTATAACACAGCAGTCTCTCTCCCTGGAGGGTTCATTCCATCCTGCTTTTCAATCTGCTTGCAGAAATCTATTCTGCTAAAACACATTTTTAAAAGTGAGGGACCTGTTTAAGTTTGCCTTCCAGCAAATGCATATTAATCGGTGTTCATCCCTGACAAACCTTACTCCTCCTTCACGGGCAAGTTCAATTACCGCCTCAATTATGCAATTACTTCACAAACATTGCTTGTACACCTCCAGTGCTGGAGGCCCTGGGAACACAGAAGTAAGTCAAATGCCTACCTTAGTGAGCTCTAAGAATACCACGAGAGAGGGAATGTTGGAATGTTAAGGGATATCTGTGTCACGGAGTATAGAAGAGAGACCAAGTTGGAGAAAGGAAGATTCATCACTTAGAAGCTTAAGTTGGAAGCCTTGGCCTCCACTTTGAAGGATAAGAAATGTACTCTACAAAAGAAAAAGAATTGTCCAAGTGGAAGGAAAGTCAAGGGAAAATCTTAGAGGGATGCACAAAATGCCTGTCATGGGTGTGTGGGAGGAATGACAGAAGGTTGCTGGGCTCTTCCCAAGAAGCTTGGCTTTTACACAAAGGTGATGTGTGTGTGGCATGAATGGCAGCAATATGGCAACAGTTTGGAGTTAAAGGAGACCTACTTTTTCTATTCTTTTTTCCTATACTTTTGCAATCTTATTCCAAAAGTTCCTTGCCCAGTCAAATGTCATAGAAAAATTTCTCCTATGTTTTCTTCTCGTAGTTTCATAGTTTTGGATTTTATATTTAAGTTTTTAATCCATTTAGAGTGGACTGTTGAGAGACAGGGGTCCAGCTTCATTTTTCTGCATGTGGATATCCAATTTTCCCAGCACCATTTAATGAAGGGGCTCTCTTTTCCCCAAAGTGTGTTCTTGATATCTGGTCAAACATGAGTTGGCTGTGAATGCATGGACTTATTTCTGGGTTGTCTATTCTGTTCCCTCAGCCCATATGTCTGTTTTTGTGCTAGTACCACACCTGCAGCATATTCACAATAGCCAAGACATGAAATCAACCTACGTGTCTACTAATAGATAAAATAAAGAAAATGTGGAATGTACACATAATGGAATACTACTCAGGAAATCCTCTCATTTGGAGCGACAAAAAATACAACTGGACACATTAAGTGAAATAAACCAACCTCAGAAACACAAATATTGCATGATTTCACTCATATGCAGAATTCTTAAAAAACTGCTATCACAGAAGTAGTGAACAGAACAATGGGTACCATAGAATGGGGAGATTAGGGCAATCAGGGTGATAAGGAGAGATTATTAAATGGGCACAGAGTTACATTTAGAAAAAAGATATTTTCCTCCCCAGTGGTTCTGGTGATCAAACCCAGGGCCTCACACATGCTAAGCATACACTACATCCACAGCCCAAGAATAAGTTCTGATGTCCTATTACACAATAGATTAACCAAAGTTAGCAATAATGTAATATATATTTCAAAGCAGCTATAGACAAGGGGATTTTGAAAGATCTAACCAGAAAAGAATCATGGATATTTAAGCTGATATGTCAATTATCATGACTGACCACTGCAAAATATGTATATATCGAAATAGCACATGGTATAACCACAAATATGTACAATTATTACGTTAATTATTAAAAATTCAGTAAATAAGACAAAGGACCAGTTAGAGCTGAATTCAAAGACCTAGGTAGGAAAGAAGATTTCTTTATGTTATATTGGAGGTGCTGGAGGCAAGAGTCAAGGAAGGGGAGGGTATCAGGGTTTACCCAGGAAAAGGAGTCTGTGGAGTGGCTATCCAGGGGCAGCATTTAAATAAGGAGTTATCAGTGTACAGTTAGGGAACATGAGAAAGGTTTGCTGGAAGTGTGTTGCTAATGTTGCAGGGGAGGTGATGATACACTGCTGTAGACAACTCGTTTGTCCAACAAGAACATTCCAGAACCCAACTCTTCCAGTGTCCCCTCTGTCCTGGTACATACCTCTACCATGCCACATGTGAACTATTTGTGAGCTTTGAGGTCACCCTGACTTCAACAGAACTAAATGATGGCAATGTTCTTATTCACCTTGCAATTTTCAGCACATGACAGTGATTGACATAAAGGAGTAAATTTGGGAATTTTCTGAGGACCATTTTTTTCTCTATTTTATCAAAAATTCTATTAGTACAATTTTTTAAAGAATTACATATTCTGCCTCCATTCCTGTGTAGATAGGCATGGCAACCTCTGTTCACACCTAGTAAGGAAGACCTTCACCATGCCAGGTTGGGGTGGCCTCCTTAGGTTACTATATGAATAAACTGAAGCGAGAACCACACTATTCAAAAGAGTTGAAAAGTACCACTCCTATGGACTTAAAACTATCTATTCAACTACTGAGCTTTCTTCTACAGAAAAAAGAGTGAACAGCAATTCAATACTACTCCAAGAATTTGCCAAATCACACCACAGTGCCCTCTTACTGTCCTACTGGACAAGATTCCTATTAAACTCAAGTAATTTTCAACATGATTTACTAGAGTAGGCCCTCAATATCTGCTAATCATGTTTGTTTGTTAAGGATAGCCTTTACTTCTTTTTAGGAGTCACAGAACATTAAGTTATTTTTTTAAAAAAAGGAATTCAGCCTTTTATGAGAAATACATTTTAATTCTGGTAAGACCAAGTAATACAGGTACCTAGGGAACTCCCCAGATGGCTGATGGGTCTGATTTTTTAAATCTCTAGTAAACTGCTACATCTAGCTAAACTAAACTAAAACAGCTCTGAGCTGATAATATGTGAGTGGTGATCCTGTGCTGCATTGTATTCATTTCCCCTCATACTAACACACCCCGGCGTTCAGTGGTGATAAAACAGCACATATGGATAATGCTGTTTGGTGTACGCTAACAATCTTGGCAGGTTTCCCTTTAATAAAACACTCCAGATGTTAGTCTCAGTAATTATGCCTGACATCATTCAGCTTTAGGAATGAAATACGGCTGCCACAATTCCTTGTTTGTGTTTCTATGTATCATCTCAAACACACAGCCTACACAGTGAAGGCAGCCCCATGTCCAGGCTCTGCATAAAAACATACAAAAACAAATACAAGCAACAGGATGATCGACATGAATGGAAAACTACCGAAACACGCTATGCAGTTCGAAGTTTTCAAATCATTCTGATAAGGTGCATTTGCTCCTTTATAACTAGTGAAACATTCCCATCTATGACAATTTCAAAAAATGCCAGAAAAGCGACAAATCTGACTCAAACAACCTCTGACACAGATACCATACAGCTGGGTATCATACAGGAAAACACACATACTCTGGGAACCTGGTTCTAGGAAATTAAAATTTAGATGTCATGTGCCAAACTTTCAAATGTGTTGTTAGAATCACAACACCATGAGACGGTTTTCATTTTCCAAAGGTGTAATTAGAAAAGAAAGTTTCTTTATTATTCCTATTTAAAAATAAAATAAGTCATAATAGATCTATTACTTTGCATTAAAACAAGAAATTATAATGATGTGATTTAAAGAACAGAACACTTAAAAGGCAGAGCCAGTAGCACAAGTCGGTCCTGTTCTTCACTTTCAAATGAATATACGTGGTGGGGAATCATCACTCCAGTCCCTTACACTATTTCAATGATCAGGACAAAATGCAAACGTCAACAATTATAAGGATTACCCTGATATCATGTAGTAGCTGACAAAAGAACACTGAAAATATAAACAATGCTTTTAGTGTCGCACTCAACACTGAGAAAGGAACTTTTGTAAGATCTAATTTTAAATTTAAAAAATTAAGCAACTTTTTTTAACCTGTGTGTCTCTACATGAGGGCCACGTCAACATTCCTGTCCAGACCCGTTTGTTTCATATTAGATACAAAGTGAAGACAGCACTTGGACAGAAGGCAGTCATACATCATGGGCCACGGCACTTGAAACACCTTAATAAGCAGCATGGCATTGAACGCCACTCTTCTTATTGACTTGGCAGAAGTCAAAGCTAATTCTATATAAAGGACTTCTCTGAGGTAGATGAAATCTAAACAAGAAATACAAGTAAAGAGAACATAGCAACTATATGTCAAAGGCAGACATGGGCATTTTTTAAGCTCTATAATTACAGAATGATACACAGAGAGATCAAGCGAATTGCTGAAAACTCACTAAACATCATCTGTTGCCAAATGCACTTAAAACTTTTAAGAAATATCTGTGAGAGAGGACATCCTGATGCCCTGCTATATCCCATCCAAGCACTAAGTGGTCTGCTGATTGGCACAGGTTGCAGTAGCAACATGATTTTGTGGCTGTTTATCTCTATTGACTCAGTGGAACTCAAACCATAGGCTTCACTGTGTTCCTGTGAACAGTCGGTAACCAAAAGGAGCAGAGTCTTAATAAAACAGATCTGACACATAAAACTTACTCTCTTGTATCAAGAAAAGTGCAAAGGACCTACAATTCCTTTTTGGTTTGTATGTGTCTTTGAGAAGTGATTTTACTGACATGAGGAGCTGACTTTCTATTTATAGGAGATTTTAGAAAACAGCAGGCTGGGGAGTAAGGCCCACTAGGGTCAAACCCCACTCTGCAGCTCCTTAGCACATCAACCAAGTCATTCACATTCACCAGGCCTCTCTTTCCTCATCCATAAAATGGGGATATGAACAATCCCTCCCTCTCAGGGGTACTGTCAGGATTAAACACAATATGCCTGGAGAAAACTTAGTACAAGAGCAGGTCTCAGTCTCTCACAAACATTTGTTTCTGCTTACTTTTTTTTTAAATGGTGATTCCATTTTTTTAACCTCATGTTTGTAAATACTATTTTAAACACTTATTCTAAACTTTATAATAATTATAAACTTTTCACACTGTCCGAAAGAGCTGAAAACCCTACATGAGTACATTCACCCATTCTTGTGTCTTAGCCCTTCCCTACACATTTAAAACTGTGGAAAGGCATTTCCTGTGCTTGCTCCTGTTAACCGTCACCTACATTTCTCTTTCTGAGCAGGAATCATCATTACACACCATCAGTAATTTCTCACAACGTTTCACCATGGAAAATGGCTGTAGAAACATGAGACACGTGGCATTTATTAAGATTGTAAAACACACTCCCTTTTCTGGGGCTAGTGTGTCAAAGGGACAGCACAGGGGAAAAGCAATAGGAATAAAGGTGTTATTACAAGACTGAGGAAGGCGACACCCCCAAAAATGCAAATTTCTACCCACTGTGACTGCTGGGGCCTCACTGGATCACTTCATTGGCAGAGCAGACTGCTACTCCACCCCACTGCCTGTGACCATCCCCACTGCCTACAGAGGAGCAACCAGGCACCATTAGATCTCTCTACACTCTGCCATGTGCCACTTCTCATTTTGTCAAACACCAGTCCCGTCCCTTCCTTTCCCTAAGCCTATTTATAGTTGTCTTAATCTTCACTGCAGTGCCCCAACCTTTACCCCATGTCTGAGAGCCACCTGGTGTTCCAGGGCCTGGTGCAAAGCCACTGCATCCACAATGCACTCCTACATTTTCCTTAGGTATAATTACTCTTTTCTTCTAACAGCCTTTAAAAAGCATCTGTATTCCACTTTGTATGAGAGTTCTTTAATGATAATACAGATTGTTTATACTATCCCCTGCTCAATCCTGAACAGGCAATGTGGTACTTACTCATTTTATATATGCAGTTATTTTACATGGTAGACAGTGACGACTTCTTTTTAGCAGAAGGCATGAATTACCATAAGTATGTTCAATTCCTAGGCACATGTTACTGGTTACCATTATACCATGTGTTTATTTCTGTTCAAGGGCCTTTCCATAATTTTGGAACAGTAAGACATTTTACAAAATACTAAGAAGGTTGGTCTTTGGGATTCAACTGCCTGGTTTCTGATCCTGTTCAGCCACATATTAACCATGAGAATGTGGCCAAGTTACAACAAATGAGGCATATGCAAACTGAAAAGTAACAGTTCTAACTTCCATAAGGTTGGCAAGAAGTAGAATAAGATCATGCATGTAGAGTGCTGAGCAAGTAGTACATGTCCAATGATAGCTGTTAAACTTTTCATAAAAACACATTTGTGTTTCCTTCCCATAAGAATAAAATGAGCAATGTCAAGGCAAGCTGGTCTTCAACGCATCTGATTTCCAGAGAGTGAGCATTCATGGTGTTTACACTAGTTCTAGGCGAAATGTATTTGAGATATTGGTGCAAACTCAGCCTTCCCCACCCCATACTAATTAATCCCAGGAAATCTTACTTTTTCAGATTCCTTTGAAATTTTCAAGATTTTCTTCTCTGATTGTCACTCTCTCATTGGAAAATATTTAAGCCTTTATACTATATAATAGCATCACTTTTGGAGACTCGCCATATTTCTCTCCTGTCATCGGATACTCTGCGGTGGACACAAGGTACTGCACATCTGTAATATCATTATAAAAACAAAGATAAGCCAGGTATAGCGGCACAGGCCTGTGATTCCAGGTACTCAAGAGGCTGAGGCAGGAGGATCACAAGCTTGAGGCCAGCCTGGGCAACTTAGCATGACCTTGCCTCAAAAGGGGAGGTGAGGCTGGGAGGGCAGTGGCTCAGTGTTAGAGATGCCACTGGATTCAGTCCCCAGCAGTACCACCAAAAAAAAAGAAAAAAAGAAAAAAAAGAAAGAAAGAAAGAAAAGAAAGGAAAAACAAAATAATTTGATTAATCCAATAAAAATGGAGGAAGACAGAACTTTAAGACTCATCCAAGAAACTCGAAAATAAATACAGTTGGCCTCATGAACCACTTAAAAGTTTATAATTCTTCAACTGTTTCACATAAACAGTGAAAATGAAAATGTTGGTAGGACTTTAATAATGCCACGATAGCAAAACATTTTATGCTCCCACTAAAATGTTCTGTTATCTACACTCCAAAGTTTTAAAGCTATTTAGTATCTTTAGGTTTGATCAAAAATACCATCATGGATTTTAACATATAATTAGGACCACTTGAGATTGAGAGTCACAGAAAAATAAGGCACAAAAATATTTAACATGTTCTTTAACATGCCTGAGTCAATTTTTGAAAATTCATTTATTTCACAAATATCTGTAGTTCCTATTCTATGCCAGGCTATGTAACAATAACTCTGGATTAAAAGAAAATTAAGACACAAGGCCCACAAGAGCATTGCAGTCAGAAAGGAGATCAGCCTAACAGATTTAAATCTCAAAATATAAACATAACATAATTCAAGCTTTTATTTAAAGCACTACTCACAAATTCCCAAGCTGGCCCCATATGTTCAACACAAACAGTTTAGAACTTTGCTTCCAATATTTCCAAACATGAAAGCACTCTGATTCTCATAGTTTGCCCTGTAACAAAGTTGGCTACAGTAATCTGAGGTTTTAAACTATAAAAAATGAAGTCAAAATATTTGCTGAACAATTCTCTTCTAAAAATTACTTTTCCATGTGTGGTGGCATGGGGCCCTCTGGTTCCAGTAACTTTGGAAGCTGAGGCAGGAAGATGGCTTGAGCTCAGGAGTTTGAGACCAGCCTGTACCACATAGGGAGACCCTGTCTCGAAATTATAAACAATTATTTAATTAAGATATAAGAAATAATTGCCCTCAAAGTATAAAAAAAAAGTAAATATTTTCCTGGGTCAGAGGACTAAGCTTTTGAGATCTATTGTAATGGCATTGTTCACATTCCAGCAACATTCCAGAAAACAAAGAACTCAACATATAAATCATAACTTTGTTTCTCTTTGAATCAGAAAAGAATTATAGACTTGCAGAAGGCCTGTCCCAAAGCCCAGTTTTGATTCTTTAATTCTGATCACTTTGTAGCTGAAGAAATGTTGGACTTTTCTTGAAGCATTTTATCAAGGTACTAAGAATTAAGAAAGTTTAGGTAACAGTCCATTCCAAAAATACTGAGCTCTGTTCTTCAGCTTGCACAAGCCAGAAGTATTCCCTGACTTTCAGAACTGAAATTCTGAACAGATTTCACTCTTGAAAACATGTATTACATATATTGCTTTCAAAAACCTATTAAATATTATACTTTTATTCACTTAAAAATACTTAATAAGCCATATGTGCCAAGAACAGAACAAAACACTTTCTAGGACACACCAACCAGTCCAATAAGCAATATCAACAAATAAAAGAAATATGATATAATAAGATAGTTGGATAGAGAGAGATATAAAGAAGAAGTATAAATAGCACATAGCATACAAGGCAGAACAAGGTAAGAATACATAAGGCTTAAATATATGCTTTAGGAGTCAAACATGGAACCAAACTACAGTTTAAACATGATTTTTTTTTTTTTTAAACAAATGCCATTTCAAACAATGAACGAACAAATTACCCTCTAGAAATGCAGTTTCTGCCCATGCTGGGAACTGTCTGGGACAGGAAGGCCTTTGTGACTTGGTGTCTATTTACAGGTGCTCTTCCAGACAGGAAGTAACAGATGTCTGGTCTCCTGTGGTTTATGATAACAGAGTTCATCTACCTCAATTCAGGGGTTGCTACTGAATGAGATTAATTTCTACCACTATTAATGAAAGGTCTAGGGCTGGGGATGTAGCTCAGTGGGAGAGCACTGCTTAACACACAGGAGGCCTTGAATTCTATTCTAGCACCACAAAAAATAAATAATATAAAATGTTTTGATTGTGCCTAATTTGGCAAACGGCTCCCTCCCTCTGATTTCGGATGATACCTGATCAGAAACCAAGTGTCCATACAACACTTTTCATACAGTACACATAATTGAGGAACCTAAATGTGAAAGATGATGCAAATAGAGCTATTAGATAATTATTCATTTGCTCTCTTGCAATGCAATGAATGATAAAGGATAAGGATTCATTACCTTCAGGGAAAATCCTTCTTAGGAAGGCACAATATTCAGTAAAAACACAAGAGTATAAAGCACTCTTGTGAACAAAAAACATTATTTTCTAAAGATTAAGAGTACTTAGCAGTAATTGCAACTTTAATGAACGTAAAGCCAGTGATGTCCACTAGCAAGGAAAACCAACCAATGCAGCAAATGTCACTTGTTTATTTTGTGGCACTGGTCTGTAAAATTTTTAGATGATCATAAATCTCAAGTTCACATTTGTACTGCTGACTCGATTCCCTCATGGAAAGACAGTTCACATTGGAGTGCTATTTCCTTTCAAAGATCAGATCAAGTCAGTGAAAAACAAGGAGAGGCCACAGGCTGTGAGTGTACCCCGGCAGAGATGGGGTTCTAATGCTAAAACCATTTGTGGGGTATTCCCTGTGTGTGAGGAGGCCAGCATCCTTCCTGCATGGGGAGAAAACCCAAAAGCTGCCTCAAAGGCAGAGATGACTGGGTGGGCACAGGAGGGACAGTGCTACCTGCTACCATGGCCCAAGGGTCCCATGCACCTGATGTCGGCACTTGCACGCAATGCAGCGGCCGGAGATCTATTTCCAGCCCATGACTACAATGTCCCCTGATCTAAAGTCACTCTGCCCAGAACTTAGGTACTTCTACAGCTGCCATACAGCTCCTTCTTGTTTAAATCCCTTTTCTGAGTCAATAAACTTTTTCAAGAGATACAAACTTTTTCAGCTCACCTTGGCCAGGACATAACTCTTTCTTCGATGACTTCTACTTATTTTATATTCCATTTATTTGGCATTTATGCTGGAGTTACCTAAATTTCTTTTTTTTTCTCCTATCATAATAATGAAGAAAATATAATCATAATCCACGTGGATTTGTTTTTGCACTACAAGTACAAAACAAATATTTAATGAATAACTCCCCAAATCACTGTAAGGTAGAGTCCAGGACAGAGCAGTGTGCCAATTTGCATTTAGTCTCTGAAACCTCCCTCAGAGTCACCCAGCTGAAGGTTTATTTCTGCACTGAAGAGGCAAGAAGTCCTATGGGTCACTGGGAGCACTGTCCACCTCTGAGGAACGTCCTGCTCAGCAACTCTATCTGCATAAATCTGCCCAGGTCTATAAAGTCAGATTCCAAAAATATTTTTTAAACATATCCTCACCCACTTTCCCATAACCAACTGGGCTGGGTATTCTGACAAGGAAGTCAACAGCACAAGGGAGAGGCACCAGAGGGAACTCCAGTGTCACTACAGCAAATGTCCTGGACCAGAAGGTATCTGGGCTCCTCTCTCCCTGAATTCCCAGACATGAGGTCTTCTCCACCTTCCTCCACATCACCTATGACCATGGATGACTCCTGAATGCCATCACCTGAGAGTGAGTTTTCCCATACCCTATCCTCAACATTGGCAGAAACAAGGTACAGCTGGACTTCCACATTCACAGGTCCAACCAACAACAGATTGAAAATATTTTTAAAAAAAAAACTCCATTTGGGATTTTAATTGGAATTGCATTGAATTTGTATAGCACTTTAGGTAGTATGGCCATTTTGACAATATTAATTCTTCCTATCCAAGAACATGGAAGATCTTTCCATCTTCTAAGGTGTTCTTTAATTTCTTTCTTTAGTGTTGTATAGTTCTCATTGTAGAGGTCTTTCACCTCTTTTGTGAGATTGATTCCCAAGTATTTTATTTTTTTCGAGGCTATTGTGAATGGGGTAGTTTTCCTAATTTCTCTTTCTGAAGATTCATCACTTATGTATAAAAATGCGTTGGATTTATGGGCATTGATCTTGTAACCTGCCTGCTACTTTACTGAAATCACTTATGAGTTCTAAGAGTTTTCTGGTGGAATTTCCTGGTTCCTCTAAATATATAATCATGTCATCAGCGAACAGGGATAGTTTGAGTTCTTCTTTTCCAATTCGTATTCCTTTAATTTCTTTGGTTTGTCTAATTGCTCTGGCCAGAGTCTCAAGAACGATGTTGAATAGAAGTGGTGACAGAGGGCATCCCTGCCTTGTTCCAGTTTTTAGGGGGAATGCTTTCAGTTTTTCACCATTTAGAATGATATTAGCCATGGGCTTAGCATAAATGGCCTTTACAATGTTAAGGAATGTTCCCACTATCCCTATTTTTTCTAGTGTTTTGAGCATGAAGGGGTGCTGTATTTTATCAAATGCTTTTTCTGCATCGATTGAAATAATCATGTGATTCTTGACTTTAAGTCTATTAATATGGTGAATTACG
The DNA here is from genome assembly GCF_902686455.1 of Sciurus vulgaris. Lineage (NCBI taxonomy): Eukaryota > Metazoa > Chordata > Mammalia > Rodentia > Sciuridae > Sciurus > Sciurus vulgaris. The sequence goes on from NC_136474.1 coordinate 40,227,417, forward strand.
TTTATTGATTTCCTGATGTTGAACCAACCTTGCATCCCTGGGATGAAACCCACTTGATCATGGTGCACTATCTTTTTAATATGTTTTTGTATGCGATTTGCTAAAATTTTGTTGAGAATTTTTGCGTCGATGTTCATTAAGGATATTGGTCTGAACCTTACAGAAATAGAGCAAGCAATTATGAAATTCATCTGGAAGAATAAGAAACCCAGAATAGCTAAAGCAATCCTTAGCAGGAAGAGTGAAACAGGGGGTATTGCAATACCAGATCTTCAACTCTACTACAAAGCAATAGTAACAAAAACGGCATGGTATTGGTACCAAAATAGAAAGGTAGATCAATGGTACAGAATAGAGGACACGGACACAAACCCAAATAAATACAATTTTCTCATACTAGACAAAGGGGCCAAAAATATGCAATGGAGAAAAGATAGCCTCTTCAACAAATGGTGCTGGGAGAATTGGAAATCCATATGCAACAGAATGAAACTAAACCCATATCTCTCACCATGCACGAAACTAAACTCAAAATGGATTAAGGACCTCGGAATCAGACCAGAGACCCTGCAGATTATAGAAGAAAAAGTAGGTCCAAATCTTCACCTTGTTGGTCTAGGACCAGACTTCCTTAACAGGACTCCCATAGCACAAGAAATAAAAGCTAGAATCAACCACTGGGATAGATTCAAACTAAAAAGCTTTCTCTCAGCAAAGGAAACTATCAGCAATGCGAAGAAAGAGCCTACAGAGTGGGAGAATATCTTTGCCAATCATACTTCAGATGGAGCACTAATCTCCAGAATCTATAAAGAACTCAAAAAACTCTACTCCAAGAATTCAAATAGTCCAGTCAACAAATGGGCTAAGGAAATGAATAGACACTTCACAGAAGAAGATCTACAAGCAATCAACAAACATATGGAAAAATGTTCAACATCTCTAGTAATAAGAGAAATGCAAATCAAAACCACCCTAAGATTCCATCTCACCCCAATTAGAATGGCGATTATCAAGAATACGAGCAACAACAGGTGTTGGGGAGGATGTGGGGAGAAAGGTACACTCATACACTGCTGGTGGGGCTGCAAATTAGTGCAGCCACTATGGAAAGCAGTGTGGAGATTCCTTAGAAAACTTGGAATGGAACCACCATTTGACCCAGCTATCCCACTCCTTGGCCTATACCCAAAGGACTTAAAATCTGCATACTACAGAAATACAGCCACATCAATGTTCATAGCCGCTCAATTCACAATAGCCAGACTGTGGAACCAACCTAGATGCCCTTCAATTGATGAGTGGATAAAGAAACTGTGGTATATATATACAATGGAATATTACTCAGCCATAAAGAATGATAAAATTATGACATTTGCAGGCAAATGGATGAAATTGGAGAATATCATGCTAAGTGAGATAGGCCGATCTCAAAAAGCCAAAGGACAAATGATATCGCTGATAAGTGGAGGATGACACATAATGGGGGGGAGGGAAGGGTTAGAGTTAGGGTTAGGGAGGGGGGCAAGTATGGAGGAAGGAACTACTGTATAGAGGGTAAAGAGGGGTGGGAGGGGTGGGGGGAAGAGAAAAAATAACAGAATGAATCAAACAACATTGCTCTATGTAAATTTATGATTACACAAATGGTATGCCTTTATGCCATGTACAAACAGAGAAACAACATGTATCCCATTTGTTTACAATAAAAAAAAAAAAAAAGTATCTCCTAGTTAAAAAAAAAAAAAAAAAAACTCCATTTGTTTTCAACATATTAACACTTTTTTCCTGTTCCTTATTCCCTAAACAAAACAGTGTGACAAATATTTGTGTAGCATTTACATGAGGTGTTATAAGCAATCTAGAGATGAATGAAAGTGTACTAGAGGATGTACAAAGGTTATGTGCACCACTTCCTGTAAGGAAGTTGGGTACCTGTGGATTTCGGTATCCAAGGCGGATCTCTCTGGATACAAGGGATGAGAGTGGAAGTCTCCATCCTCCCACTGTTGGCAGAAAATACTCAGATAAAGTAGCCTTGTGAGCTTGGACTTTCTTTCTAGAAAGACTACTTACTACCACTCTGTTCCACCACAGAACATCTCTCTCTCTCTCTCCTTTCTTCTAGAAACAATCCCTAGAGGATTCCTTTAGGTGGAATGCAGCTCCTGCAGGAGCCAAAACCCTGGGAGGAGAAAGGGGGGTCTCTGGCATCAAAGCAAGAACCCATCCTGCCCCACATCTGCCCAGGGCAAAGTCAGACTTGGGTCCTCAAGAGTGTCTCTGAGCTAGGAAGTAGCTCAGACCACTGTGTGTATAAAAGTTGACAAAATATAACATCATAAGCCAGTTTGACTCCAGGAAGATACTTCTGGGGAATGTTTTTAAATTCTTCAAATTCTTAGAACTGCTTGTCCATGCTACACACAAACATTAAGGACACACACAGTAAAAAGTAATTTTATCCATCTCCATTACCATAAAATATGAAGCCTAGCATTGCTGTCCATTAAGGAAATCATCATTCTCCATGAACATAAACATCTTCTGTTGCCAACGTGTACTTTATAGTGTTGAGATGTGCAGTTTAAGTGGAAAGTTAAATTATTCCAGGGAATAAAATTATCATTAGGAAGGTTTCCTAAAGCAATTACAGTAGCAGCAGATTTTTAAATTATCATCTAACAGGCTGCTGATATCAGATAAATTAGAGTAAATCAAAATAAGATTAAATGTGTAAATAATGTATTGCTTCAATACCACTATAGGTATAAGTCATTACCTGGAAGGGTTTTTATTTAAAATGGGGAACATTCACCAAAATTGTCATTTTTGTAGTTTCCCTAGTGGCTTTATGCAATTTTATTTCCTTGCAAAAGCATAATTAAATCTTAGATTTTAGCTCACTCACCAACAAAAACCCTTTTCCCTATTTATCCATTTAGCATTTGTACACTTTAAGTGTAAAAATTCTGTGCTAATGATTTGCTCTTGTCAGAATTACATTATAAATATTTTAAACATTTCTTGAAATCTAATAGTAAAACTGGTCAGTGTAGATCCCAAGGCACACATTAAACTTTTACTTTAAAACATTTATTACAAGATTAGTTGGGGTTATAAACTAGAAAAAAAAATCACTTTGAATAAATCAGAAGCAATAACCTTATTTTATACCAATTCTTCCTACAACAGCTTATATTCATTTTATAAAACAGTCAAAATCTTTTTGAAACTATTACTTCCTTCAGGAGCTTTCTCTTTGATGTCATTAACTTTGGCCTCTTTTTTTATCTTCAATCTTAAATTAATTCCCTAGGAAGCTTGTAGCAGGTTGGTTGGTTGGAGGGATTAAATATAAGGGTTTATAAAGAAAAGCAGCTTTTGATACAATGCTATTACAACATGATCACTTACCCATAAACTGTCAGATACAGAGAGTTTTTTATGTTAGACACAAATGCTGCTCATTTTAAAAGCTATTATCATTCAATAAATAGAATGGGGATTATTTTTATAGTTCGTACTCACTTTACAAATAAATAATCAGTCAGCATGACTCCAGGACCATAAACAATGCTTTCTTTGCTCCTGTGTTTTTGCTTGCTTTGGGGCAGGGGATAATATCAGTTTTCACTATTGAATGCTAAATGGAACCTCTTTATATACCTGGTCAGAGGATTTCATTGACATTTTGCAAATAAGAATATATATCGAATGTTTTAATTTACCTAAGTTTTTCGGGGGTTGGGGTGGCAGTGCAGACTTCTAGGTTTCTCTGAAGACAAGTGGAAAACTATAAAAGACTACTCTTCCATTTAAGGAAGAAGTATGTTCTTTTAATTACCATTCAATTAACATTTTTACTTGATACAAAATTTAAGGGAACAAAGGATTCTAGATTAAATATCAATTTTTTTGTTCTAGGGTTTTACCCCCCAGCATCTATTCCCAACTTGTTCGATAATGGCATCCCAAGTCCCTTTAAGAGATTTACCCTCCATCACAGTGGGTACTTGGGGTCCCTGCCCTGTGGACTTTTTTCCAGATGGGTTTTGGGTCTTGATTAGTGTGACTCACCGACAGAGAAAATGGTCCCATCCTATTCCATCCCTGCAGCATGCCTTAAATGACAGGGCAGCAGTTAGGTAGCAGATCTAGTGCTCTGAAATGACCCTGGATCTCTCTTGATCTTCATTCTGTACCTACTTTTCTGGCCTGTCACTGCATTCTGCAAGCTTCCTGATGTCCTTACAATAAATTCCTTTTCTGCTTTAACTGAACTGCAGTCCAATTTCATTGCTTGCAACCAGAGAACCCTAACTGATATACAGGTGCCCTTTTGCAAGATTATCTCTATGAGAAAGTAATGAACACTGACTCCATTCTAACCATCAGGTGCTCTTTCTAGAGATGAATTATTGCCTGACCTTGCCTACTAGCTCTGAGCATTCCTTAGGAGGCAAACTCAAAAAAAAAAAAAAAAAAAATCAATAGCCTTCAAAACTATTTCTAATGGTTTTGTTGTTGCTATGGAGTCCTAGGACCTGGTAACTGATCAACATGGTAATGCTACATTTGTCCACTTATATAAAGGAACTTCTAACTCATGACCTAAAATCTCAATTATATTTGTAGTAAATCCAAGTGACCCAATTTCACAAACTCATTCCCACAATAAGGGGCAGTGAACTGACCCACAGTGTGTCTTTGTCTCACCTGTAAGACACATTAAGAGTCTGTGTATAAACAGGTCTACAAAACATGAGCTCCTTTTCTAATATGTTTATTCTCACTCTCAGAAATCTCATGCCCATGCCCTGTGGGGGACCAAGATACAATGGTCATATATAAGCTGAAATTTGCCCATAAATTCCTTAAAATCAAATGCAATTATTGGTCCAGCAAATAACAATGAAGGCTTGGGCTTGTTCCAGTAGAGTTCAGACAGAGACAGAGGCACCTGGAGGCATCCCTGGATGTCCCTGGTAGTGGATGAAATTCTAAAAATGTCCCCACTTACCCCAGGCTCTGTACCCTAGAGGAACTGTGTATGTCATGGTGTACCTCTTGGTGAATAGATAATGATCCTGCCGATCATCATAAGCACAATTATGATTATGGAGACATGACTCTACCATGTCAGATGCACAGTTGATGGTACAGTTGACCTTCAAAGTGGGACTATCTAACTGAAACCCTTGTACACAGCTGGTGGGACTATAAATTGGTACAGTCTTCATGGGAAACAGTAGGTATATTCCTCAAAAAATTAAAAATAAAACCACCATATTATCCAGCATTTCTGAACAAAAAGGATATTTTTTAAAGGAATGCAACACTGTTTTGATTCCAACACACAGGAAGTGAGAAAGTACTGAGCAGAGACAGGCATCATCAAACCAGTACTGCATTTGCAGAAGCCTAGGTATTAATCAGACTCTATTTGCCCATAAACCAACACTTACGAATTTGCTCATTAAGAAAACTACTTTAGGCAAAGTCCACTCAGTGTGGGCCATGCAGGCAGCCAGGCGCTCTGCTCTCTAGCAGTACTTACCCTTAGCACATGATTTTAAATTTCACAGAATTCCTTCAACGACAAAAAGGATAATATGTGTGAGTTCTCAGGCGTCAGAGGATTAAATGACATAACAGTGGATAAGAAGAGCTAATTAAATCTATTTTAATATTATTAAGGCATTTCTAGGATCCATATTTTAAAATATACTATGTCAAAGTTGGGGACACCTTCAAGACAAATCACTGTACTTGTTTCTATAGACATCCAACTTAATGAAACTCAAAGTTTCTAGAGCACAGGGTCAAACCCTTCCTCTGACCTCTGTGCTCTGTCTGCCCACAGGTCCCCTTGACACTACCCAGCATTCCACTCTTTATTCCAAGACCCACACAGGTCTGCAGCTGAGAGAGAAGGTGGGACATGTGATTGCACAGAGTCACACGCTGAGCCACCAGCCCAGGAAGGGTGGGGGAAAGAAAGAGTGGCAGCCCCTGCTTCAAGGTGCACATTTAAAGGAGGTCCTGGCAAGGGCAGGGTTTGATGACCAAAGAATGATCTGTGTCATTATTTTCAGAGTACTGACACATAAAGCTAAAAAACAATGAATATCTGTGCCACATCCTTCTTCTCCCCCGTGCTCCTTCTCTAAGCAAAATGATCCGTTTCCCACGTAAAGCAGTAAAGAAATGTTCTCCACACACACCAGAGTCCCTGGTCCAGGCACAGTTGCACAGTGGAAGTATGCGACAGTTCTAGATCATGGGAACACAGCTGCTAGAAATGTCATCCCTCACAGACATGAGGCCCAGTGACACGTTTCCCTTCACTACTACCCAACAACTATATATTTATATTTTGTGTTGCAATGTTTCCAGCATCGATCAGTGAAGCTCTCACAACACACTAAGGGCCCTGGAGACAGAAACCTGACACCACGAATATGGCACTCTGCTGTAAGCAAATTGCTGCTCACTGGGTTGCCTTTGGTGTAAGGGACAGAGACACCATTATCGCACTGCACAGAATCACGCTGGAGCCATCCATCCATCGCATAATCAGTCCCTCCATCACATTTCACTCCTTGGAATCAAAATACTTAGCGCTTATTGCTTCCTTTAATTACACTTCAACAAGTGACTAAATAAAGCCTGTTTTCAAAGTTCAAAATTGCACACATTAATGGATCACCATCTTCTGAACTGTTTTAGACAATCTCCCAGAGCAAATTATTAGCACCCATGAAAGTTTGAGTGCAAAAATCTTAAAATCTGACCTCTGAGAAAGTGAAATTATTCCCAATTATGAACACTGATCTGAAAGTTCCTTATTAACCATAATTAAAAATGAAATCCGGAAATGAGTGAAATAACTTATATGTGAATTAAGTGATAAAACATGGCATAGGAAGAAAAGTTTGACTTCTTAAAAATCTAAGCAGTATATCTTCCTAGTAGTCAAAACTTTATTTAGCGACTGCCAGCAAAAATAACTGCTACAGATCTTGTAAGTGCAGAATGTAAGAAAATATTAAAATATATAAATACTCAAAAAAGTGAAAGATAATTTCATTTTTTACCTGACAGATTGGGAAAAAAAAATATTTGAGCATCCACTACCAGTTAAGATATAAGGATTAGTAGGCCTGAAGGTTTTATAGGGAGAATAAATGATCCCATTGAGAAAGCATTCTGTAGATAACTATTAAAATTAAAAATGCACGTGCCCTTCGACTCAGAGATCCTATTCCTGGCCTCGGCATTTAAGGATAGAGGTCTACATCTATCCTTTTGTACATCTATCCTTTGGACAAAATATGAATGCTTTTGTAAAAAAAAAAAGTATTTATAATAGTGAAAACTGGAAAGAGCTTGAAAGTCCATCAACAGATGTATGGATGGATATGTCAGATAAATGCATCTATAAAATATCACGCTGCAATTAGAAAGAATGAAGGAGATAAGTATTTATTGACTGACAAAGATATGGAATCCAAAGTTTAAAAGGCTTTGGTAATTACTGGGTATGACCTAATACCGTTTCTGTTAACAGTAAAACAGAGGGATATACTTTATAAGCACATCCATATTTATACTTATATTTAATTACCTTTGTTTGTAGAGAAATAGGGAGAAAGACACAAAGTGCTAACAAAAGAATCCTAAAAAGAGGTGGTCTTAAAAGAGGGGGAAAATACTTAAATCTTTTGCCAGGTGCAGTGGTGCACACCTATTATCCCAGTGACTTGGGAGGCTGAGGCAGGAGAATTGCAAGGCTGAGGTCAGCCTCAGCAACTAAGCAAGGCTCTAAGCAACTCAGTGAGACTCTATCTCAAAATGAAATATAAAACAGGCTGGGTTCATTCTCCAGCACCAAAATAAATACTTAAATCTTTTAACAGCCAGTTTCAATTAGTTTTGTAATAAAAATAAGGAGGAGAGCTGAAAAGTTACAGGAAAAAGTTGAGTCTGGCGTAATAAACTTACTACCTGGCAGCATATAGAGACACAATTTGTGAACTATTACCATCAACTACTAGCTGTAAAAACAGCACAGGAGATACTCTTAAAGATCCAAGTGATGTCACCTCTCACCAGACTCAGGATATACTCCCAGGATATACTAGTTTCACTAAACGGCACAAGTTCCCTAATTTAAGCAGGTCTACCACCCCAGCCAAGAGCTGACAAAGGCTGGTGGGGACACATGGGATGGGGTGGGGTACATGACTGAAACAGGGAACAGGCTTGCACAGAGTGGGCAAACACACCAGAGTCCCCTAACCTCACACCTGCTCTCCAGCCACTGTTGAGTTCAGCTTCTCCAGGGTCTAACAGCCTGGTCTAATGCTGCAGTAGCACCTGCTGGTCCAGAACTGCACATGCACAAGGCCTCCCTAAAGGAAGGCCTCTCACTCCCTCCCCTGTCCAGTCAAGGATGTGGACAGCTTGAGCTCTCCAAGTTGGTCCCTCAGTGCCACATGCTTGCAGATCTCCATCTCTAGATGCAATCAGATCCCTTAAGCAGGTGACCCTGCATTTTATCATTCAAACTGGTGAACTGTTAAAGATGAGGCTGGGGAAACAGGTATGTAGGCTTATTCCAAGGGAAAGGAGTCATCTAGCCACAGAGTCTCATGGGAAGAACTGCCTTCTTCCTAAAAGAGATCCCTTGTGAGGAGCAACTTCCTTTATCCAGGAGAATCACCAACCACTTTCTAAAGCACAGTGTCTCAAGTCCTTTCAAACACAGTTACCCTACATGAAAATCCTTCCTCCCTCGTTCCATGAATGCACACTAAGCACCTCCTCCTCCCTTCACTGGCTTTCACTAAATAACTAGGTGCCTGCCATACACTTGGCCCCCAACAGCCTGTTCCTGTAGATCCAACACTGTGCTTGGAGCAGGCAGAGGTTAAAGTCACACACACAGGTATCCAACAGGTTGCTCTGACATCAAGATGTGAGGAGAGGGGCAGTGTTTCAGGCAGGAGAAATGAATGGCAGGAACTGGCTCCAAAGGAAGGCAGGATCCTCAAGGAGTGACCCTCTGAGGAAGGCTTTGGGTTACTCAGAGCCAAAAGCCAAGTCATGCATACATGAACTCAGGCACAGGGTGAGCAGAAACAGCAACTGCAGCCTTCATGGAAATGGAGGAAGGGGGAATGGGAAGATATTGACCAACAGGAGAAACTCATCAACTCCCTCAGGACTGTGGCCCTCCTGCTTCTCCTGCTCAAGAGGAAAGCATAAATAAACGTCAGCTCTGGTGGCCTGCCACCACTCAGGGGTGATATGGAAACTTACTGTTTTTCTGTATCTGCTGGAACATAGACTGTTCAACTAGCAATCACTCGTCTATTTTGACTGCAAACACTAATATCACTGCTGAAAAAGTAGCCACCCCCTTATATGATGTATTTATTAATCACCAGACAATTCCAAAATCTCATATTCCAAAAGGATCTGGTAGGGTTTTATAAACTGTAAGAAATATATATCTCATAGGAAGCCCCAGAACGATTCTAGAAATGACATGCAGGTTTCACATGTTATCAGTCTGAAACAAAGATTTTTTTTTTAAGATGAAAAGAAGTGAAGGGAATTGGAATGAATAGGATATTAAATTCAAACTGTGTAGAAACTAAGAGAAAATGCCATTTTTTAAATCATGAACTAAATTCCCAAATAATTTCTTCAGCTGGCTTGAGACATGGCTTATCAGTAACTTCACTGGCAAAACTATGCAAAGTGAGGGAAATTAATATTAGTTGAGAGACTGCTAAGTACTTCTGAATGTACTAAAAATGTGCTTCCTTTAAAAAATATTTTCATATGCTCAGGACTTAAAGTCATCTTTTATGTTCTAATTTTTAAATGATCTGGCACATTTGAATCTGCAAAACAACTTGTCAGTAAGATTTATGCAGTTATGTCCTTACAAATTTGGGTATACAAACTCAACAATGTCACACACACAAATGTGATGAAAAATTGCCCGTATGAACAAGTACAACCATCCGTCCTTGAAGGGGTAGCTGAAACATGAAATTTTGGTGAGGGTTGGGGCTGGGGGTATGGAGGAAATGGCAGTTTGGTCATAAAACTCAGTACCATTGATTTCAGTTTCCTGTTACCCCTTCAAGGCTGTTCTCTGCAAGCTAGCTACAGTATATGCCAGGCCAAAGGATGAGGGTAAGAGAGAAAGTTACAGCTCATTGAAACACTGGAAAAGGAAACTGTTCTACCCACAGCTGAATGGCTCACCAGTCACCAAACACTTCCTTCTTTATGCCAGGGCTCCAAGGTGACCAGGACATCATTCCTTTGTAAGGCATTAAGAAAGAGGAAACTTCATCCAACTATGGTATTTGGAAGTGGAACTTTTAGGAATAATTAAGATTAAATGAGGCCATGATGGTGGGACCCTAATGCAAACAGACCATGGCTTTATGATAACAAGAGAGATCTGAGGTAGGATGCTCAGCCCCACCATGTTATGTACTGTGCTGCCCCAGGACGCTCCAGAAAATCTCTACCAGCAACAGGATGTCACCAGAGTGGTCGCCCTGTCTTGGACTTCCACAACTGTGAGCTGAATCAACCTTATTTCTTGATAAATTATCCAGTCTGTGATATTCAGTTATAGGAACAAAAAAATGAACTGAGACAAGATGAATGACTTTTTCCAACAACTGTAACAAATTTCTATTTCTAATAGCTAAGAATACTGTGGAAATACTGAAAAAGTAAGCCAAGAAAATGTCTTTGCTTCCCTGGGCTTCTAAACAACTTAGAATACACATGTTGAAAACAAGAGCCAACCTGAATTACGCCTTCATCCCTTGGAGCTTAGTACAGTACCACCCATATAGCAATTTCACAATTAAAAATACTTGAAAGAATAAAGCAAAAATTTGCCCACTAAATGCAAAGTTTACTACAACAAGGAATAGCTACAAAGCTTCATGTGTGGGAAAGGATAGGATGAAGGGTAAACAGAGTCAGTGGATGACAAAGTGCAAAGAGACATAGGACACTGTTCTGAAAACATGTCCAAAATGGTCTTCGGTCCTCATCACAGCAATGAAAAGAGATTGGTGACGGAAACAAACTTCCTGAAACATTTCAGGCTGTCCACTTTGGATCTGAATTTTATGCATATTTTGTTTTCATCAAAATGCATGAGCTCTCAACGGGCTCTTCATGAATTCCAGCCTGTGCTCTCTTCCAGTACACTCAGAGATGAGGGCTCTCACACACCCAATGCCACTCAGTTTTCCCTTAAAATGTCACAATGTCCTCAGCACCAATTTCAGGTTCCAGCAAGTTATATGAGATGATTTAAAATGCAAACTATCTACAAATGAAAATGGTGTATCAAAGACACCAAAAGAACAAAGGCCCTAACAAACACACAAATCTCTGATTCAAGGACCCTGCCAACAACATCCAAAAGAAGAATTACATTGTCTTCACAATATTTACAAAGAGGGATTATTTTATTTAAACTGATTTAGTTTATGTTTTCCTCTATGTTGATCAAATTGTATTTCAACTTCAGCCTGGGTTAGCATGTTGTCTGAACACTTAATTACTACCACATCTTCACACCACACTCTTAAATCACACCCTAGGTCCAGAAGACAAGAAGCACTTCAGGGAGACAGTCAGGCCTGCTTTACTTTCTATGGGTGTTTGGAGCCAATAAGACTAAAACATTTCTTTGCCATTTAACTGAGCAAAACAATTGTGTTTGCCATTGTGGCTGTGGATCTAAAGAGCCTACCAAGTAGGGCTTGACAGAATTTAATATAATGCATTTTTTAACTTATTTATTTTATTTCCACCAGTATCTGATTGTCTGCATTGTGTACAAAATAAATAAAACAGACAAGTAACTAACTTCTCTACTCTGTTAGAAAACACACTACTTACTCCATCTCTGTTCTGCTTTACTTATAGAAAAGCAAAGCCCCCAAAACTTAAAACTCCAGGACTCTCAACTCTGCCGTGCACACTCTTGTTTAACCTTTCCTTAGTTTTCTTCCTCCTTCTTCATAGACTGCCCTGAACATGTTCCTCTGCTCCAGGTGCCTCGCCTGCTTCCTCCCAATGCGCTTCCCCAGGTCTGGCCCTTCCAGAGAAAATAAGCAGGGAGTATTTCAGCCCATGGCTAAAAAACTGCATTTCTACTTAAAAGTGCTTTCACCACTACCTCTAGCTACAATGAAGGAGAAAGATCTACTTTTATTTTGGAATGGTCCCTGCTGAGATCAGGATATGGTTTATCTCACAAAGGTTCTTGTGCTGGATACTTGATCCCCAATATAGTGGTACTGAAAGGTGCTGGGAACTTCAATGGGAGGTGATTAGGTGAGACCCATATGTTTGAAAGGTGTTATCGTCCATCTTGCTTGACAACTGGATTGGTTACTGTGGGAGCTGAGAGTAATGTATCAGGTCAGCCTCCTCTGTCTGGTCTCTCTTATACTTATGCCTCCTCTTAAACACCCTTGCTTTCACTCCCACTTCTCTGCCATTTTGAGAAGACAAAGGTCCTCACCAGAAACTACAAAGATTCTGGCATCATGCTCTTAAGACAAAAACACTGCCAACACTGTGAACCAAAACAAACCTCTCTTCTCTATAAAGTTCCCAGCCTCAGGCATTTTGTTGTAGCAGCACAAAATGAATTAAGACAGTCCCTCCACCAATGCTGAAAATCAAATTTCTTTTCATCTTCCTGGGGCTTCATTTCATCTTTTATGAAAATTGTTTTAAATTCAGCTATCTTTTAGAATCACCTTGGTAGCCTTAAAAATCTCAACACCACCAAGTCCAAAATCAATCAGATGGGAATCTCTGTGGGTGGATCTCACCATCAGTTTTGTTTTGTTTTGCTCATACTGGGGATTGAACCCAGAGGTCTTAACCACTGAGCCACATCCCCAGTCCTTTTTAATTTTTATTTTGAGACAAGGTCTTGCTAAGTTCTTTAGGGCCTCACTAAGTTTTGCTAAGGTTGGCCCCCATCTTGCAATCCTCCTGCCTCTATCTCCCAAGTCACTGGAGTTACAGTTGTACACTACCATGTTTGCCAGCAGGATTGTTTTTAAAATTCCAAATGGCTCCAATTTACAGTCAAGGTTGAGAATCATTTCTATCTTCACCTCTCCAAAGATATTTAAAAATTTGCAGGTTTCTCCCATCTTAAGAAACACTGCCTCCCTATTATCACAAAGACCAAAAAAAAAAAAAAAAAAAATCTAACAAGTATGTGGAAAAAGGTAAACTCTCACATACTGTTGGTGGGAATGTTCCCATTACAGGAAACAGTATGGAGATTCCTCAAAAAAAACTAAAAACAGATCTACCTTGTAATCCAGCTGTCCCACTTCCAGGAATAAATACAAAGGAAGGGAAATCAGTATGCTGAAGAAACAACAACTGCTCACCCATGTTTACTTAAGCACCATTCACAATAGCCAAGATATGGAAACAACTGAAGTGCCCTCAATGACTGCGTGGACAAAGAACATGTGATACGGGTGTATGATGAAACAGTATTCAGCTGTAAAAAATAATGAAATGCTGTCGTTTGTGACAACATGGGTGATCCTAGAGGACATTATGGTAAGTGAAATAAGCTGAACACAGAATGACAAATATCACATCTTCTCACTCACGTAGACACTAAAAATGTTGATCAGATGCAAGTAGAGAGGAGAAGGAAAATAGAAGGTGGATAATGAGTGCTGAAACGCAGCTGGATGGGAGGAAAGCCCATAGTGCTCTATGGCACAGGAGGGTTAATACAGATCACAATAATTTACTATATATCAAAACAGCTAGAAGCAAGGAGATTTTGAAAGCTGTCAGGCACATGTACTCACAAAAAACAAACGTTTGAGGTGATGGATGTGATAATTACCCTGATTTGATCACTGCACTTAGCAAACATATATCAAAATATCACACTCTGAGAAATGTGTAAAATTATTATGTGTCAATTAAAACACACACACACGGCCTCCCTCAATTCCATGTCCTCCTCTGAGTACATTCATCTCTCTCTCACTTCTCTCAGATGAAACTTCTCAAAAGACCCGTCTAGAGGCAGAGAACAAGAGGACTGCACCTTAGCAAGGCCCTAAGCAACTTAGCGAGAACCTGTCTCAGAATAAATAAAAAGGGCTTGGGATTCAGCTCATTGGTAAAAAGCCTCTGGGCTCAATCCTCATTCCAACCCAAAACAAAACCTGAAATCCCGCCTCTCCTCTTCCCCACCTGCACCTCTCTCCCCACCCTGCAAAACCAAGCCTGGCCCAGCTGTTCTGCAGGAAGTGCTTTCAGCAGCTGTGAGGGTCCTCTCTTCACCCAGCACACGCCCTGGTCCTGATGCCCTTGACTTCTCAGCAGCACATTCCTTTCCATTCATTGTGTCCAAGTAGGTTTTTCCTCCTGGATGGTTTGGCCTTTTGACCTGCACATATACGTGCCTTTTATCAGGAAGGTTTGCTTCTGTTCTCTCTTTGAAGGATTTTGGTTCTCATTTTTCATTCTCTTCCTTTAGAAAAACAAGTCAAGATGTGATGGTAACGCTTTGTTTTTCCTACATATCAACTTCAGAGAAATCCTTTCTCTCACATTTTCACTTTGTTTTGGGGAACTTTCTCAAGTCTGTTTATTCCTGCATTTTCATTTGTATTTACCAAATTTGGGGGCTTCTAATGTGATTTTCATCTTTCCACGATTTTGTTTTTTCTTTCTTCATGGGGATGAATCAGCTCCCTAGCCATCACCTTTATCTTTTCTTTTCTTCTATCATATGTGCCTTTTCTTGAAACCCTCTTTTTACAAAGTCCAGTTATCATTATTCTGTAAAGGCCTTGAAGAACTAGGAGTCTGAATTTTTCTTGTGTGTGAGATAGTTGGCTTTGGATCTCTGTTCTTCATTTTCCTCTCTGTTCTTTCCTTCCTTGAATTCGTGCTCCTTGTGCCCAGGTCTGGCACAGGCAGACCTTCACACTGCAACAGAACACCACTGGCCCCTGCCCATGATCAACACAGGAAGAGGAAGGAGCAGCACTGGCCCATCACTATCTGCACCTCTGTCAAGCCCTGTACCCTGGGAGGATTTCACACTCAGGTCTTTGGGGTGAACCCCCTTCAAACTAAGCAGCCCCTTATGTCACCACTCTGTGGTGATGTTCCGACCACCACCTAGCTGATCTTCCCACTCTGCCCACATTTAGGAGCCTGTACTAGACATGCAGGTGGTACATGGCCACCATGGTGGTGAGGTAGGCACACAGGCACTGAGGTGCTGACTCCAGGGATCGTGGTTCTCTCAGACCCTGATGGGCACGGGCTCCCTGGTTGTTTAGTTCATAGCCTGCCCTCCTGCACACGGTGGCTCTTCTCTTCCGTCTGCTCCCTGTCTGCCAGCTTTCTGCAGTACATGGCTAAACTGCACAGCAAGTCCTGGCTGTGCCTTCTTATTATCTTAGAGAAGCCATTTAATTTCTAGAGGCCTAACTACTTGAGAAAACTACATTCTGCCAGAATTTGAGGTCTGTGTAAGTTCACAGCATCCTCTCTCATTTGGTCCAAATTTCACTGTATTTGGAAGATATTCTTTATAGCTTGTGGTCTGAGGTTGTGGCTATTTAATGGAAGACAGCAATTTCTTCTTTGTTTTTTTACTATTTTTCTTCCTTTTGTGGGCTTTCAGGAAGAACAGTGGAATAAAAAAAAATATGGTCTTACACTACCCTCTTTAACTAGGTCTTTGTTTAATTTTTAAATAGTTTGAAGCAAAGCCAAAAGCATTTTTTTCTTTTAGAAAAGCCACCAAATACAAATGATTCAAAAAAATCTTATTAAGTTAATGAAAGCATGGAAAAAATGCATAATGGGAAATTTACTACTCTAAATATTTCTAAAGACAGATATCACCTCTAAAAGACAAATTTATTATTTTTGCAAAATTTCACTGTTAGCTGCAAATCATAAATAGTTACCTTCTTTTTACTGATTAATAACTGTTTTAATCAGCTATTTTTCTGCTGTGACAAAATGAACTGACCAGCACAATTATATAGGAGGAAAAGTTTATTTGAGAGCTCAGAGTTTCAGAGGTCTTAGTCCATAGAAGGCCGGTTCCAGTCCTCAGGGATTGAGGTGAGGCAAAACGTCATGGCAGAAGAGTGTGGCAGAGGGAAGCAGCTTACATCATCATGAAGCAGAGAGAGTGTCTTGCTCTCTAGATACAAAATATATACCCCAAAGCCTTGTCCCAATTCCAATCTCCTCCGGCTATACCATACCACATCATTTACTACTCACTTAATCTCTAACAGAGAATTAAATCACTGATTGAGTTAAGACTCTCACAACCTCAATCATTTTCCTCTGAACCTTCTTGCATTGTCTGGCACATGAGCTTTTGGGGGACACCTCATATCCAAACCATAACAATAATCATGAGGAAGTGTCCCACCCATTTCAGAGGCTATGGACTCCAACATCTGTTGAACTTGTGAATTTCATTTTTTAAAAAAGGAATTCCTGAAAGATATGCTTGGAAAATTATGACTCTTTACCAATGCCAGGGATTCTCATTTAATTTAATCCAGAATAAAATCAGGCGACTACTTTGTGGAGGGAGGGTCTTTCCCAAGAAATTACACTTAAAATTTAACACTAGAGCCAGATATGGTACCATACACTTGGAATCCCAGTTACTGGGGAGGCTAAAGCAGACGGACCCCAAGTTCAAGGTCAGCTCTGGGCAACTTAACATGACCCTGTCTCAAAATAAAAAATAAAAAGGTTGGGGAGGTAACTCAGTGGTAAACACCCCTAAGGCTCAATTCCCAGTACCAAAAGAAAAAAACTAACACTAGGGCCAGGGGTATAGCTCAGGGGTAGAGCACTGCCTGGCATGTGTGAGGCCTGGGTTCCATCCCTAGCACCACAAAAGAAAAAGTTAACACTATTTATTGTAGATGACCACCTTCTTCACTCAACCTTGCCAAGAAGGAATGAGGCTTTTATAAACTCTACCACTTGTTCAGTTTAGACATTCGTACCCTAGCCAAAAAAGAGAGGTTGCCATATAAAATTCAAGTCCTATCTCCATTTATTATTAATGTGCTTCATTTTAAATTAATGAACAAATTAAAACTAATCATTATGGGCTTTAAAATGTCTGTTTCTCTCTTCTCTGGGGGCACCCTCTCCCCTCAGAATTATCATAACCTCAGATGTAAAACCACAATCAACTGCAATGGCTAATTATATATTTAATTTACTTACAAATAAATGACTAATTTCCCTAAATATAATTACTTTCTTTGGGGAAAATAATTTATAAATAATCATGGTTACATATTCCACATTATTATATATTTCATTTATACAACTCATGAAACATTCCCCTAATATAAACATTTTCATCAGAAAAAGACACTTGCCTTGGTATAAAACAAGTCAAATTTTCAGTTAAGCTATTATTTTTCTTTTTTCTAGTTGAGAGGGGGAAAAATGAGTAGCTGCTAAATTGTGATCCTCGAGAAGCTGAGTTATACAGTCAGGAAGAAGAAGAAGAAAGGGGAGAGGCAGGGACTGTGTCTCTGAGGACCACAGTGCATCCTGGTTAAAGAGGCATCTGCGATAAATGCAACCTGACAAGTATCCAGAGACCGGAGCGATATTCTATCAAGTATTTTTAAATTCAGTTCCACACAAGTCAACTCAGTTTTGCCTGGAGATCCTCCCAGACATTTAGCTGGTGTGTATATAATTACTTGTCTCTCGGAATTGGGAGTGGGAAACAGCAAAAGGAACAGTGCGTAGTGTTTCAAGATGGGAATAAACTAGAAGGCTGGATGTTCAAGGGAGCTGAAACTCAGGCTTCCTTCCCATGCCCAATTTTTTAAGCTTTATTTTGACATAGTTAAGGAACAATATTTTTCAATTTTGAAGGTTGTCACCATCGTTTTGTGCAGATGTTTAAAAACAAAAATGCAATGTTATTTACTCTTCAAGAACTACCTCCTTCATCTTATTTGTCACATCAAAGACCAATGTAGGATAGTGAGCACGCACTGCAACCTCCATCTTTCACAATGATTCAAGTTACACTTACCAACCTAAGTAATCTTAGATTCTTAGCTTCAGAATTCATTTAGGGTATGTAGTAGTTAAAACTCCTTAGAAGTTCAAGATAGAACTACTTCATATGTTTTAGGACCCCCTGCCCATTTTGGTTTTTGGTGGTACTGCAGATGGAACCCATAGGTACTCCACCACTGAGCTATAATGCCCAGTCCTCTTTATTTTTTATTTTGATACAGGGTCTCACTATGTTGCCCAGGTTGGTCTCAAACTTGCCATCCTCCTGCCTCACCCTCCCAACTTGCTGGAATTGCAGGCATGCACCTCCATACCCATTTTGAAATGAGAAACTGCTGCAATATATGGAAGAGAAAGAGTATGTGAATTCTTAAGCCAGACCTTTATAAAGTCGCATGTAGCCAGGAATACTGACCCACATCTATAATCTCAGCAACTTGGGAGGCTGAGGTAAAAGGACTACAAATTCAAGGTCAGCCATATCAAGTTAGCAAGACCCTCTCCCAAAAGAAAAAAACAATAAAAATGAAATGGGGATACAGCACAGTGATAGCGTTCCCTGGATTCAATCACTAGCACCATCAAAAAAAAAAAAAAAAAAAAGTCCTACATAGCAAAATAAAAAGATGTGCCAGACAACTAACATATGTTTATGTAGATCTTGGTTCCCAACTTCTCGGCTTCTACTGAAGTATCTTCAATACTTGATTCATCAGTTATTAAGAGGGAAACAGAAAAACTCAACTCATCTTCTTGTTCATGATTATCTATAGAGTAATACACATTTTCTGTGTTCCACAAACTGTCTTCCTAACACCAGACATGCTACAATACAATGTGGAGACTGAAAATAACTTTGAATCTAAGCAAATTTTTCAATAAGGACAGAGAAAAAGAGAGAATCTATATGTAGTGGGCTTTTTATCTTATCATGAAACTACTTACAACTGTCTTGTCCAATGCATTATTAGCAGCCTCAGATAAGCTATTAAGTGCTTAGAAAAATGGCCAGTCCAAAATGAGTTATAAGTACAAACTGTACCCCAAATTTTGAAAGCTTTGTAAAAGAAAGTAAAATATCTCATTAATAAACTTTATCCTGCTAATAGGCTAAAATAATATCTTGGATGAATTAGGTCAGATAAAATGTTATTAAAATATATTAAAACTTTTTTAAAGTACAGTGACTAGAAAATGTTAACTTGTAACCATGGCTCACCACATTGTCTTTCTATTGGGCAGAATGGTTTTTTTCTTTGTTTTTTTGTGGTGCTGAGGATTGAACCCAGGGTCACCCACATGCAATCTGTCACTGAGGTACCCTGCTACTCGAGGACAGTGTGGTTTTACAGACTAATGTTGAAATAATCTATGATACAATTCAATTATACATTAGATTAAAAATTAAGGTAAAATACAGCTGGGCAACCTGGTGCACACCTGTAATCACAGCAACTCAGGAGGCTGAGGCAGGAGGATTGCAAATTCAAAGGTAGCCTTGGCAACTTAGCAAGGCCCTAAGCAACTTAGTGAGACCCTGTCTCAAAATTAAAAATAAAAAGGGCTGGGGATGTAGCTCAGTGGTTAAGTGCCTCTGGGTTCAATCCCCAGTATCAAAAAAATAAAATAATAAGGTTAAAAAACAGCACACATTCATTCTCTCCCTAACTCTCCCAAATGTGCCTTGCAAGGGGAGGGGGACAGCAAAACTGCCCATCAAGAAGGTTACTGAAAAAAAAGAGTTAACTTATTGCATTCAGCCTTATCTCTGACATTTAACTCTTCCAAAAATCTACTCTGCTCCACTGCTTCCTGCTGTGAAAAGTTTCCAAGCAAACTGTGACCCTAGTCTTCCAGGAGGTAAGTACATGCTTTATAAATTAGCTGCTGATATGGCAGTCACCACAGCTCCAAAAAAGGTGGGTACCCAAACAGGTGTGCAAGTGACCAGATACACGTAGGAGGTCATGAAACCCTCTCAGGTGAAACATGAGCAGGACACCAACACAAAAATCTGGCTACTTAACACCAAAAGGGTTCTCCCTATATATATCACTACCGCCAAGCAGAGACATATCTTCTACTGGAAGGCTAAACCACAAAGGGGTGCAGGAATGGAATGTGTGCTGGGAATGGCAGGATCCCCTGCTGGATTCTAGCCCTAAGCCTGGGAAAGTTCTCTGCTGCTGCCACTTCCTGCCCTTCCTCCCCAGGTTTCAGTGATACCTGGAAACCCATGTTGGGGGCTGAGAGTTTGCAACAAGGAACTTGGTTGACCCAGGGAACAGCAGAGTTAGATTCTCAGGGAACAGTTGCAGGATAAGTATCCACTGAATCTTTCAACAAATAAAATCCTTACTATGTGACAGGAATTGTCCCAAGGCTACATCATTGAACAAAAGTAAGGTGCCCTGTTTCAGCAAAATCACACAACAAAAAAAAAAAAAAAAAAGAAAGAAAGAAAGGAAAGAAAGAAAGAAAGAAAGAAAGAAAGAAAGAAAAATTATAAACCACTTCTAGAAGGTAGTAAGTGGTAAGTGAAGATAAAAGTAGATCAGATAAGAAGTTTCTGGGCTCTCACTGCAGGGGCAGCAGTTCTCTGGAGGGACCAAGGTAAGCATCACTGAGAAGGTGAGACCTCCCAAGAGACCTAGGAGGGGGAGGAAGTGAGCCAAGCCTGACTCCAGGGGAAGCAGCAGAAGGCAGCAGAGGTCATAGCTGGCATAGTCCCCACACAGGACAGAGGCCTCTGCAGCAGGAGGCAGCTGGGTAAGGAGCAGAGTGACAGGCGGTCACAAAGGTCACACAGTCAGAACTTGTAAGACTCAGAGGCTATGATGAGGACTGCAGTTTTTACTCTGAGAACCCCCTAGAAGCTTTTGAGCAGAGGAATACTTTGTTCTGCCTTTTGAAAGAACTTCCCTGTGAATTGTTCTGTGGAAAGACTCTAGGGTCAAGGATAGAAGCAGGGACTATTCACCCACAATGCGTAAAATACTTTTGCAACTGAAAGCTAAATAATAACAATGGAGACAAAGAATGATAAGAGTAATGGTTTCTGATCAGGAGGAAGAAAAGAAAGGCTGGAGATGATAAAGTGGAGGAATGGGAAAATCCCACAATATTCAGGACCTGAAATGGTGTCATTGTGACTTACTCAGCAAGAGCAGGTATGGAAGACAGCAGCAGTGTCCACTGACAGGATCATGGTGCAATTCCAAGTTGCACCTGTCCTTTGAAAGGGAACTGCATTAACAAGCATTTGATTTTCCCTGTTTCAAGAAGGAAACTATTTCTCTAAAAGAAAACACATTATAGCTACAGCAACAAAAAAGAAAAAAAAAATAGTGAACACAATTAACCTGGCACTTTCAAGCCATTTCAACATTTAGTTAGGAAACATAGCAGGTATGTGCATTTCCTTTAGAATACTAGCAGGGAAATGTGAGTATGTAAGGAAAAAAATAATCAGTATAAATAAACATTAATATAGAACTAATTTTCTTAGTTCTCATTTCACTGAATAATTATACCTTTGGGCTAACATGAATAATTTATTAAGTAGCATTCAGTTTATATGCAGCCTTGCAACTTTCTGCCCTCATTATGCAATCATTTGAAATCATTTCCAGGGTACACTAAGGCTGGAAAGTGACTTCCATGCAAATGTCCTTTTCCTATGAGCCTATGGATAGTTTACTGAGTGTGTCTTTAGGTTAATAAGAGTTGTTCAAAATGCTACTTAAAAATCTTCTCTCTGAAATATGCTCAATAATTTATTAAAGTCCTAAAATGCCAAACTTCCCTTTTTTTCTTGGCTTATTACGCAGTCTGGTTCTTAACTCAATTAAGTTTTTAAGGAATATAAAACTAGGAAATTTGTTTCCTGGTTTCTTCACAGTTATTAAAAGTTGCCTGCCCTTCAATAAGAACCATTGTTAGAAAATAATCCTCATTTAAAAGTTGAGTTTGGGCACTCTGGGATCTAATGGCCCTATGAGAGATCCACTTCCCATTAAAACTGCCTCCATTTTTAGCTGTTATAAGAAGAAGCCAATGTGTAATGAAGCATCGATACATTAATCCCAAAAACGAACCTGTTTTGCTAAGTCTCGTGGAGCACAGAACACTGATTTTATAGATCTGAATGTTCCTCCTCATCTTTCTTGCTTCTTCACGTTCTCTGCTACACTGTAGATCATCATAAAATGGTAATCTAATTACTACAACTATTAATTATGCTCATGATTAATTTGAAACACATGACACTAAATGTAAACGGGTTCAGTAAAAGACAACACACAGTCTTAATGAAATTCTAACACCTGAAAATGTTTGGCATCATTATCAGTCAAGTAACTGCACTTAATTTCCTCTCAATTGGGCATATTAATAGGGCTGGTTCCTAGTGTTATTTACTAAAACTGTGTTTCAACACAAAACAACAAATGTGCACCTTAACTATGACCTTGAACTGCAGAGTTGTGTCCAGCATTGGCCTTCTAGGCAGGCAGACACTAAAATAAAATCATCAGGCCTTGCTATTGACTTCCTCTTAGCACCTTCCATCTGCCAGTCAAATGCCCAGTTCCCTCAAGAAGTTAGTTTGTGTTCTTGGAACCTACGAACACTATGTGGTTTATGGTTATGTTGGAAATAATGGGGGAAATGCTGACTGAAGAGATTAGAAACAAGAATACTTTGCCAAATGGGGCTTTCATGGGAAGACTGTATTCCTGACATGGGATGAAGAAGTGGGAATACCAGAGAATGAACTGTGAGACTTCCAGAAGACAGTCTAGAATGACTAGGGGTTCAACTGCATCCATAAGATAGCCCTGAGTTTGGCGCCCAGTGTTGTGAGGACCATTCAGGCATTTGAGTCCTTCCCTTAATTAAATTAAAAACAGGACTTTTAACCCAGGCATGAGGTCACTCCAGCGTTCATCTAAACAAAGCTCCTGGAACCTCTGCCCACTTCAGGTTCAGCCACAGTGGAAGGTGGGAGTAACAGAAATGAGTGCTGTCATTCCCAGGATTTCTGTTTTCCTTCCGTTGCTTTTCAATCTCCCACTTGCAAATTCAGGTCTTTGTTCTGGGAAGAAAAGGCAAGGTAAGAAAAAGGAAAAGAGGGAGGAGAGAGGAAGGAAAGAAGGAAGGGAAAGTGGGAGGGGAAGGAAAGGAAGGAGGCAGGCAATATGTAGGCGATTAAAAGGGAGGATATTCAGCAGGGCATGGTACTGCTCACCTATAATCGCCACAGCTGGGGAGGCTGAGGCAGGAGGATTTCAAGTTCAAAACAAAACCAGCCCCAGCAACTTAGCAAGGCCCTAAGTAACTAAGCAAGATTCTGTCTCAAAATGAAAATTTTAAAAAGGCTGGGGATGTGGCTCTGTGGTTAAGCACCCCTGGGTTCAATCCCCAGTACCAAAGGCGGGTGGAAGGAGGAGAGAGCCCCAAGTAAAATTTCCAAAGTAAAAGGGAATGTTGAATTCAGGAATAAAATGCCTCTTAATCCAAATTTTCAATAAGTTTGCCTCATAACAAGCTTTTTAAAAATGAAAACATCCTTTATTAAATGAAATGTATGTTAATGATATATCTTTAAAATATTTTATAATGGCATGTCTTTCCCCTAAGATCAAACACATTCTGTCATTTTTCCATCAATCAATTTATTTCACTGTTTGAGCCTGATGGAATATTTGTCACTGTGATTCAAAGAATATTAACAAAAGCTAAAGAAACCTATTCTGTAAACCCCTGATTCCAGTATAGGTAGGGTTTGCATACTGATTCAAAGAATAACTCTGAACACCCTAATTTTAAATGCCTTTTTAAAATTTATGATTAATTTATAATTTTAATTTTAATTCAAAACAGAATCAGGTCACTGGAAGATAGAGGGAGGAACAATTTGGATCTCCCAATCTTTGAAGTACTAGTTAAGGGGGAAACTGAGTTTACAAGTTTAACAAATTTATATGTCAATAAAGAAAATGTACATAAAATATCTATATAAAGACAAATTTGAATATCTTAAAAATCCAGACTATCTAAACAAACTATACATATCACAAAGGAAATATCATGGCTGAGATATTTGGAATACAATATATAAACATACATGCACAGGACAACACACACACACGTATACACACACCTTAAAGGAAAAAGTCCTTGGCTAATCATTTCTATTCAAATATGCCAGTTGAGGAAACATGATAACAGTATCTACTTAATCACCAGTCTAAATGTAAAGGGACTATCTCACCTTCAACACAAATTCATTCCACAGTCAGTGGGGACTCACCCCTCCTGAAAATACATCCATTTTCTTATTGATCTCGTTGTGAGTACTCCCAAAGTTTTGTCTCTGCCTCAGGCCTCTTCCATGAGCACCAGCCTATAGGTGCAACTGCACGGTCAACATCTCCACTAAGGGATCTTTGTGACAACTCAACTTAAAGACTCCAAACCACTCTGATTTTCCCCATCACATCTCTCATAGATGTCCACATCTCAATAAAGGACAATGCCACCAATCAAAAAACACTGTAGTCACCCCTGACCTGTCCTCTTAATATTCAAATCCAATCTGTCACAAAATCTTACTGGTTCCACCTTTAATACAGCCAGAGACTAAATCACTCCTCATCACCTCCATTGTTACTACTTGGTCCAAACAACTAGGGGCCCCTGCCACTGACTATTCATAGTATCCTAAATGGGTCACCCTGCTTCCAATTTGTCCCTGTAGAGTCTGTATCTATTAAAGAGCAGGCAGAATGATCTTTCCATAAAGTGGGTCAGCCCAGGTGACAACATGACTCAAAAACCTTCAATGGCTTCTCTGAGGTAAATGCCTCAGAGTCTTTCCACATATGAGGTGATTGGTCCCCAGTCCATTTCCAAACTTCTCTCCTATTTTCTTCTTTGATTCTGCCTGTCTGTTGTTATAATCCACTCCACATAGACACTCCCCTCTGCCTGCAACATTCTTTCCTCAGATATCTAACAGCTCTATCTCTAATGTTCTTCGAATGTTAAGGAGGCATTACCTGACCCAACTATTCAATGTTGCAAGCCAGCCCACCCACAAGGCTCCTTTTCTGCCTCTTTCTGCTTTACTGTTTTCTGTAGCACTTATCTCCATCTCACATACTATCTACTATCTTACAGCGGCAGATTGCATTTTCTTTAAAAATCTTGGCTGCAGCAACACATCTAGACATCTATGTCTTCCCCTCTTGAACCTGGGTGGGCCTTGTGATTGTCTTGACAAACACAGTATATGGGAAGTGACTGTGATTTCTGTAGCTAGACCATAAATACAATGCAGCTTCTGCCTGGCTCTCCTGGGATGTTCTGCAAGGAATGCTGAAAGGAAGGCATGAAGAGCTCATATGGAAAAGAAACCAATCTCCAGCACAGGGCATGGATGAAGCACCAGCAGTTCCCAGGGCCCTCTGCTCACAGGGCTTGTGCCTGAAGTCATGTTCTTGAAATTCTTAACATTATCTCTGAATCTGTGTTCAGTACATAGAGCCCAATGGGACCATGAATCGTGAGCTGATAACTTGGAACCACTACTGCAAGATCCTGCTTCCCTGGCACAGGTTTTTAGCAGCCCACTTTCCAGCTCCCTGGCCTTCCCTGTCCCTGCCCCTTGACAGTGACTGCTGCCTCCTCTGCCCTTGGCAGGGGCATAGAAACACAGGAAGAAGGGGCTAGGCACCTGTGCAGTGGTGGTTCTGGATATACCATGGTGGAGGCCACCCCACCCTGGGTTAATGGTACCCCAGCACTTGTGAAACCCCAATTCAAGTACAGAGCAGATCCTGCACAAAGGCTGCAGTCCCTCAAGGGTCACCCATCCACTGTGCATGGGGATGATAGGCCCCAAGGAAGGAGAGGAATCCAGTTTTATTTGTCCAACCCTAGCTAGGAAATGTGTCCTCTGTCCTGGGACTGGAAGGAGAGCTCTCAGCTGGTAGGCTGAGGGCATTAAGAAAGGGGGTGCAGACGTCTGGGAGAGTCCATACTGCCTACCAAGTATCCCCATGCCCAAGGGGGTACTTACAGAGCAAATAAAAATCACTAAAACAGAGAGACCACAAAAGGAAGGAAAAATGTTTTACATTATAGTAGCTTTTAATATCACTTTTCCCCTGCTTTTTTGACCATGGGGCCTCTCCTTTCCATTGTACGTGGGACCTGCTCCAACAGGGAAAGCCAAGATAAGCCTTCCCCATGAACCCCACCCAAACTACAAATTTATAAGCCAAAAGTCACTATTATATTAATTCACTAAGTCTGGCTTGTTGTACAGTGAAAGACAACCAGAACACGTATAGTTGTTGATTTTCTGATTCCCCCAACACATACATGCACACATGGTCAGGTTTTCCTAGAAGCTTTGGGAAGTCAATGATTTTGAAGGTCTCTCCATATTCCTCATATCTAGAACACTGGCTTACCCCAACAGTCACCTAGTAAGTGTTAGTTTAGTGAACTGATGTCCAATTTTGATGAAACTTGATTATAAATAAATTGGTCACCAGCATGGGAAAACTTTACAGTCTAAAATGAGTAAATATTGATGCTCCTCAACTTCTGCTATTGCTCTTATCTGATAAAGCCATCATTAACTTGGAAATATCCTAAGTGGAAACTGCACTGACTTTATCGTAACCTGGTGAACAGCACAGGTTAGCAGCATAGCGCACTGTAGTGCGTCGGTTATTTCCATCATGATGGCAGTGCTGCCTGGAACTGCAGCTCACTGCTGCTGCCCAGCATCAGAAGAGGATCAGTGTGCATATCACCAGCCCAGGGAAAGATGCAAATTCAAAATTCAAAGTCAGTTTCTACTGAACTGCTTATCATTTTCACACTTTCATAACATAGTGTATCTGCAGTTGGAACGTGGCCACCAAGAGGACACCAAGATAGGAGGGTGCACACAGGACCTCCCTCCCTTTCAAGAGCAGTCCCCACGAGTGCAATGTTCTTGCCCATGACCATCATGAATGAGACCCTTATCAGATACAAAGAAGTATTCTGGATAATTTAAGAAAAACTGAACATAAGCAAGACATAGTCCTTAGCATTAATATCTTTGATTAAGTTTATGTATGTGAACACACTCAACAAGATGCATCTCCATTCAAAACTGAAATCACTAATGCTAATAGCAAATCATTATTTCAGTTTATTCCATGTTCATTTTGTGATATACCATGCTGTTCCTCACTGTTACTCAGTACTTACCCAACCAGCACAAAGAAGGTATACACCAGGAGTCTATTAGGAGTAGCATATGTTGGCAATATCAGTGGTTTTCCATGTACCAGGAGCTGTTTGTTTGCAGTGGAATATGCCCACTGTTGAGCAGGATTACTGGGTCTTCCCATGCCACCCAGGTTGCTCTTCTCCATGACCTCATTTTTATTAATGGGTGGGTGGAAGATATTCTTCCAACCTCATGGGGATTGTATTTCCACTAACCAGCTTGAAAGTTAGCAAGAACTTTCAAGACAGACTGTCTTCTGACTCTTTCTGGCACATTCATTGTTACTTCCTTCTCAAGGGCTCTTCCCAACATTACCTACTGAGAACTCAGTCAGGAGCAAGATCTTGAGAACAGCAAATTCCCTGGCAATGATCCCACAGGTGCCATTTAAATGGTCCACAGATGGCAGCTGATGCAGGAACAACTGAAGCTTTTGGGTATTCTTGGTGGGATTCAGAAATTTAACTACATTTGTAAAGAGAGTTTAAACAGCCACATCGATGACACAGGAGCTTATCTTATGAATATTCCAAATGATGGAACACCACTGAGGATGGGAAATGTTTTAACTTCTGTTATAAATGAATTGATGGTTTCTTGAACAAATCTTTTGCCTCGTTTCTTTACTCCTTTGCCCTCTGCTAGAGAGTCCAGTTCTTCAAAACAGTGTTTCTCCTGTTGTCTTAAGTGATTCATCCTGCTGTTAAGCTAATTGTGGCAGGTTAGAAGATATGTACATGGTGGACCCCTGAAAGTCAGTGGGCTCCAGGTTAGGGGACAATAGAGTGGCAGGCTCTCCTTGAGAATCTGTATCTGGGGAGGTTACATCCTCACTCAGTGTTTGCTGAAGGATTCTGCCTGTCACTGACACCAGGAAGAAGAGTCCTCTCTCTTCCCAGCTCTTACCTCTTTTCACAAATCTTAGGCCAATCCAGATATGTGGGAAGCAGAGGTAACTCCATTTTCCCCTGAAATTCCCCTTGGAGTCCTTCTTCATGTGAGATAAGCAGCACATTCTCAAGTCCTTGGCTGCTGACTAAGTCAACCAAATGTTAACCTGAGGACTCAGCATGAGGAAGACACTATATGTCACACTTTCTCTCCGTCATGTCAGGCTTCATGTTCAACTTCCCATCCTAGCAACAAAAAATCTTCACAAGCAGGAGGAGGCAAGTAGTCAAAATGGAACACCCAGCTTCAGTCATGCAATCTCTAATATAAGTGGTGCCTGGACAGGATGGAAATGAGGAGGTAGAGAGACCAGTTACTGTAACCCAAGTCCAAAGCTGAAATTGTTAACAACTGTAGCAATCACTGAACATTCTGCTACCTCCTGCACCAAACTTGTTTCTCTTTTTTTAAAGAATAGCTTTAAGTTTTAAACAGATTCTCAGGCTTCCTAGGGATCATGTTTACAAAAAATAAAAAGGCAAATTCTATTTAGCTACTCATTTGAGTCACTCTGGAACCCAGAAGAACACTTAAGAATAAAAAATAAAAAAAATTAAAATAAAAAATCAGGAGATATTGTAAAAAGGAACAAAGTTCCAATTACATGGAATTTTTTAAAAACCTGGTGACATAATCAGCATGGTGGCTACAATCAAAAATACTGTGTTGCATACTTGCAATTTGCTTAGAGACTAGATCTTAAATGTCCTTACCACACACACACACACACACACACACACACACACACACACACACACACACAGGTAACCAAGTGAGGTGATGAGTGATCATTTCAAATATGCATCAAAGCATGTTGTATACCTTAAGTAAATAGCATTTTTATTTATCAATTATATTTATTAAAGCTAGGAGAGGAGAGAATGAACAGGTGATAACACAGCATCCTTCCCAGAGGAACTATGATTAAAAATCCTCATTTTCCCTGAGAAAAAGGTTTCCTGATAAACAAGGTGAGCCTAGGCTGTCATGAGCAGACCACAAATGAAACACCTTTTTCATTTCACCGCCACTTTTTTGAGTGACAATGCTTCATGAAATTTTCAGTCCATTTCAAATGAGGCCCTGCACAAGGCCAGTGCACAATTAAAATCTCATGCCCCTTTCATGGCTCAGCTCGTGTAAAACCCACTGTGTAATTTGACTAGAAGATAGCATATGAAATGAGTAATGGAGCTTGTGTGTGTGTTCTGTCATTCTGCATTACTGCTGTGTACAGAAAATAAGATGCAAACAGTTCATGATGAGCGAGGTGAAGGAGGGAAATGAAAATGTCAACTGCAGGAGGAAACTGTTAAATGGCACCAACTGCCTGGGTGAGGTGTTTGTCTACCCATGTGCTGCTTGTCTCCCTCAATCTATCATCAGAAAGGACAAGCCACCTCAGGAGGAATGAATGTCCTAAGCCAAGAGGATGGAGAGGCCCTGGCTCAGACTGCCCACGGCAACAGCATGCTTGCCCTGAACTGTCAGTTTACGGGCTTCACTATAATCTGGCTGCTGTCACTGGCAGATCCAGAAATAGGCACACGCAGGGCCTCCTGGCCTTCAAACCCAGCTGACAATTTGGCGAACACTGAAGTCAGAGGGAAGTATGGTAATGTGAAGCATATTTTAAAAGAATGGTCACTGGATAGAGATACAAGTATCTGCTCTCAATTTTTTGCATAACGAAGAACCCAGATTTTAGCAAAAAGGCTCACCACATATGGGAAAATACAGAGCAAAGAACCAATAGGAAGATTGTAAAGGAAAACGAAAGGGAGAATGGAGTTACTTCTGCCTATTACACCTCCACATTCGTCTTCCAGTAGAAAAAGGGGGGGGGGGGGAGGGAGGGAAACAATAAAAACAAGAGAACAACTCTGTGAGGGAAAGTGGCTGCTGGCCATAAACTGTCCACAGACTGCCCAGAACCCTCAGGGGACGAGAAGTTTTGTGGTTTGGGAGAAGAGAAAACTGCACAAATGAATCCCTTCCATTAATAAGGGAACTAATGAAACACTTTTCCTAGTCTTCTCAGGGAAAAGGGAATACCAAAACACAGTCTATTTTCCCTCCAAAGAAAGCTGCAGGAACCAAACGGGCCTCTGGAATGAAGGTGCCCACCCCCAACGAGGTTCCTCCCATATGTTCATCACTTTGCACTTGGGCTAAGCCTCGTTCTCTGTGCACTGTTGCATGGAATTACTTAACATGTACATTTGATGCTGATGGACATGGAGACAGGTGGTTAAGATGAAGAGAGAATGCTGAAAACTATTCTCATACTAATGTTTTTGTTAACCTCAAATATTTGATTTTTATACAGACTATTCCTAGGATATAAGTTAATTCAACTCCGCCAATTGTGCTAACTTTATTCAGTTCTTCGGCCGCATGTGAGTCTCCCTCTCTTCTTCTCTTTACTTAATAGATTTATTTTTCCATAGCAGATTTAGGTTTATAGAAAAACTGCACAAAAACATACAGAAAGTTCCATGCATGTTTATCCTTTCTACCACCCTCACTTTATTATTATTATTATTATTATTAATAATAATATCTTGCATTGGTGTAGTACATTTGCTACAATTGATAAACAAATACTGATAAACTAAGCTGGCATTTTATTTTGATACATTAGAAAAATAATCTGAACTTCCCCTTTAAGATTCACTTTTTCAGTGGAATTCTTACACCTACAGGTGGCTAACACATTCCATGAGTGGTTTGATCAGCTTCATGGATTGCTATGGTTTAGTCATAACATGTCCCACAAAAGCTCATGTGTGAGACAATGTAGGAAGGTTTAGAGGTAAAATGATTGGGTTATGAGAGCCTTAACCCAATCAGTGAATGAATCCCCTGACAGGGATTAACTAAGTGGTAACTGAACGCAGGTAGGGTGTGGCTGGAGGAGGTGGGTCATAGGGTGCCCCTGTGTCTTTTGCCCCTGGCAAGTAGAGTGTGCCCCTCTCTCTCTCTCTCTCTCTCTCTCTCTCTCTCTCTCTCTCTCTCTCTCTCTCTCCTCTCTCTCTTTGCTTCTTGGTGGCCATGTCCTGACTTGCTTCCTTCCACCACACTCATCTGCCATTATGTTCTGTCTTACTGTGAGCCCCAAGGAATGGAGTCAGTTGTCTATGGGCTGAGACCTCTGAAACCATGAGTCCCAAAACAAACTTTTACTCCTAAAATTGTACTTCCCAGGTCTGTAGGTCACAGTAGCAAAAACGCTGATTAAAACATGGATAAATCCACTATGATCCCCAAAGACGAATGGCAGCCACATCCATCAAAGCCCAGGAGGACACCCTGCCCATGGGCTGGACTGGCCAGCTAGGAACAAAGGTGTGTGCTACTCTGAAAATAGCTGCTCAAGGCTGCCATAACAAGGACCCCAAGTGCCATCTAAGCCATGCTACCTGTCACCAAGAACAAGATCTGAACATGTATTGTCAGGGTAGCTCATGAGAAATTTATCTGCATAAAAAGGGAGGATCTTCTGAGGAGCCTGAACAAAGCAGAAATGGCACCTCCCTTATCAAGATGCAGAGACAATCCCACAGTGGAGCCACTTAAATGAACCTCCTGGTACAATCTCCCCCTAACTTATTAAGGAGTTCTACACAGAGAAGCTTCTAAAAAGAAAATCAGGACTCTGGCCACCAACATTGCTGACATGGATCCTCTCTGATAAACTGTGACACCAGGAAGAGGAAGGTGGCCTCCCCTTGCAGGGTGTCCTGCAAGGAGGAAGGCCAGGAACAGGGACACCTGGGGCTGGGCTTTGGGCACTAGCCCACCCACCTGCCTCCATTTTCCTCACATCCCTGGAGTAACTGGCTCCTCCTCCTTCCTTAAATAGAGACGGCTCATTGTGGGGCCTGTGCACACTGGTTTCCCTTCCTTCCAAGTCGCTTCCTTCCTTTCTCCTGAGTAACTACCTGTCCCCATCTGATCTCAAATGGGTAATGGGTCCCCATCCTAGACTACATGCTTCACAGAGCCTAGAGGAAGAACTAAAGACATCTACAGTCTAGAATGAGAGCTCTGTGGAGACAGCTCTGCTCAATGGTATAGGTAGGACACAGGCAGGAAACAAGAACGCATTGATGTTCACGTTAACATGGCCACTTTAGGCCCTGGGCCTATAGTTACGAAAGAAACCTCACTTCTTCCAGTACATTCTATTCCCTACTTCCAGGCTCACCATAATAGCTCAATTATAATGGTTGCCCCACAGTTTGCCAGAAAGACTGTCCTGGTTAAAGATGTGGGTGGCCAGTTCCTTTAGGTCTGTCCTATTTTCTTATTATAAATTAATAAAGCCAAGAGTGGAGGCACAAGTCTATGATCCTGAGGCAGGAGAATTCCTTAAGCAACAAGATGGAGACCAGCCTGGGCTCAGAGAAACCTTGTCTCACAAAAAAATAAGTAAAATAAAAATAAATTCATAAAATGTCAATATTTCTGCTTTAGGAGCAGTCCAGTCTTAGTGGGCTGACAAACCTAGATACTGCCTCTTCCAAAGACCAACAAACAGACTTTGGATCTTAAGACTTAGGCAAATTCATAGGGAAAGCTGTTCTCTGTGGATGCTCTGAGGATCTGGGCAGCAAAATGGTCTATTCCTCCACACTGCCACTCACTAGATGGGCTATTTCTTTTCATTTCTGCAGGTATTAAAAATTCAGAAGAGAACAGCATCTTGAGCTGGTCTTTATCTGTATTGTATATTGAATTATTATTGTCCTGACAGACAAAATGAGCAGCATTCCACAGCAGCAGAGGAGACTGCTCACCCGTTCATTGCCTTCAAGACTGCTGAGTTTATTTAGCATTTGTGCCTTGGACGCTTTGCAAGACCCATGCTGCATTTCCTCATCCTGCCACTAAAATGGCCTTAAGTGTTTCATTTCTACACACTTTCTCATATTATTTTTATATTGTTGTTTTAAGTATTAGAAGTGTTAACAAGGAAACTTTCTTAATTCAATTAAATTCAGTAGAGATTGTTTGGCCAAAGTAAACAAAACAAAAAGAATTCACAAATCATTTAGCTCCAAGAACTAGAGCAGGTTTTGAGAATTTCAACCAACAAAGTGATCAGACAGCGTTTACAGAAACAGGTGAGGCACAGAAAACAACTTGACTTAGATCAGTTCACCATCTAGTCAATGGATTACAGCTGAACTGGCTGGTGGTTCACAGCCTAATCTGTTAACAGAATACAGTGCCATCTGTGATCAGCCAAAGCTCAGATGGGAATTAAACTCTATGGTGGTTTGAACACAAGGCAGATGCTCAGTTCAAATCCATAGCTTCTTACAGAATCTTACTTAACAGAAGTGATCCAAACAAAAGAAAACCAGAACTCACCATTCTGATAAAACTGGTGGGTTAAGAATCAATTCCATTTCTAACCACTAAGGATTATCCTGCAATTGTTGAAATGGTTACATGATTAAATCAAAGGCATGAAAATGTGCCTAATACTGAACTATAAATAATAAATAATGTCGAACAAGGTTAGTTATTTAAAATTAGTTTTAGATAATTACATTAAGAACTCGCTTTTATTTTTAATTAACTATTTAATGTTTGAATACTTCCTGGATCACACTTAGAAACATTTGTGCAAAACTACTACGCAGAAAGTTTTTGTAAATTTTTTGAGAAAATTTTTTTTCTATTTAACTGCTTTAATATCACAAAAGATAACATAACAGTCTGAAACAGCTGACAAAAGTTTTATACAGACATATTAAACAAAAACTATAATGCTCACAAATATTATTCAATAATAATCATTATAGTAAAAGATATCCTATTCAACCTTAAGGAAAGAATAGTGGTTTAGTTAGTTGGACAGATGTTTCAAAGTAAGAATGGAAAAATAATAAAATAATTTAATTTTAACTTAAATGAGAAACATGCATATCATTCTCTAATCTTGCAATATATGGCCAGGGCCTTTCTCCAGGTGTGCTAATGAGAGTGGCCTCTCATAGGTCATGCACAGTCCTTACCCACTGCTTTCTCGGAGTTTCAAATTAGGTTTCCTCTAATTCTTTTCTAATTTTTTCTCAGCTGGCTTGCTTACACTAGTGCAATAGCATTTTTTCTTTAAGCAGCATGCCTTTATGCTCTTTTACTTCCTGGATGTGATGAGTGAGCAGTTTTGCTCCACCAGAAGCTCCCTGCCATGACTTTCTGCCTTGCCACAGACCCAAAACAAATAAAGCCAAGTGATCATGGGCTGAAACCTCTGAAAATATGAGTCAAAATAATTTTTTTCTTCTTTTAAGTTGATTATCTCAGGCATTTTGTCACAGTCATGCAAAGCTAACACAATTTTTTAAGTACATCACAGTGTGTGAGTAAAGTAAGCAGGGAGACAGGCTGGGATCTCAATATCCCCTTCAAGGGCACACCCCCAATGACCTCACTTCCTTCCACTGGCTCCACCCACCAAACCACCTCCCAATAGTGCCACAGGCCAAGTTGTTGGCATATGGGCCTTTAAGAGGGGACATTTAATTTCCAAACTATAACAAATGCAAATGTCCTTCACTTAAAATAAAGTAATACCATATATAAAACAACCCAAATTTGTAAACCAAAGAACAGAGTGTTTATTTAGAAAACTCCTTCCTCATTTTGCAAAAGAATTAATCTCAGAGGACCTTACCAAGTAGAAACCCTCAAAATATTACAAAAACATTCCATTCATGACATTTCAATTCATATGCAACTTCTAAGAGAAAAGTATTATAAGTAGTACAAAGAAATTTATTTGAAATCAGAAAACATTCCTGTGGGACTTAGGTTTAAATATGTCCTGCCTGATTATTAAAAGTTTTTTTTTCTCTCTTAGCCCTTAGTTTCATTACATTTAGATTATTTTGATAACAGAATGTTTTGAAATTAATACAGATTACTCATGAATTATACTAATAGGTATGAAAGTATGGACAAAAGAAAAAGAATTATATAAATGAAAACAATTTAACTTTGAACTGTTTTTATAACAACAACAAAAAAACAAAGTTTAGCCAGATGCAGTGATACATGGCTGTTTTCCCAGCTATTGTGGAGACTCTGGCAGGAAGACCAGAAGTTCCAGGCCAGCCTCAGGACTTTGCAAGACCCTGTCTCAAAATAAAAAATAAAAAGGGCTGGGGATGCAGCTCAGTAGCAAAGCTCCCCTGAATTCAATCCCTTTTACCAAAAAAAAAAAAAAAAAAAAAGAAAGAAAGAAAGAAAGAAAAGAAATTCCGAATTATTTTAAATTACTTATTTGCTTTACTATTTAAACAGTCATTTTGGATTTCAAAGTCCATTGAAATAACCAGAAAAACATGGATCCACACTAAAAATAAAGAAACGTACCAGTTTACACCTTATTAAGAAACAGAGGTTTCCAATGATAGTTTTTTTTAATGTCATGACAGCATATAAAGTAAACTAGTGTTTTCAGGAAAAACAAAGCAAAAGTCATTCAAAAGGAGTAGTCCATCAGTTCCTATGAAGAGCCACGTTTGCAGTTATGAACTCCTCATCTCGTGGTTTTGTCAAGAAATCTTACGTCTTTGCTCTTTTCACAGAGCATAACTATCTATTTTAAGAGAGTAGGATGATACGGAAAATGTATAAACATTCCAATTTTAAAAGATAAATGTTTCAAAGCCACAAGTTTAAAAGGGAAAAAAAAAAGAAACAAAATAAGGAATGAGAGGACTGAAGTCCGGGGCCCTTTTACCTTTCAAGTGTGCTCAGCTCATAGGGCCACTAATTAAACCAAAGGGTGAAAACCACTCACAATATTCATGATGAACATTCATACAAGCACAGCGAATGGCCACATGAACATCATACAGTTTTCCAGCAATACAGTCAGCACATGATGATTGCTCTGAAAAAGGAAGTACAAACTGGAAAAAGGGGGGGGGGGGGCCACCAGACTGCAGGCAGTGTTGTATTTCCCACATTGTGGAATAATTCTTTCCATTCCCAGGATAATTTAAGTTGACAAATTGGTTCCTCTGGTTGCTTAGCTTCCTGACCTTGAAAAGTCCATTTTCTAACTTCTGTCTTATCCAGTTGTTGACAGGCTAATGCCACCAACCAATGTAATGAAACCTCCATCGGGTTTAGGATTAGGGTAGGAAATGGTAACGACAGCAGAAGAATTAGAAGTGAAGTCTGCCCAACTTTTAAGAGCAAATCTTGTCTCCAAAAGAGAACAAACAGTTCTCTGGAAGGAGGTTAATGTATATTCCAGCCCTCCCAGGGCACAGTGGAACACTTCCTGGGAAAAACTGGGAACTCATCTTACCTAAAAATCCTTCTCCAAAGGATACAATTTAAGGGCCTGCTCTACTTTGGAACAATATTTCTCAGAAACAGATACTCAATTTTCTTCACAGAACCATGACTCAATAACCTAGTATAACCACTTGCTTTTCCATACTGAAATAGTTGAGGTAATATCTGCCATGGATGCAGGCAGCACACAGGGTGGTTCAAAGCTCAGATGTCTTTATACCCTATGTGGACACTGTTCCTCAATCTCATAGTACCCAGGAACATGAAGTCACACCCAGAACTGCCTTAGACCGTTTACTTGACCTCCCCAAGCCTCGGTTTCCTCATCTGTACAGTGGGCTGGTATTTACAACAGCACACACCTCACGTCACAGATTAAAGGGAAAATAAGAACATATGTAAAGCCTACTGATGGACCAAGAGTAAAAATTCAATTCATTTTTCACCTATTCTTTACTGCCCTATTTTCTGATCATAATAAATTAATGCCAATAAATAAAAGCCTTCCATGTTTTAAAAGTTCCTTTCATTAATCACTATTTTCTCAATATCTTATCAAATTCTATAAGAAAGACTATGATTATAGTAATCCTTCAGGGACAGAAGTAAAACTTCAGATAAATTGCCCATTTCTTAGAATCCATGCCATTGCTCTGGTTCTGGGGTATGCAATTAAATTACACACAGTTGTGTTTCTTATGGGGTGAGAGAACTTAAACATCCTAATATTATGTGACAGCAATCATATCTTCATGTATTATATAGTTTTGGATGTACTATATCTTTTCCTGTCTCTCTCTTCCATTCTTTCCTGATACTAGGGGTATTTTTGATCACATTTAAGATAACTTAGCAAGAATAGTTAGAAAAAACTGAACACAAAATTAAATACACATACATACTGAGTGAACATATTTAATATTAAAAGACATATCTAGTAGTTGAAATGAAACATCTATAAATTATAGTTTGGGCTTCAAAATTCACACATGTATTTTAGAAAGTATCCCAAGGAAAAGGGGAACTATACCTTTTTATAAGTTTACTTATACTAGTTTCAATTGGGGATTCTGTTGCATGCAACTGAAAGCATTCTAATACATAATGGCCTGTGAAAACAGAAAGGTTCCTTCACCTCAGTTTCCTCAATACCATGAAACTGTCTCACAAGAAGATGGGCTCCACAGCTCCCTCCGGGTAATAATTCATTTCAAACCATGTAACTGTCAGATCATTTGAAATGGCATAGATATCTGTAATTGAATAATTCCTTCAGTTAGTAGACATTTCTTTCTGCAATGAGTGCTTGTTTTCAAACTATCAGTCTGTACTGGTATAGGAAAAGAAACCTAAATAATAACCATCAACATAATAAAGTATAGTATTTGTATTAACCTTCTAAGAAAGAGGAAACCTATTCTAAGTATTATTTCCCCCTCTTTTGTCAATATCTGTCATTGCCAATCATTTTTCCATTCTACCATTTTTCTTTAATTACTGAACCTCTCTACCTCCTCTACTCCTACCAAATAAATTTCCTGTGAAAGACTCCTTATGCACTTCCTTTCAATGACACAGGAATCAATTAGCTGTAATAAAATAAAGCTGATGGCAAGGCCATCTCTTACCTACTAATCTACTTGTTAAGATGAGGCAGCATTCTTTAGGCCAATTTTCAGACACAGATACATTCTAACTAGAAATGAAAACTAATGTAAAAACACACTCTATTTGCTCACTGGAAATGAGCCAATGGAAACAGCAAGAAATTGCATTAGTTACAATATAAAGATAGTATCTGCTTGTTCAACACATAGGTAGTAAATACATGTAGAACTGTAGAAGTCAGTTACATCAGAGAAAATGCTTGAGAAATGGAAATGAGATACCTAGTTTAAATTCATCACCCAGAAATGAAGAAAACTTACAAGGTAAAACACTACAGTTTTAGGACAACAAATATGGTTAAGTTTATTTAAGATGATCAAGTTTTCCATCATGAAGAAAAGAGTTTGTTTATTATTTACTGTCCAATTTAATATTCCATTACTTTTAAGAGTGTTAAAATATGTCTTGCTCCAAGTGATTAAATCAGAAGAAAATCATTCTTTAAAGACCCATAAGAATAGCACCTGCATTTTCAACTACAGCACGTTGCTGGTGAATCAAGCAAAAATTAATAATTGGAAGACTTGAGCATATCTGTTAATACATCTAAAATTAACATAAGAATCAACTTAATAATACTCAATTAAAAATGCATTAAAATTATAATCCTAATTTAAATGAGTTAATACTGTAATGTAGTGCTTCATGAGTTTGCCTCAGAACTTGCTCTACATAATATTCTTACCTAAAAAATGAACTTAAAATCATGGCAGGACTAGAGTAGACACAAAATGTGTTATTTTCAAGCATATGCCATTATGTCAATTTATTTAGAAAATTCCAAGATAGGTTTATACAATACAAGGTACAAAATGGGTAGGCAGAAACATAGATAGTTACTATCAAATGCTATTGACTTTTTCTGTTTGAAACCTTCATCTTGTTCATACACTGTCTTTCACCAAAGCTTGAGCCCCTGGCCAAAATATTATGCAGCATAAATTTTAAAATGAAATAAACTAGATTTACCACATAAAGTCAACATTATGAATCTACAACTTCTATCTTCCAAAAGATAACACATTTCACTCTGGACCTTTTTTGACAAATTCACTTTACTGGGTCTCCCAGAAGTGTGAGTAATTACCTACATGCTTGGGGATTTTATCTTCTGTGAGGCATAAACTATCCCATATTCAGTTCTTCTCTTTGGTTAATTACATGGGTTTTCACTTACCCTCAAATCATGTAAGAGCTAAAATGGCCTACAGAAATTTTAACATTGATAAAAGCATAAATAACTTTAAATATCTGTTTTCCTGGCAAAAGCTAAGAATAGTCCTTCATGCTTAAATTTATATCAAAACCCCATTAGATGGTAAGGTTAGTCCCAACACAAAGGTGGGTTCTTGAATGCTGACCTGATTAATCTGTGGAATTATCTGTTAAATGAATATAAAGCACCACAAAAAATCCAAATGTAGTAAACATGTTCTGTTCTAATGAAGCCCTATGAAACATAGTACTTAATATTTGCACTCAAGTCCAAAACTAATGAGATTTTCAATAAGTCATCTTGTTCATCAGTGCCTCAATTCCTGTCTGAGATTTTTCAATATGCCCACACTTGATGACTACTAAGAACCTACTATGTCCTCCAAAAAATGTTAACAGAGTAGGAGAAAGGAAAAAATGTAAAATATACCACAAAGACTACAAGTACAATTTAAAGACAGTAAGTAGATAGTGCTTGGCACAAAGTAGCTGTATAGTAAAAAATCTATTGAACAAACAAATATATAATGTGGCTCCAATGCTAGTGGGTAACAGGCAGGCCTGCACACATTACCACATAAACTTGCACTTTCTACATGGACACTATGCAACATGACTTCAAAGTAAATCACATAATGCAAGTATAATTTCCTTTTTTATCTTGGTTATGAAGAATTTCAATGCAAAGAAATAAAATAGTTCAAGGACAAAAACCTAAACAAAACAAAATTTTGTGCTAAATTATGTTCTGTACCAAAAGATACCTAACTACATAATTTTTACTTAGACAAATACACACGGGCAAAAGAATTAAACCTTTACTGAACGTAAATTCTTTTATATAATTTATGTGACCATACAGTTACCAATTCCTATGCCTGCTGCTTGCTTTCTTTACTTTTCTTTCTTTCTTTTTTTTTTTTTCTTTTGAACCTAGGGCCTTATTCACATCAGGGCAAGTTCTCTACCACTCAACTACATCCCCAGACTCTGTTGCTTTCTTTTTCTCTAATTTCCTTGCTCTAAATTCCTAACCCAGTTAGTCCTCCCCCTCCCACCCAGAGCTGGGATCAAACCAAGGGCCTCAAGGATGCTAGGCAAGCACTCTACCTCTGAGCTATATCCACAGTCCCTAACCCATTTCTTTAAATCCAGTATCTCTTTCAAGGTCTTGTTCAAAATGCAACTTATATTCTCTGAAGCCTTCTGTATTTCTCCAAACTGAACAGAATATTTCCTTTCTCTTAAGTCCCTTGGTATGTGTAACACCCCTTCTATCCCATATGCACAGAAATGTAAACAGGTCTCATCTTCCCACTATACCCCAAGCATCTGCAGGAGGACGCTGTGTTTATATTTTAGCTCCACTTATAGTCCAGAGGAGGGACTTGCAACTCTTGACACAGTATTTTTGAATCATTGTGGGAATGAATAAAATTAGTATGATCATAATAAGAAAGATTGGTTTACTTAGAAGTCAATAGTACAATACTGATGTAATGGTCGATTCCATTCATCGATCTGAAAATGACTTAAACTTCAGGCAAAACACTGAACCTTGGGAGAGCCACAGGAGCTTGGAACTGAGCCATCTGTGCAAAGCAAGCTTCTCTCCTCTACCTGGAACAGTCCCTCTCCCTGGTTCTCATCCATCCATCCACAAATTCACTGAATGCCCACTAGATTCCAAGTATTGCAGTGGGTTCCGGGTAAACAAAAATGAACACATAACAAGCCAGTTGCTGGCTCTCAGAGATTAACAGCTTTCATATTCACTGTGAGGCATCCAAGCAAATAAAAGATTTCAGAAAGGCCACCTTTCTCTCCTGGTCCTACACAGTAAGGAAACAGAAGCAGTTATCTGCCTGGCATAGTGTCTCACATTCTTTCCATCACTCTGCCTACCTTTCTCAAACAAATAGAAGCCAAATGAGTCATGAACCATAAATAAACTGAGTAACTAATCTTAACCAAATGGGGAACTCTATCAAATTTAGTAGAAGCAGGGCATTCTATGGGTTTTACGGGGCCTTAGAGGTCTTTGAACACTAATATATCCCCTGTTAATTTAGTAAAACTGCCTCAGTAAGGAAGCCGTAGACAGGCAAATGTGACTTCTGGCTGGTCCCCAGGGACTCCTCCTGTCTCCAGTGGCTTTTCTGGGATTACTTGAGGCATTCACTTGGTTACACTCAGAAGTTCCTGCCATGTTTGGACTCAGTATTATGGAACTTCAGATAATCAAAGCTACTTAAATTTTAAAAGAATGTTCACAAGTTCATTATTTATTCAGTGGATAAATAATTTATTAATCCCTCACAATGTACAAAATTCTCTACAGTCTTAAAGTATACTTAGCTAGAAAAGACATGTAAAAATGAGTATAATACAAGGCAAGAAGTGACTCTGAAAAGAGGACACTTCTTCCTGAATAATAAAAGCTACTATTTATTGAATGCTCACTATCTATTAAGCATAGAGTACTGTGCTAAGCACTTTATACAAAATATCAGCACAATAGATCATGAAGTACTATTCATCTGGTAAGAGAAAAGACAGGAAGGAAATGGGACTGGGCCTGCATTAAAAAACTACCTTAGCCATTATAAGCAGAAGTATTTTAAATATGGGAATAAAATAAATGTTGATGCAAAAATAAAAAGTCTTTTATATATTTCCTATTATGTTACAAAAACAGTTCAGAATACACCTTCCAAATTTATGGCATAAGTTTTGAGGGCACAACAGAAATTACTTTTTTCCTTGTAACTAGTGATTTCTTTCTAAGTAAATGTAGTCACCTGGGGGCTGAGGGTGTGGCCCAGTGGGAGAGCACCTGCCTAGCATGCTCGCAGTCCTGGGTTTGATCCCTGGGACTGAAAGAATAATAATGATAATCGTCATCATTTTTCCTGAAAACACCCACCCTGTGAGCTTTCAGTAGGACTATAGCTTAGTTTTTCCCTTTAAAAGAAGCAAAAAATGAAATAAAATATGTGCCTCACTGATACATTAATAATTCATTGTTTATTATCTTAGGGACATTTAATATGAAAATAACACATCCTAATTTGTTATCATATGCATGTTCTTTCTTGTTCATGTAAATAATTTATACAAGAGAAAATAATAAAATCTTTCCACACTAATTGAGATCATTTGAAATATGAACTTAGAGTTGTTTCTATCAGTAAATAAGTTGGGTAAACACAGTGTACATGGAGAAAACTAAGGATAGATCAAACTGAAA
This sequence comes from Sciurus vulgaris, assembly GCF_902686455.1. Lineage (NCBI taxonomy): Eukaryota > Metazoa > Chordata > Mammalia > Rodentia > Sciuridae > Sciurus > Sciurus vulgaris. The sequence goes on from NC_136474.1 coordinate 40,270,286, forward strand.
ATTCATCCTCAAGGATTTTAGAGGGATAACACAGGAGAAAGATGCTCACAAATAATAAGGCCAAATGTGACAAATGCTATATAAGTGATAGTATATATTAGGGATACACTTTTGGGGGGAGGCATCTAAGATATTTTTCTGTGGGCAACAATCCAGTTGGGCATTATATTTAAGGTATAGACCCTCATCAAATACAGATGAGGTCAGAACTTCACAGTCATGGAAAGAACAAAGATGAGGCCAAAGTTCACCTAGGGTCAGATACACAGTCAGGTGTGACTAGAATTCTGTGAGTGTACGAACTGTTAAGATTGAAAGAAGGAACAGGACATTATGAAGAAGACCAGATGTCATGACAGGAAGTTTAAACTTTTTAAGTTTGCATTTCTCAAACTGAAAGGGGAGAAGGAAGAGGGAAGGAAGAAAGGAGCAGATATGGCACTGAACACAATGGAAAACAAATACCCTGCTCTTTATGAAACATTCTCATGGAGCACATAGCCAAAAACAAAAACAAACAAACCAAAAAACCACCACCATGGTATCTTGACACAAGGTAGGTATTCCATAAAGGGTGACATCTGACCTGAAGGAACTGAGAGAAGTCATGGGGCAAAACGAGGAATTAAGGGAAGGGCTGCAGGAGGTGAGCTCAGAGGACTGTCTGGTAAATCTTGACAAGGATTCTGTTGTTTTGCTAGTGAGATGGGGGTTCTGTGAGCTGATTCATATTCTAAAAGTATTACAGTAGACCATCATGGGCCACTGTTGAAAGGAGTAAAGACAGCTAGTAACACAATAATCCTAGAGGAGAATCATGCCAATGAAGACCTGAATGAGAACAGGAAAGTGCTTGGAAATATCTTGAAGGTGGAATCAACAGGGTTTGCAAACAGGTTGAATAGGTCTGAGGGAAATGGAGGAAGCAAGGATGACTCCAAGTCTTTCAGTCTGCGAACAAGACAAAAGCACTGTCATTTCTTGGGATGGAGAGGATGCAGAGGAGCATGGGTAGAAGGAGAGTCAAGGATTCTAAATGAGAGAACCCTGCCAGGGTGATATATGGGACAGGCCAGATTCAAATCTAGATCTGTCAAACTCCATCACCCACACAGGTTCCAAACAGGTGACAATATGGATTTTAAGAGGAATGAAGGGACGGTGGGAGAGTTGATGTGACAGCTAAAAATACTGAAGTCAAACAGGAGAGGCTCCCTGCCAGGAACCAGGGGGAGGGGAAGCATCTGGAGGGACACCAGGAAAACAGAAAAAAATGTGGACTATTTGCTGAGTGATTCTGATACAGAATCAGACAGATGAATTTGAGGAAGAGCAAGAAAATGGATCCTGCTGCTAAGATTAGGTAACATGACCAAGGAATGGATGAAGGGTAGCCGATTTTATCAAGCAATGGGTGCACAGTCTGAGCCCCTCTGAATTTAGCAGCAATATGTTTCCTTCCAGGACACTTGGAATATGTTAGATTGGCAAAAACATCTCAGAAGTAAAAAGCCCACTGATGCACCTCCAAAGAGTGGAAGAGCTCATGATCCAAGAGTTGCCAGTGAGGTACCCACAAGTTGTGGCAATTAGAACTGAATGAAGAAAAAGAAACACTGCTGCTTATAGAGAATTAATCGCCCTGCCGTATTTGTTTCAGCTGCTGTCTCAACACCACTGATGTAATGACATACTGTACCGTGATGCCTCAGTGGCTAATCCCGAAGATTCTCTATTATCTCCTGTGTTAGATGTGCAGCATCGGAAATCTGATGGATTAATGAAAGACTGTTACTGCTAATTGCTGACATAAGATTATTTAGGGCACTGAGGCAATTGCTGAATTTTTTTTAGATGTTTTCACAGCTTCTCAGAGCAGTGCACTAATCAGTCATGCTAATTCCTACAGTAAATAGCAGCTTTGGTGAGAGACCATTAGAACCCTCCATCATTTCATCCCTGCAACTCCTTCCCAAAACCAACCCTAAATCCAGATCATTTGCTTAGATCATTTACCGGCTACAGCATCATGCAGTCTATCCAGACTCCAGACAGAGCTGATGACTGGAATTTAACACTTCCCTAATGAGAACAGATGTGGCCAGCCCAGGGAGCCCTTCTCAGGCTTCTCAACTCAGACAGTGTCTCAGCAAAGTGAACCAGAAGCTCTGCTAATCGAAATGACACCAGGTGAGGGGGCACAGAGGTTTCTCAAAGTTGCTTATGTCACAGAACACCTACGGACATCAAAATCCTAATAGTAAAGTGACATGAGCAGAAGCGCAGCCTGTGGAATTAAGCACAAGCTCCAGTTCCAGTTGACCCTTGTCATCAATGTAACCTGGAGGCCGATTCCACAATGTCTCTGAGCTTCATGTTCCCCATCCATAAAACAAGCAAATCGTGTCATTTCTTTGCACATAGAATGTCTGGTAGGGCACTGCTGGGAACAGAGCACAGCTGCTGACTCAGAAAACACCGTGGTCTGGCTCGTGTCACAGATATGTCACTGCAGTGCACACTCAGCAACAGCCTGATGGCAAATGGCCACTGACCTCACCCAACCAACCCCCTGTACTGATCCCACACTCATCCCACCCTCAAACGTCACGTCCCCTTAGGTTGTTCAGATCTGAGTACCACCCGCCCAGCACAGAACACTGTAACATAGTTCTGTGTGTAAGCTGATAAACTAGCATTTGGCTTTTTTTCATCTGCACCTTGAGGTTTTGTTAAACTTGAGTGTGTCAATCAGTACAGGATATACTGGCAAGAAAATATCATAATATAAATAGTGAGCATTACTGTATTGCCCTGATGGGTCTGTAGTGCTAAAATAACTAAGAAATATCCCAGATTCAGGAAAAGATGGGTACCACCCATCTATCTAGAAAATCCGCCTTTATCTCTAAACCATTATCCAGCCCAGGGAACCAGACCTATAATCCTCAGGAGCATCTCCCAATTAATCCCCTGGTATATTGTGAAATTAAAAACCCAGCCTTATATTGTTTACACTGTCATTCTGCATACAAATGTATCACCTTTTCACAGTTACTAACATAGAAAACAAAGCCTGTGGAGTCTTTAAGAAAGGAAGGGTAAAAACAAAGAAATTAACACAGGTTTTGAGAAGATGGGTAATATTCTCTCAGTGAGATTCAGTTTCCATTTAAAGCTGAAAGGACACTTTGAGCTTAAAGATATTGGGTGATTTGGTTGAAATTCCAGAGGATTGGATTGAAGATTACTTTGTAATCTCATGACTTTAAAACCTTCCTAATTAAGGACTTACATGTGTTTTAAATAAAACAGGACATAGATTTGTAGAACAGGAAAGCAAATCAGCATGAGGGAAAATGTTTCTGGACCGTGGTCCCCCAGGCACCTGAATTGAATGCAATACTCAATTAAAAAGGAAAAAATCAGATGGTGGGCACAGGTGGTCGTACTCTCGAGACAACCGAAGTGTCAACCTAAGTGTCCCCCAAGTATCAAACCACTGCTGGGTCTTAGGTGCTTCAACATACTTTTGAAGCCTTCCCTGTTCTTGGGCAAAAAGGCAAAATGTGATGTTAATGGTACGTGTGTTCATCTTATCTCAAGGAGAGAAAAACAAAGCCTTCATTTGGAAAAAGCTACTTCACGAGGATTCCTGTGTATGAGACTGGTGATGTAAATCCATCATCCACTCAAAGATTTCTTCAAAGTCCATCGTAGAAAACATTTTAGAATACAAAAGATGAAACTTTAAAAGCACTACTACAATTTTTTTTTAGTTCCCTCTCAAAATTCTCAAATAAGTCAGAAAATAGACCAAATGTCTATTCCATCTTTAAAAAGTATTCTAAGGGCTGGAAGTGCATCTCAGTAGAATGCTTGCTCAACAGGCACAGGCCCCTGGGTTTCCATCCTCAGCACCACAATAATTAATAAAAATTCTAAAAATGTATTTTACAAGTATTTTAGAAACTTCCTTCCACACTCCTTTTAAGTCTCCTTTTTCTGCCCCCTTCATAACTAGATTCTGAGGGGGAATCTCTCTGGTCACTCGCCCTAGTCCTCGCCCCCTAACACAACAGACCTCCACCACTACACTCAACAGCTCTCAGAGAAGCCACAGTGACCTCCAGGCTGATGGGTGGAGGGCCATTCCTCTCAGGTCCCAGCTTTCTTCCTCTCTGGGCCCACGCACCATCTGGAAACCACCCTCTTCCCTGGATTTCTCAGACACCTGTTTGCCTCCTCCCTCACCAGGCATTCAACGTCAAGCACGCTTGTGCCCAGCTCTGGATCCTCTTCAACCCTCCTCTTGCTCCTTGGACAATTTCATCCACCCCTTGGCCTCAACTCTCTGACTGCATCTCCTGATCTCTGGTTCTACATCTCTACCTATTCAACATCCCCATTCAGCATCCCAGGGTGGCTGAGTAGTGTGACAGGCACCTCCGAGCCCACACACCCAGAACATTCCCACAAACCTGCTCTGCCTCCACTGTCCTCTCAGTGAGGAAATGTGTTCACCTCCACGCTCCCCTTCCCCTTGCCCACTTATCCAGTCCATCAAGTCCAGCCAAGATTAGCACCCACGGGTGTTCACCTGGCATGCTTCAACCATCTACTGACATCCATTCCTGCCTCTCTGCACATATTTTTAAATATGTTCTTTTCAAATACTAGTGATTTTTTAAGTATGAATAGAACTTCAATCAATGTAGACTAGGAAGACCAGAGGAACTTAGCCCTATCTTCCAGGGACTGACCATGACTTTGAGGCTTTATAGAAAAGGAAATGAGGGAAAGGATTAGGGCGTTTGCACAGCTGGAGGCTTTCCACAGCTGCCAAAGCAGGTGATCTTGATCAGGTGTGGTCTATCCATCATCATCTCAGGACTGGTCAGAAAGGCCTCATTCCAGATAAGAAAGTTGCTGTTGCCTAAAGGGTAGCTTTGACTCATCATATGATGCTTATTGGATCAGACCTTGTTCCTGGAGTCCTAGGTGAGCAAAGAAGATGGATGCAAAATGGAGGGAAAGATGTCAAGTCTCTGATCCTACTTTTTAGCCGTATATGGGAAATTCGCAGGAAAAAGTGAATTTCCCCCGTCTTTGGCCCATTCTTCAATCTTGAGGGAACCAGTTTTGCAGAATTCTTGGCCCAGTGGAAAACTAGTCTTTAAACTACAGCTGAAGCAGCCTGAGTGATCTTTAAGAGCATCATGTGTATTTTTCTGTGTGTGTATGTGTATACACACACACATACAAGCTTGTCACCCTCACAACTCTAGGTTACAAGGTTTCCAATCGACTTAAGGTCTTTAACATGGTACAGCAGAATCTCTTATTTCTGCTCCACTCTGGTATCTCCATTTTTTTTTTTTTTCTTACTACAACTCTCTCTTCACTAAGAACAGTCACAAAGCAATCTGTTAGTTTCTAAAATATTCCGCACCCTCTCATCAAAATAGGGTTTTTGCAATTGTGACCTCTGCTTCCTGAGCCCCCAACTCCCCAGGCAAAGGAGTCCTCTACTGAGGTGATTAAAATTTCAAATGTTCACGCTCCACCCTAAACTTAATGAATCACAGCATCTCAGGGCAACCAGAATCTAACCTATAAGAAGTGTCAGGATCATTCTGATGAAAGGTCAGGGAACCTGATATAACCAATCATCCATCTAACACTTGAACTCTCTCCACCACATCCACAAGCCCAAGACCCCCAGTCACAGCTCAGCATTCAATGAGGTAATCCATCCCTCTCCTGAATGGGTTAGACAGCTCTTCCTTATATTGACCTGAAACCTCTCTCCCAGACCTTCTGCCCTTTGATTTCAGTTCAATAATTCCTTACAACAGCCCTCACTGGATGTGACTGGTAACCCCACCATTCTGAGGCTTTCCTCAGAGGCTGCTTTCAGGCATCTACCACAACTTTTAAGCAGAGTTTCTAATGCCAAATTTGAGGAGTTCCAAAAAAATGCACATTGAAGGTACCTCAATGATTTGAAAGGACTCCAAAAAGACCATAGGCACTGTGATCATGAAACCACCATCAGGGCTGATGCAGAAGGAGTAAAATCCTATCAGTCACTTCTGAGGCTTTAGACTACAAACCTCACCAAGCCTCAGCTTCCTCCTTTGGTAAAGTGGGGCAGTAATGGTGCTCTCCTCCTCCTCTTTGGGAAGATGTAAGGATTTAAATAGCTCTTGTATGAGAAGCACAGCCTAGTGCCTGTCCCACAGAAGCACTTTTAAAAACAATGTGAGCTCCCTGAAGATAGAGCTTCTTGTCTAGTTTGTTTCATGTCAGAACATCACCTGACACAGTGGGTGCTCAAAAATCTTTAAATGATTGAATTATTAAGTGTCACAGACAAAACCAGCATTTAAGAAATTTTAAAATTTTGAATACAGTTTTTTAAAAAAGACAGATGGGAAGAAACTTGAGTTTGGTTTTCCTTTTATTTCAAATTAAAGCATATTCCCTAAGTGACTCTTAAAATGCCAACTAATGGTTTTGACAGATTACACAGTGATTTAAACATCTCATTCTTTTAAATAAAATAGCATTAGACATGTATGATTTAGAGACAAATTTTTGTACCATAACTGCAATTTTCAGAAAGTTATATTATCTTTCTAAGCTCTCATTTCAAAGACAATAACTGCTGTGCCACAATAGTACACTGGGGAATAATAGAAATACATTAAATTAGTTGCATTAATTTTAAGTAGAATCATTAAACTACTTATCATTTTTTGTTTCTGAATTATGTTAATGCTTAGATATTAAAGTGAAAAAATATTGAATGCCTCAGACACCTCTAAAAAATGCAGTCTGGTACACACAAATTAGTGACTCATATAATATGAATTCTGACATGTATATTTTATATTCCTAATTGAACTAGTATATTTGTTACGTGGCCATCTGAAAATCCTTCGTGTTATTTTAGAAAAAGCATGGTGGCTGTTGTGTTTTCACATAGAGGTGCAAGTAGAGATGCCTCCACCAGGATTTCCATGTAAACAGGGCTCGTTTGCATGTGTGTATGTGGTGCTGGGAATGGATCCCAGAGCCCCATGCAAGCTTCTGGGCTAAACCAGACCCTCAAGAAAGGGAACTATAACCCTGAAAGGGACTAAGCCCACAACTGAGGCCCAGAAGAATTATACTATTTGATGGCCAAAAACTGAACAGGGAAAATGTCCTGCCCAGAGGGGTGAGAGTGGGTGGTCGTGCAAAGCAGCAGTGTCAGGAGGCTAACAGCAATAGCCACTTCTAGAAGGAATCCTAATCCCACCTGTTTTAGTCAGGTTTTTTTTCACTGCTGTGACTTAAAGAACAATTGTAGAGGAGCAAAAAAAAAAAAAATTTTTTTTTATGGTTTCGGAGGTTTTGGTCCGACAAGGTTGGCTCCATTACTCAGGGCTCAAGGTGAGGTAGAATATCATGGTGGAGTGTGTGGCCAAGGGAAGCAGCTCACCTGGTGATCAGAAAGCAGAGAAAGAGAGGTCTCCACTTGCAGATACAAATATATACCCCAAAGCCACGCCCCCAATTCCTACCTCCTTCAGCCACACCCTACCACTTCAGTTACCACTCAGTTAATCCCCATTGGGGATTAATTCACTGATTGAATTAAGAATCTCCCAACCCAATCATTGCTCCTCTGAACCTTCTTGCATTGTCTCACATGTGAGCTTTTGGGAGACACCTCACACCCAAACCACAACACCACCCATATTTGGTGTGAGTCATCCCAGAACCTTGAGAAGGGAAAGAAGCCAGGACCAGGAAGTCCCTCTGCATGGTGGGAGCACACTAGGCCACTTGTACAGAGTAACAGGGTGTGAAGTCTGGTGTCCAGTGAGGGGCAGCTGAGTACACTGAACTCCCCAGTGAGAGGACACAACTGAATACAACACAAAAGCATGTCAGAAGCCCCACAGCTAGAACACAATCCCAGCGTGGAACCTGGAGTGACACAGGCCTGGCCTGGCTACTGAGCATGCAGCACTGGAGCCGCATGCATGACGACCTCCCTGCTAGCCTGGCCTCTGCTCTCACCACTGGTCATATTCCAGAGAGAGGAGAGGGAGCCATGGTAGCAGAATTCATCTTCATGCCCCCTTCCATTCTCCATATACGTTCTTCCCATCATCCAGCACCAGGCTGACATTAAGTAAGTCACTAAGAGCATTTCCCAAGTCCCTATGTCCCAAACTGTGAAACAGAAACTTCCCCCTGCCAAATTCTGTACATAAGGCCTATACTCTATGGAGTTAGCTAAAATCCAAAGATCGTTGAGTCCTTTTAAATGAAAGTGGGAACAACATTCTTGGCCAAAAATAAGTATATGTCTCACGAAGGGTATGCCATTTCCTAAATCATATTACCTGACTGGACAGTGTAGTAACCTCAAAAGAAATCCAGAATAAAGTCTTGCTCTGGAGCATTAAGTTCTGAACATTGGTGGATGCAGCCTTTTCCCAATAAACATCAGAGGAAAAGATGCTAAAATTATAAAAGCCCTGGAGATTTTCACAGATGTTAACTCATTCAACCCTCACAGTAGGAAGTATTCTCTCTATTTTACAGAAAAATCAAGCTAGCAGGTGTGAGTGATCTGTTTCAGTTGCATGCTGAGGACCGGGGTTTCAAACCCGGGCTACTGTCCTTGACTGTCACTCACCGACCACAATCAGTGGACTCTGTAACCTTTCTGTTGCCTGATGGACATGGAGTAAGAGCATCTTGATTCCCAAACCACTGCTACTTCCCAACCCCTTCCTTTAAGAAGCCGTGGGGGGATTATAAGAAAGGCTTTATTTTCGATTCTTCTACCTTGCAATATAATTTCAACATAGGGCAAGGATTAGGTCATATTCCTCCTTCACTCTTAAGCCAAAAATAGCAAAACGAATGGAATAGTGTGGGAAACTCCATTTATAAATATCTATTTGTATTCAATATGATAACAATTGGGAAATTATGAATAAGTAAAAATCAGGAAATCTGGAAACCTCTGACTTATTGATAAGCTATTAGGCCATTTTGTTTAATCGCTTCATATCAGGAAACAAAGGAAACATATTCAAGATGACGTTTCGGTGCCTACTTAAAAACATCTTTGAACTTGGGAGTTTTCTTATACTTCTAAAAGCTTTTTTTTTTCACAAAAGCTTTTATCTTATTACTCTCCCTAAATATATACTCTCAAATGACAGCTATAGGTGCATTTCAAGCTCTTGTAGAGTTCCGGTACATTTTGTTAGAGGTAAAAATGATTCTTCCAAGGTCTTTGAAAATTGTTACTAATGGAGGGAGCTGGCAAAGAAAGCGTACCTGGTTCTTTAAACAGCAGCAGCTAAGGGTACACAGTACTGGGACAGGCCCTGCACTACTCCCCAGGAACTTGCTCCCGGGGTTCTAACAACAACCGTATGTGGTAGATACTACTGTTGTCTCCTTCTTACAAAAACTGAGGTACAGAGTAACTCACCCAGGCTAAATACACAGGAAAAGGAGCTCTAGGAGTAAAATCCAGCAAGTGCACAGTACTGCTGCACTTATACTTCAGTAGATATCAAATGGTTTCAAAATAGATCACTGGGGAGAAGTCCTTTCAAAGGTATAATCAGACCTCCTTGTGGATAGAAAGTAAGAAGTCTTCATCCTTTAGGAAGCTGAAAGTATAGTGGAAAGAACACAGAAGACCAAATGCTGGGGTTAAGGTTCCACTCTCAGGTATGAATAATCAGTTGTGTGGTTTTGGGCAAATCACTTTGCAGCTAGAGGTTTTATTTTTTAAGAATCTAAAATGCCAGAAGCTGGGAAAAGAGAATCTGTAGGATGATTTCCATTCTTACCTAGTTTCAAATCCACCAGGATTGGCAGGTTCTTAATCATAATAGCTTTTCCCACAAGATTTGCAACAGCCCTTCTCTGACCATGTCGTTTCCACATGTGCTGGAGCCAGGGAGAGGCGGATGAAGAGCTGGGGTGCAGTCTACAAGTCCTATGTTCACATGCCACCTCCATGGCCCCCCAGAGACAGGTACCTGCTTGGTTTGATGGACTTGCTGTAGAGGGTCATGCCTATCTCACCTGGCTACTCTGGGTCTAGGTGAAGTTTCTCCGAAATGTCACATGGGAGGGGCTCATGAATAGGAGTTATTTTTACTATCTAGTACTATGGTTTGAATGTGTCCTCCAAAGTTCATGTATTGGAAACTTAATTTCAAATGTAACAGTGTGACCTTTAAAATGTTAGGTCATGAGGGTTCTGCCCTCATGAATGGATTAATGTCATTATTGCTAGGGTAGAATCATTATCAAGAGAAGATTTGTAATAAAAGTGAGTTTGGTCCACTCTTGCTCTCTTAACATTTGATGTCCTCTGCCATGTTATAACACAGCAAGATGGGCCTAACCAAATGTAGACCCTTGATCTCGGCCTTGGCAGCCTCCAAAATCATGAGCCAAATAAACTTCAACTGTTTATAAATTATGGAGTATATAGTATTCTCTTACAGCAGCACAAAACTAAGACGCTAAATCTTAATCATATCTCACCTAAACTCTTAAACCTCATGAACACTTGGCAGTAGAGATGCTCAATGTAACGTTTATTAATAGTGAAAGATAGCTAGCAACCTAAATGCCCCCAAATGCAAAAAGTCAGAATGTATAAATTATGGAATAGAATGAAAGTCATATGCAGCTTTAAAAAAAAAAAAAATCACATTTTCCAAGATTATTTCCCAGTCTGGAAAAATAAGGATGACTTAAACAGTGAAAAAAATAGGCTGTAAAAAGTGCATACACATCATATGTACTATTATACCCCAACGTAAGACTCACGTAATGTATATACGCATGCATGGAAATCTGTAAAAGCACAACAAATTGTTAATAATCTTTGAGTAATTGGATTATGTTCTGTTTTCCCTTTTATACTATTTTGTATTTTCACCTTTTCCCTACAATAACAACATGGGACATACACACATACCAAAAAAAAAAAAAATGGGACACAGACTAAGGGTCAAAAACAAAGTGATTTGACAAAGAACAAATACACATTTTTCAAGTGCAAGTAGGATTTACACTAAAATCAAAATCATTTTAATGAATTAAATTATAAAATATCACCCCAACAATAGATTATCTTACACCAAGAAGAAATACAGAAATATGAGAATTTCTAAAAATTCAAATGGCATTAAAAATATGTGAGTTTAACAGACTGAGGATTTATAAATTTAAAAAAAAAGGTATCATAAAAATTTTACACAAGTTTGACTGCCCAGAATCACAGAAAAAGCAGAAATGGAAAGTTTTAGAAAATGATTTTTCCTCTTAGGCCTGGAGGGGGAAAACATCCTAGAGGGATCCTGGGTTTAGATGAGAACTGGACTAGACCTTGCTTGCTTCAACAACCTGGTTTTTTTATTCTGTCTCCTCAACACATAGACACATACCACCAGGCCTAAGGAAGACTTTACCCTTGACTCTCAGATTTTAAAAAAGAAAAAAGCAGTCTATCTTCCCCCAAGGCCTCATGTTTCTGCCTCCTAATGCTAATAAGGACATGGCAGTGAAGTAGCTTCTCTTGTGTGCCCTTCACTGACTGCCCTGCTCCCATTCTACCAGGAGGCCACCAGCCTGTCTTGGGACTTGCCTCTTCCTAACACCCTACGCCCCTGGGGCCAAGTCACAGCACCACCCTCAGCCAAAGTGGCATTCAAGCCTGCAGTAGCTTCCTGTGTGCCCATCAGGTTCCAGGTGACAGCACCTCTCAGTGACTGGCAAATCTCAAGTAGTTTATTAGTGTGTCTGCCCTCTGTTTTCTTCCTACAAAAAATAACCCTGGAAGGTCAGAAGAGATCAACTAGGGAGCCTGGCACAAAGGATAGCGAACTTAGTATAGACCACTGGCAGCCCAGGACCCATGGGAGGATACCAGTATCAATTTCTCCTGGAGTAGCATATGAGAAGCCCAATGCCTACCATGAGCCACAAGCCACAATGGTCAGGGAGGTGAGGGAGAAGGGAGGTGGGGACAGAAACATAAAGCAATAATACACATATACAACATATATTTCAGAATTCTTAAACAAAAATGACCATGTTACAGAAAATGCAGGCTATGTATTGTTCATAAAAATTCAATTCAGAATACTCTTCTCATGTACCTATTAGAAAGACTAAAATCCATAAATGGACAACAGCAAATGCTGGTGAGCATGGGGAACATTGGGAACTCTCACTTACTGCTGGCGGGAATGTAAAAATTGCACAATCACTTTGGAAGTGTCTTACAAACCTAGACTTCCTGTTAGCAGATGATCCAGCAATCACAGTCCTTGGTGTTTTATCTAAAGGAGCTGAAAACATTTGTGTGCACAAAAACCTGCACACAGATACTTGTAGCAACTTTATTCACAGCCAAGGTGTCCTTCAGCAAGAGACCAGATCAAAAAACCATGGCAATGGAATATCACTCAAGGCTAAAAAGAAACAAGCTGTCAAGCCATGAGAAGACATGCAGGAAATTTAAATGTATATCAAAGAAGCCCATCTGAAAAGGACAACAACTATCTGATATCCTGGAAAAGGCAAACCTGTGGAGAAAGATGAGTGATTCCCAAGGGCTGGGGGGAGGAAGGTTGGATGGCAAAGGTCAGAGGATTTTCAGGGTCATGAAGCTGTTCTGCATGACACTGTAATGGTGGATCCATGTCACTGGACATTTGTTCTCAAAACTACAGAACACACACCACTGAATGAGAACCCTAATGTGAACTGTGGACTCTGATAGATGATAATGCAACAAGGTAGGGTCGTTTCTTATACACTGAGGCAGATGATGATGAGGGAGGCTGGGCTTGTGAGGGAGCAAAGGGCATGTGGGAAATCTCTGCACCTTCCTCTCACTTTTGCTGTGAACCTGAAATTGCTCTTAAAAAACAATTGTTACCAAAAAACCAAAACAAAACAAAAAAAAAAAAAAGAAAAAAG